>NC_084975.1:24928222-25301556 GCF_963691925.1 Scomber scombrus
ACAGTCTAACAATGCTGAGAAAAGGAAAATGAAAAATGGCCTTATCGTTCTTATCAATGGCTCTTTTTCTATGTGTATGTGTGTTACGTAAGGGGAAACGGAAGCCAGCCTCCCAGGACAGGAACGGATACTTGAGACGAGGACTGTGGGTACAGGCCTCACACCACTACAGAGAGAATAGAGCACAAGACCCTTCAGGATGTATAGCTACAACGCTCCACCTCCTCTCTCCCACCCCCTCTGCCTGCTTAAAACGGACTCTGCAAACTGGACATGACAAACGGGTGAGGAGAGCCCCCTCATGTCCCCCGAGATGCTGGCCTTCTCTTCAACATTCCTCAGTCTCCCCCCACTGTCAAAGGGGCAATTCACCGCCTTGCACTGCTACAAAACCCAGGCAGCTTTTTAAAACAGGATGTTTGTCTGAGGCCTCCTTCCCCTCAAATAAACAATCCGCAAAACCTGATTTCGGGAGGCAGGGTGGAAGCACTCGAGTCACATTATTTCCACATCCCGTATCCTGGAGCACTGGGGCTCCTGAGGGAGTGTGGGCGGCGAGGCGCTGGGAAGGCTCAGGGCTGCGGTGGAAACCTGAGGCCATGTGCCAGGCTGCAGGGGGAGATGAGCCCAGGCTGCATCATTCTCTGTGGGATGGAGGAGGGGGATCATACCTAAGAGTAGGGAGGGGGACAGGGCCAACATGCTGATGCAGTTGTCACTCCATCAAACCATACCTCTCACTGAGCACTGCAAAGTCAGAGTACTGCTGTTACATCAAGTTGTCTAAATGTTTGCACAGTGGAAAAGAGATATACTGTAAATGTATATAAATGAATACATTATTAGTGGCCCACTGAATATAACAGTTGCTGATTTGTGCCGGGCAACTCTAAATTATTTGGCTCTGAATTTGGGTGTGTTGTAAATGATGTCAGCTATATTATGTCACTCAGCATCACGCTTACGCTCAGGAGAGAAAAAGTAGAGCACAATTTAAAAAGGAGCTATCCATAAAATACCAAAAGTCACCGCAATGAACTGAGTAGATGATCTAATACGGAAAAACATAATGAGACACTTCGGAGCAAATTAGAGGTGCAATCTATCAAAAATATTTTCACATGTGTACAGTAGATATGCTGTTTCATTTTGCTCCTTTAGCAGAGGCGGAATCACATGCCTTCAAAGTCAGATCAACAAGTATGGGCCCAGTCTAATCTGCTTTAATCAAGAGATGCATCACATGCCTTGATTAGACTGTCTAATTATTCCATGCATTTCCACTGTCTCTGACACAGACAGAGGGAATGGTTTGATGCTTAGTGCTGGCCTCTTCCTGACACAGACAGGCAGGCTTATATTAATATTGACTGCACAATTTAATTTGCTTTGCTCTTGTGTGTGAAAGTATGCAGGCATGCATCTGGACTCATATGAGGACCCAAAGGAAGAAACAGAGACTTAAAAACGTATAAACAAAAGCTTTACAGACGCCTGTTTGCTGTTACAGCACCTGCACATAGTACACTGCAATTTCCCTGAGCAATCTGTTTTGTGACTCACATGAAGCCCTTCCCATCTATCTACTAACTGCCTTGTTCTGCCTGGAAGAATCAGTCAATACCAGAGTGGACCTGACACAGTGCCTGTCTGCAGACAAGACAGCCAGAGAGGCAGCGCTGGCCTTTCCTCCAGAGACAGGCAGGCCGACGGGGGAGAATCTGGTATGATTACTGTGTGGGAACCCTGACTACCTGCCGATGCCCTCTTCCCTTCAGTAAGCGCTTCAGCACTCTGTGTAGTCCATGTCCTGTAACTTTCAATCTTTCCACTCCTCCTGTCCAACTTTCCTACATTCTCAGGAAGGGGAAGAAAATAGGAAAATAAAATAAAATAAGGACAGTGACTCAGGTCACTCTGCATGTCCTCTGGTCGCTTGACCCAGCAAATCTGAGGGAGCCCCTCTATTCACACTGGTGATGTCAACTCACACCAACATGAGCGTGTACACACAGTGTTATGCTGACAAATTCCAATGGGTTGATTGAGGACGAAACCTCTGATAAGTGAAGAATGTAGGCAGACTGGAGCCATGATCTTACAGTGTAGAGAGGGCAGGACAGCATCATTCATTTTACATAAACATTGTTAACATGGTAACCACTATAAAGAATGATACACCCTAACAAACACCATCCACAATGATTAAAATTCTTAAGTTACATCTCTGCAGCATTATAATGAAGAAGTGTCAAACATGAAGAGCGCCATATCTGTGCATTTACATGAACTTCAGTAACCACGTTACTCATACAAACCAGGTTACGCAGGTAATTGCAGAACGCATTTACATGCACTGTAGTAATCAGTCAATCAGATTTCTGTGTGTGTGTCGGAGCAGACGGACAGTGCAGCGAGAGGCGAGGCAGACAGACGGAGTGGAGTGTGAATGTGTCTTAATTGAACTTGTAGTCAAAAGCTCAGCAATGGAACATATTTAGACTTCTGGAAAGCTGCTTTGCGTCAGTTTCCATTTCGGTGGGAATTATTTCTAAATAAAAGGACACATTGATATGTGTAAGTATCTCTCCTTTAGCCAATAAGAAACCTGGTTGCTTGTATACATGGCCAAGAAATCAACTTTTCCGGGAGATATCTAGCTAGGGAAATCAGGTTTCAGGGCAGGGGATTACCCTGATTATGATAACCAGGCTCCTCATTTACATGACATTTAAGAAACCAGCTCACAGGAGAAAGCCTACTGTAACGGTATCACTTAGGTGTATGTCAACGCACTGAATGTTAGAGACAATATGACTGACATAATGAAGTCAATGTGTAGGAGAAAAAGCTCTCACACAGTCATACAGGAAGCAATGAGACCTGCTTCAAAGAGCTTAACTCTGATGTCCACACAACGAGTCCCAGGCAGCGAGGAAACAGGTGTGTGGGCAGACTGGGAGAGCAGCACAGGCAAAGGCACATTCCCATTCATACTAAAGGTACAGACATCACACAGTGCCTGCTGGGGCTGTCTCTCTCCCACACTGCGACACAGACATTTAAATACATTGATGGGAAAGGTCCAAATGTCTATGATCACATAATACAATGATGTGCACATGGGGACGCTTTTTTAACAATGCATCACTAAGAACTTTTCAGCAAGTTAAACAACTGCGAGAATGGCATTAGCACATCATGTAACTGTAATATTAACTTCCCAAAATACAGCGTATGTATTCAAGTACCAAGAAACGCACCAAATCAATTTTAAATAAAAATCTAAAACCAAGTATTTTCCCAGTTCCCTTGAATATATTCTGTATATTGGTCGAGGTTGTTGAGCAAGCTTGACCAAACCAACCAGTTTCGATCTGTTTTTCTGCCATTGTGTGATGCAGAAGAATGCTCAGCGAGTATTTCTGTAGCCCAGGGCTGCAAACTGTAGTTGATTATTTGACTACACCCCAGCCACCCACCCATTGCCCCCCAGACTTGCTTTTAAGAGGTTTACTTGTTCCTGTATCAGGGGTGGAGTCTGGATCCCATACAACTCCGGTTACACACACAGTCACTCGCTACCCAAGCTGCAGGGGGATTCACAGGGAATGTCATCTCCAGGTCAGCGGCATGTTCAACACAGGATAACTTGACAATATGCATTACAAGACTGTATTTTTAAGCTGAACTAAGCAGGCTTTATAAGGAGGCCTTCTGGCTCTCTGTCTTGTGATGACAAAAAATGCTCTGACAAACAACGGCAAATGCTTGGTGGAGAATCTGTAGCATTGACAAGATGCTGACAGTTTGTTTCACTCAACATGTATCTAAAACCAACCACATACCACCACCCTGTCCAAACTGTCCAAAACGAAGCTGGCTTCACAAATGAGCTCACAGCACAGAAAAACTACCACCCTCTGTCATTCCCTTTCCTAAGTCCAAGTCGCTGAGTGTGTCACAGCCAACAGTGAGTGATCAAGCCCGGTCTGTACAAGCAGCAACACAGTTGGAAGAAACCAAAGCCTAGCATGTCTAGATCCTCCCTCCTCACCACAGTCTCTGAGGAATTGTGGTGCGCGCTCTGACAAGCCCCTCATTTGTTGACTCAGGGAGTGTCGCCGGGCCATGCTGAGGTGGTGACAGCATGTGTACTGGGGAGGAGGGGGCCCTTGCTGACTGAATACTTCACTGCCAGGTAGCCATGTCAACTGCTCAGTGTCCAGGCCTCTGAGCCATGGCAGACCCTTGAACAGGAAATGCTGTTCCCTGCAAGCCCCAAAATGAGGTCTCTGACTCCATGTCCTCATGATACTATGCATGCTGGCTGTGGCCCTAATGTGAAAGGGGGAGGCATGCTTACTCTATGCCATGAGAAAGGAGTGTTTCATTTCAAATCAGAGGACAGGACTGTTTCTACTCGCTTCCTTTGGTGTGGCCCCATTCACAGGAGCAACTCCATTTCCCTGAACCCACCCCTCCCTGCAGCCCACTTACAGCCGAGCTAGATAGAGTTGTACGTGTGAGTGTCTGTGCACATGCATGTGCACAAGTATGTGTGCTTGTGTGTGTTTCTGAGCGAGCTTGGATCTTATTACAGTTTGATCCCACTCAAATATTTCTGAAAGAAAAACAGAGGAGGGGAGGCCGGCTCTGTGGCCAACACACACGCCCCGCTGAACCTCTGCACCGCTCACAATGAAACCTTTATCTATAAAGCTCGGACTGTTCATAATGGCCTTTAATGAGAGGGAATAAAGCACAACATCAAAATGAAATTACCTTTGTAAGTTTGCCTATTCATCCAGATACACTCCACAGCTATGCAGAATACAGCATTGCACTGTTATTAGAGTGCACTCTGAAAGAATTAAACCTCCCTTTAGCTTTTTTTCAGCTAGACTATTTCAAAGCCTGAAAACAGGACAATGCAACACTCAACAAAGTTCTCTGTAAATTCATATATTCTTCTACTCTGACTTCATTAAAAGACACAGGGGAACAAACACATCAGGATGAGACACTAATCTCTTATTTACATATTAACATCTGTCCCGTGCCACTATATCTTGTAGAAACAGTAGGTTCTTCAATGCTCAAACACTATCAATTAATCATAGAGCCAAACCCCAAAGTTTTTCTAAAATGATCTTTCCCAAGTGGATAACTTTGTCATTGAGATATTTTTATCCTGCAAAATACTAAATCTGATACTTGGGCACATGGTGCCTTCAGTGGAAGCTCTTAATTCAAGCTAATATGTGTCCAATACCAAAACTACAACTTCAAACAGCTGCTCACACATGTATGGCAGTAAAAAAATGACTGCAGTTGAGACTTAGTACCTAAAAAATGTCATTAAATGGATAGAAACCAAACTCACTTCTATGTACTGTATTTTAAACCAGAATTTGACCATCCAACCCTATACAGTCTGTCTACTGTGCCAAGAAAAAGTAAACAACATCTACTGTTACAAAATGTAAAGCATAACATTAAAGACTTTAAAGTACTATGAGAAAATGAAGGCTGTATTTGACAAATTACTTCAATATTTACAGACCCAGATCCTCTGGGATGATAACCTTCTGGTAATCATTAATTTCTAAAATCAGTGTAAACCGTTTCGGAAATAAGCTCCTTATTTGGAGACTGACGGCAGTTGCAGAAACACACCCACCTGAGAATTCCCCTGGTGTGATGTTTGGTGAGCTGGCTGCCTCGGTTTCAGTGTAAGACAATGTGGAGTCTGACAGATCTGTAGGGAATAAAACAGAAATTATCACCCTGAACTATTTATCACTCACTATTTATCATGTCTATCAGACTCAGTGGATACCTCTGTCTAATTGTAGCATTTCCCCAAGAATGTTTTCCTTATTTTTTTCATTAAACATGAAAATCATTGTTGTTTAGTGTCAATTTCATGTTCCCAATCCACTAAAGACTATTAGCTTCATCCCATAGTGGTTAACATGGCAGCTTCACTTACAGGCTTTACCTGATGACATCCACTCCAAATGCCGCCAGAAACCTCAGCTGTACTCAGGCTTGCAGCCCCAGCTAGCAGCCAGGCTCCAGAGTCCCAGCAGCCCACAGTACATACTACCCACACCATAACTACCAACACTGGCTCTGGCTGGCATGCTGACATTATGCCACATGCTGGCCTAGGTCTCATCTCAAAGCTACCACGCAAATTGCCAGTCACTGTGCCTAATTATGGCCATTAAAATTCTCCACATTGTTTTATTCCTGTTTCTTCTTTCAGATAATCCTGTAAAGCCAAAGTCTAAACAAGAGACTGGCCCTGCAGTTTGCAAGTTCCATTACAGATGTTATTATACATATTAAAGAAAAAGATGATAGATGAAGTCATTGCAGTAGTAAATCTTCCTGGTTGCAAGTGACAGCAATGAGGATATAATTTTAACAACAGAACACAGATGTACATCAATAACTGAGGATGAAATAGAAGGAATGATTCAGGTTTGTCACTTACCCAGTGGCTTGTGTTCTTCATTAGGGGAAAGCCTCGAATAAGGAGGTGGGGGTGACTCTGTAACACAAAACAGTCATGTCAATAACCTAATAATGAGAAGAAATGCTATTTAAAATATATTTATGTAATTAAATGAGCGGCTTGGGGTTCTAAAAACATCAACAATAATTCTTGGGCAATGTTTACATATGTTGGACTAGTATACTTTAAGAAAGAAAATGCATGTTAAGAAGTTAAAAGGTGTAAATGTCCTGCAGGCTGATAAAGCTAGTCAGTGAAAGATCTGTCATTTCTTTGTGCACAAATCTTGTACTGATATCTCCTACGCTCCTCTTTGCACGCACTATGTAAAGACACCTATCTGATAATGTCTGATATTACAGTAATAAAAAGTTAAGCAAACATTGTTTGCTACATTATAGTCTGTATGAAATTACAGTCATTAATGGGTAATAGAGACAAAAAGAAACATGCCTAGCCTACGCAACAACATTCACGCCACAATAAAGCTTTAAGCTTACAGCTTCATTTAGAGGAGACAGCAGACTACATCATAACTTTTAAGGCTTTGTGCCTGCCCAACAGAATTAAATAATTTTGTTTAATTAAGGCAAATTAAAAAGCTAATAAAGCTAAAAGAAAGCTACACATTATTGATGTTATTTAAGAACATAATATTTAACTAAAGCAGCCATTACAACAAACCAGAGACTAACCATAACTTTAAGTTAGTAGTTTATTGAATCAAGAGTAAATCTCTGCTTTTAACAGCACTGTGTTCAGAGAACTTGATTTTATCTAATAAAAAGAGGAGGAATGAAGAGAATAACTTGCACAAGAGGGAAAGCAGAGGAAAGAAGACTTTGTGAGCACACTGTGACCTCGCCTACAGGGAAAAGGGGAAGGAGAAAAGCATAATAGCAGCGGGTCCTTTAAGAGTGGCGGCAGTAATTGCCAGGATCTGAACTCAGTCACTCAGATACACAGCTAGTCAGTCTGGCGCCAGTAGTATGCAAACTGTATATTATCACCACTCCTTCACCTAAATAGCATGAGGGGACCTCCTTAGGACAAAAGGGCTTTTAAGGCGCAACTTGAAACTGATCTCATTCGAAAAGTATAATGCCTGGCAAAATAAAAGGAAAAAGTTTTGGTCCACTTAAATGCGAGCTCTCTGCCACACATTACATGCTGATTTATTCTTTAAAATCTCTCACACAAAACTTAGCACTTTTATTTTCAATTCACTTTAGAATCAAACAGAAGCAGATTGAACTGCAGTTTAAAAAATCTTGTCTTTAGGCATATTTTAAGTTGTTTTACAAAGGATTCAAATGTTTTCCAGGTAAGATCTATTTCATGCATTGAGTGCTACTCTTATTTAATTCTATATATCTTACTTTCGCATTTACAAACAATGTCAAAACCAGTAATTAAGGTCTTGATTCAAAGCCCCCCCTCTTGAATAGCATGAAAGAAATACCAGCTCTATCGGCCACGCATGAGCGCATGTGAGCTATGTCTACTACGAGCCTTAGTCCCAATATGGGGTATGTGCCCCTCTCCCTCTTCTTACAATTCATCTTGCTAGTTTTAGTGAAGAGAAACTCACACAGCACAGTCTTACATCCACTTCAGCAGAGGGAACAAACTTCTTTCATATTCTAACACAGTCTCTTCAATCCAACAAACACAGTGATTTACTGACAAACCTGGAGCTCTATACACGCAGTTCTGATGAGGTCAGACAGCATGGTGTGACAGGAGGGCCAAAGCTGCATCAGTTTACTACATTTGCGCACTATGAATTATGATATTGTTGGACTTATGACTTTGAAGTGCTTGTCACAGCCAGCTGGCTCTAGTAAACATGGATGTTATGGAAAATCCACCTCCTGTGCCAGTGAGAAGACAGAAATACTGACGCTTGCATCTTTACACGATACCACGCGTTGTCATCGGGTCAACCGGGTCGAGTGGCCCAGCGTTTAAGGTTTGCCAAATCACAGGCCTGCCCCCTGCCAAAATGTAATCTGTTTAATATAGGTCAGGGAGGTTCTGCCATAGATAGTTCATTGATAGTGAAGATAAAGCTCTATTCTCTACCACAACACCAACTACACTTAACCTATGGCACCAGGTCCATATCTGTGAGTAAGTCTTTACATTCATATGTGTTTACATTGTCAATGGTTTGACCTACCTGGCAATAAACCTGAAACAACCAGACATAAGAACTCAAACACAGCCATATTAACAGTCTAACTGGACACATTGAAATGTTCAGACATACTAAAGATGCCATGTGCTAAAAGTTATTAGGGACTGAATGTGAAGACTTTAACTTAGAAGAGCTGGAAGGACTGCTGCAGTCCAAACAAACACACTCCACTATTGTGGGGCCCAGATGTTACAGGCTAGTGTGAGTGATGTTCTGGTGTAGCACTGACAAAAGCTGTCAAAGCAAATCTTTAAATGGGACATACACATCAGACTGAATTAATATTTTCCAAGGCATTATGTTAAAATGTTCCCGAATAAATGAGGGAAACATGGAATAACAATAAACTGGAAAAAAGAGAATATTCACACATTTATGTGGCGTCAAATCTACCTCAGCTCATATTCTTTGCTCAAACTGAGATTATTGTTCACCTTGCCATATGGATGACTTCTGCAATCATTAACTATTTAATCAAATGCCCTGCCTTTCTTTCCATGTGCATAAAGGTAAGCCAAACAAATAAAACAAGGTGATAGAGTTCATTTCTACCAGTATCAACATGACCTTTTCAGTTGTCTTAATAATCATATGGCTATTTGAAATGCACATTGAATAAATAGACATAATTATTTAGCTTTATCTGCAGGGTTTTACCTGTATGTTTAGGCAGAAGTAAAGATATCTTACAGACAACTGAAAAGGGGCCAGACAAGAGAATAAAAGAACACCTATGCTTGGAAAGCAAACAGTATAGACCCTGGTGCCTTATGGTCACCTGTTAATACTTGGACTTATTAACAGGTTTTAGACTTCTTGGTGACTTTACCCTGAGCAGCAGCATCTAAGGGGGCCCCTGTGGTACAACAAAACAAACACTGTGAGTGTGTCCCGGCAGATGCTCTTACCTGGCCCACAGAGCCGGCTGTAGTGATAGGGATTGCAGCATACTGACGGACTGTCCAGGGCCCCAAAGCTCTTACACTCACAGAGCGGTTTGAGCTGGGCTGTGTGCTGGAGGTCGGACCAGCGGTACAGTTTACATACAAGGAGCTGTGGAGATGCCACATGGCCGCCCAACCTCAGTTCTGTCCCAGGAACCATAACACAGTCGCTCGGCATCCCTCCTCTGGACTCCACTGCCTCAAGTAAGGTATCCAGCGCCTTTTCCTTTAGCCTTTTTAAAAGAGAGTATGTGGCTGATTTCAGCTCTTGCTCTAACATCGCACGTGGCATCGCCTCCTGCGCCTCAGGAGAGCCGCTGTCCCGTGGTCCAAGGTTCCTCAACACGAAGTGACACGAGCCCGGATCCCTGGTACCCTGAGCCGTCTCTGGACCCCTGAGCTCGGAGTGGTCCCGGTCTTTAAATAAGCAGCACGTCACTGTCCTGCATTCGCTGTCCTGTATGGAGCGGGGGCTCCCCTGCTCCTGGACGCACACAGCACCCCCATCTTGGTCCGACGTGACCCCCAAGCCGCTGTTCTCCACGGGGCTCCGGGTGCACACACCCCCTATGTCCCCCACAAAAGACCCGCTAGGGGTCATCGGTCTGAGCTCCGTTTTGGGAATTTTCTCTGGGTTGTTGCCGAACAGATCGTCCCTACAGCCCTCACTAGTTTTGCCATTTCCATCTTCCCCTTCTTTATCTGGGATCAAACGGCTTCTCCAGAGTCGCCGCACAAGACCTGAGCGTTTCGTCCTGAACATACGACAACTTGAAAATCTATATGGGTTTTTTTTTATTCTTGTACGGATATCCGAATATTACAGATACTTCTGCGGTCGTTGCAAAACATTAATGTCTCTGAAATGCCGTGCAAAGCATGCACAGCCAACTGACAAGCATTGGTGGCAAAACCGCAACATTAGAGTGAAGGCTATTTTGTCGCATCTACAACAACAAAACCGCGCAATAAATGCACTGCAGCATTCCGATCAAAATGCATGAATTAACAGACTATACTGTAAATGATCAAGCGGCTCAAATTGTGACTTACTATCCCGGATCGCTGCGGAATGGATTGTTTATATATTTGCTACGAACGAATAAAAAAGGTAGAATACATAATAACATAACATAATATACTTTGTAACATAATCCAAAGCCGGCAGCCTTCAGCCCAAGACGGCAACTCGCAGCCTGAAACAGTTTCGGACTTTTAACGACCTCAGATCTACTTTCTATACCGATACATTGAGCATATGGTACTTCGAGGCGATTTAATCCCAGTAAAAATGCTCTAGAAGTCAGGATCCTTGTTTTCTTCTTCAGATGTCAGTGCACTTCTTTTTCTTTTTTCTTTTTACAATCCCAACAAAATATCCATGCGAGCTGAAACTACATGAAGAGGATCAATCCCGGTGCTGAATCGCACTCCTGCTTCTCTACTCAGACCTAAACCAAACTGCAACCCAGATCCCTTTCTTTCTCTGTTTCTCTGTCTTTTTCTTTTTTTCTCCCCCTCTTCCTCACACACACACATACACACACACCACACACACACACACGGGGCCCCCGAGGAGAGCGGTGGAGCCATTGGCTGACTACCATCATGTGCTAGTCTAGACACTTTGGCGGCTGTGAGCTGCACTGATTGTTGCGCAAACAAGGTTCTATGGAGGACAAAAAATGACTTAAGTATACATAAATAAATGCATGAATAAATAATTAAATACACAAGTAAATAAACTACATACATGTTAGTCATGAAAAAGGACATAATTAAATTAACATATTTTATGTATTTATACATTTCCATACATCAACCTTTATTAAGGGTATTTATGTATTTCTACATTTATTTATTTCTGCATTTCTTCAATTATTTATTTCCACTTTTAAATTTCATTATTTCTTTATTTCTATATTTCTACATTTATTTATTTTCCATTTTAAAATTTCATTATTTCTTTATTTCTGTATTTTTCATTTATTTATTTCCACTTTTAAATTTAATTATTTCTTTATTTCTTCATTTATTTATTTCCATATTCTTAAGTTTTATTATTTATTTATTTCTGTATTTCTACATTTCTTAATTTATGTATCTTTTTGTATTGATGTTAATACGGTAGGAGGTCTGAACCTAACTCAATACAGGATTGGCTATAGAGGTGTGACTGTTTTAGCTCTAATACTACAGCCTTGGATTAACAGCAGCCCTCAAACCTCTGTCAGATGGCCGCAGCAATTTCTGAAGGAAGATGCTAATATACGTTTTCGTTTGTGATTCACTATCAGCATTTTTAAACTGAGTTGCTGTTGACTGTTTTGAAGATACTTAGGGGACTCTGTTGTATTTTATTTGGTAATTTAGTGATTGTTCCCAGCTAACTCATGTTAGTTAGCTAGCTAGCTAACTTTAGCGTTCTGTAAAACCCATAGCCTAGTATGGCAACAGACAGTTATTTTGCTTTTAAATAATACATTTGATTTTGAGTTGGCAAGACAATACTCAGTAAGTAAGCTACAAAATCATATTTTTTATGTATTTTAATGTAAATATATCAGCCACCCATACTTGGAAAAAGCTTTGTAATGAAGATGAAGATAAATTAGACAGTCAAAGGACAGACAGCGACTGAACAGGCAGCTATGTGACATCTTAACTTAACCAACCCAATATTTATCACAGCTGCGATCAGTAGCTGCTATGTGACTTCAGATGATTTTGTCACCAGCATGGTGGGGTTATTTTAATAAGAATCAGAAAGCTGACGCATACTTCCTTTAGCATTATTTGCTTTCAGCCACTACGTAGCAGTTATTAGGGCTAATTCATGCGCTCCACGTTCAATGTCCATGGACAGCTATGGACTTACACGTGGACTGCGGACTCACAAATGGTTCCATACATACTTTTATTGACGGCCTGCGGACACGGATGCATTTCACATTATACTAGTGGACAGGAGCAGTTGCACATGCACAATTGACGCATTTGCAAAGTGTATAGTCCATGTGATCAAAAATTTCGGATGTCCACAGAGGCGTCTGTACAGACCCTCACTGACATGGGCTGATGACGACATTTACATCATGTGGACCAACGCGGAACCGGAAAGCATGAATTGACCTTTACTGTGGTCTGATCTCAGGACACTCACAGACAGTAGCTACAGGGTTTTGAGACAAGAATCAGCTGTTCGGAGCTGAGCCTCAGACACCAGCATCATGTTTGACTTTCCTCCAGACATGTGGTATGGATTAACTGAATACAAGTGGGATGAAATCAAAACTACTTGTAGTTTTTATCTGGTGAAATTAAGCACCCTCAGTAGTGTTAGTTGACAGGTCAGTATCCTTGTCATTATGGATTATTATTTATATTTGTGATTGATGTGGGAACAAATGTTTACGCAAAAATGTAATCATAAGTTCTTGATGCCCCGACAGGGTAGTAACTGTTAACGAGTAAATATATTCTAACATTTCCTTTAAATTTGTTGAGTGGGTCTCAAGTATTGTTTAGTTATATCACTGGTTATCAACAGTTATCAAGTGTCAAATCACAGTCAAACATATAAGAACTTAATATTTTTTAGGAAGCTCAGCAGCTGTCAGTCAAGTTAAGGGGGCGTGTCCTGCCGACAGTCATCCCGCCCCCTTATCTAGTTCACCCAGCTGACCAATATTCTTTAGCCTCAAGTTAAGACCACCACCAAATTAACATACAGACACAGAAATACAGAAATCAATAATGCAGAGACATAACCGAAATAGCCTAAATAAAAACCTATTTATGGAAATGTACAAATACATTTGAGATATTCATTTCATTGTTAATTTTCTTTACCAAACGGTATTTTTTTTTAATTCATGTATTTAATTATATATTTCTGTATTTATTAATACTTAAGTCATTTTTCATCCTCCATACTTTCAAGTTTCTTAACTCTTGAGAAGCAAAACACCCACTTCTTGTTTTAAGCTCTGAGCTGAGAAAAAAAGAGCAACCAACTAACTTTCATGCATGGGAGTGTTTTTAAATGTCCCTACTGAAAAGTCAGTGTTTGAACACTGGAACATGGCCATCAATTGGAAATGAATGAATGATATGTGCACTTGCCAATAAACTTTTACCCAGGTGATCCAAATCTAATTTTTTTTATGAGGACTATGAAGACTAAAGATAAAGCAAGAACATAAAGACAAAGAATAATGACATCCTGCCAGTCATCAGTACGTGGATGTGTCAAAGCTTTGATGGCAATTACATTAGATGTAGTGACTTTTAAAGCATGAAAACAACAACTGGAACAAACAACTGTTTTGAAGTAACTTTAACTCCCCCCACTTCATGCTGGACAGGGACCTCAAATGCAAATATACATTATGTTAAAGTAGAATTATTAGTATTGTAATGATAGCACTATTACAATACAATTAGATAAGCAATATAAAGGCTGCTTTAATCACAAAAGTGATTTAAGCTTAAATGTAACCAAAATGTACTGCCAAAATCTGGACAAAGGGGAATAAACCAAACAAAAGAAAAGCTGTTAAATAAAAAAACAAAAACAAAATGGCATAAAAATTACTCTTTGGAATTAAATTACGCGTTAAAAAGCGTAATTTAGTGCTAAAACAATTAGCATTAATTTAATGATCATGTGATCAACAGAAAATATTTTGGTAATGAAATAATTGTTTATTTTTCAAGCAAAATAGGCAAATCATTTTATATATGAAACATCTTCAGACTGTTGGTTAAACAAAAGCAATTAAAAGGAATCATGTTAAGCACATTTTTCACCAAATTCTGACAGTTAACAGACGTAACAATGAATCAGTTAATCAAAGAAATAATCAACAGACACATCGATAATGAAAATAATCATTAGTTGCTGCCCTAGTTGCACCCTCCCACTGCTGGCAGGTGAAGAGAAGCAGCTGTCCACAATATGTATGAATGAGATAGCACGACTATCTACATCCTCCCCACATTAAAAGATAGCAGGGACAGGGACTGCAGTGCACAGAGAGCTGGGGGTTTTAATTTGTGAGTATATGTGGGTTAAATATTTTATTATTTATATAGAGGCCTATGCGTGGCGTCAAACAACCTGCAACACACTTGCATTATGGAAACAACACAGCTTTTCTATTTAAGCAATACTGAAACAACATATACTAACATTTGATAACTTTTCTTAGCTCTCAGAGCAAATTTAACTGACAAAATAAAGAGATGAAAATTTTGACCTTTCAGTTTCAGAGACTACAGTCTTCCTGTAGGCCGCATACACACAGGTGAATTCTTGCTCACTGACGTCTCTTCAATTCTGTCTCCATGGTATCTCATGTTTCTTGTCTTGTCAGAAATAACAGTAAATAACAAGGAACTATTATTCTTTTTCTGACTCATACCAGCTACTGAGTATTCTAAACACTCAAGATATTTCCAGAAGACATTTATAAGTATCTGCTGACATTATGGGCACAGGGCCCCTCCAGTACTATTTGATGGTCTTGTAAGAGTTAAAATATCCTTGCTGTGAAATCAACAAGACAAAGCCACACCCTAAGATGTATTAACCTGATCCAAGAAGTAAAAGTTCAGGAGTAAGCGCTGCTGATTGGCTGAAAACCTAGAAGACTTGCCCACTGGTGAAAGAAGTCACACACATGATTGAATTTGTAAGTAGTCATGAATGAAATACAATTATTTAACTGGGTGGTTTGCCAAAAATGTTGTTTCGCCTAAACAAGACTCTTCAGTAAAATTATTTACACAACATCTATTTTTCATACTGAAAATTCTTTAAATTCAAATGAAGGTTTTACACATTTAAACCAACTGTAACTGAAATATAAACTTTAAAATGTCGTTACGTGCATTTGTATTTGCATGTGCTCCCAACTGTATTCTGTGTGTTTTGATTTATTCCAGGATTAAAATAGATCGAGAGTATGTACACACATACGCATGCTTACTGCCTTCACTAGGACATCTCTGAAGCTCTCAGGGTTGCACCAGTGCTGTGCCAGTGTCTGAACTGGAATCAGGTTTCCCTGGCAGGCTTAAGGCTTTGGGGCAGAGGGAGGTTACTGAGGGTGGACATGGAGGCCCTCATGCCTGCACTGTGTTAGAGGCACCTGTTGCAAATGCATTCCCCTTTGTAACTCAATCACATGTCAGACAAGGAAAAGAAAACTGTTATTACAGAGTACCGCTTCATTTAAATCAGTGTCATGCAATTTTCAATTAAGTCAGAGGAAAACCCAGCTGGCCCATAAGTCATTGAGGCTGTCTGCTCTGCTATCCCTACTGCTGGGACTGATTCTTGTGAGACAAATGTCTGAAAGAATCAGGAGTATGCAGACATATTAGATGCTTTGAATCTGGCACAGCATAGGTTACATACAGATGATAGAGTGACCCTCAATGAGTGTCTTGACTCGGTCACTGTTACAGTGTGTTAACTGTAAATTCTCCACATATATGCCCAAGTTAGGTTATTCTCGGCAGCAAAATCGTTACTATAGAGCACAAATGAATCTTTTTCTAGGGCTGTAAGGGTACAATGTCTCATATTTTGACAAATAGCTGGTTACAATGTTGGTGAAACTGTAAATGACAGTTTATGAAAAATGTAAATGGGGCAAGTTTTAGTTTGGTCATCACTTAAAAACACTTTCATTTCTTAAGTCTATGTATTATCTATGTATTTTAGAACATTGTAATATACAATGTTTTACTCCTCTTATAAAGAGCAAATATAATTATGTACAGTCATGCATGTTCATCAGAGACAAAGTTTTTCAGTGACTGATTCAAATAAGAAGCTCACTTCTAAAACAAAAACATGCAAATAAATGAGTGTGGAGATTGTAGTTTAAATAGTTTTTATGATGCTGTATCTGGTGCTGTGATATCTGATAATGGTCACAACGCTGTTTTGCCCTGCACCTACAGCTGATCACTTCACATTAGCTCTCTTAGCAGACAGCACTCTCCATACTCTGTTTCCTCTTCTAATGTTTTCTCTAATGCAACATTCCGCACATACATCACTTATACTGACAGTTACTTGAAAAAGCAAAAGTAAAAGCTGTGATGGATCATTGTCTCACATTAATTAGTGATACAAGTGTGGCGATACACACAAATAATTACTTCATTTCTTATAGTACTACTAAGCTTTTAAAATATACATGAAACTAATTCAGCACCAGAGGGGACTGTCAGTAGTTCCCACATGAGAACATTTAGTGATTATCAAACGGAGCTGATGTTTTTTGGTGATTTGTGCCATGCATTTGAATTCTGCTGTCGTGTAGTTAACACAGAACTGTAAAGCCAGCCATTGCTTAAAATAGGGTTGAGGCTATCTCTCTGAAATGTTGCTGTGGCAGCTCAGTGCAAATGTACAATCTTTTGTACCACATGATGACCATGTGCTCCAGTGTTACAGTGCAATGAAAACCACTATGGCTTATACATAGCACAATTTGTGGTTCTACAAAGAACTTTATGGTTTTAAAATGGACAATTACTAGCTGTATGGATTCACAATTGATTCCTGTAACAGCGAAGAACCAAATTTTCAAGAAGCTATTCAGATACTAATGATTCAATAAAGCTTCATCTGAAGAACCTTTGAAGATACATCACTTTTAAAAGTGCAATTTTAAAAGCCACCACAACCATCTGGCTCTTTTTTTAAATTGAGAAATCAAAGTTTAGGCATTTGAACTTTTCATCCTACAGTGTGTGCTGCATGTGTGAAAAGTGTGTAAGGAAAGACTTCTTCAAAGAGTAAGAGGTAACTGAGTACGAGGATCTAAAACAGGGCACAGCTGTTCACACAGGCCTGTCCCCTGGCCTGCCCTTCTCCATGTGAAGGTCCAGGCCCATGCACCCCTGGAGACCCCTGGGTAATAATGCAGTGGTCACGCCAGCCCAGCTCCTGACTGACACCTCAGAGAAAGTGGGCGAGCAACTCACATTAAACATGGCAGAGAGATAGAAAACACAAACTGCTGCATTTACACATAAATCCAGTAGAAAAAACCAAAAACATTATAAACAATCCATTTTTTTTCCTGTTACGTCTTATTCCAGTGTAAACCTCTTTAGGTCCGACTCCAAAAACCACACACAGACAACATCAACAACTTTGACAAACCAGCTCCTTATGCTCCATTAGCATACTGACTTCATGTCTGAAACTAATTGTATTCTAACCCAAGATAAACATAAATTACTGAAATATAACATATACCATACTTAATGACAGCACATGCCAGTAGGAACTGAGGTCATGCTGCAGTTCCAACAGAGAGACAGCAGCAGTGTCAAATAGTCCAAAGTACCATTAAAAACATTAACCTCTGATGGAAGCTGTGTATAAAGCCAAACAGGGCATCTGCTCGGTTAGGGGAACCAGTTTGGAAGCAAACACGCTCAGTCCCAGAGCAAATTTGTGGTGATGAAATATGGGCCTAATTAATTTGTAGTTTATTTGAAGGTGATCTCAGCTCTGTGGCTCCCTAATTGATCAACTGTGTTAATGTCCTCTTTGGAGAATACAGTAATGTTTTGCTGAATGCATGGCTATTCCAGGTTAACAACTGAATTTGTACTGAAACCCAATTACATTGACAAATAACAGTAAAACAACATAAGTTATGATACAATTATTAAAATAAATGTTAGAGCTGTTATCCTATGATGAGGTAAAATAACAACTGATACAACTTAATGTGATATCTGATTTATCACATGCTGAAAGTTGGTTTACAGTTTATTGCTATCAACTATGTAACTAAAAGGTATTGAGATATTTTTAAAAATATGAGTATTTCAAATGACTTTGTGAATGTAAATTTCAAACAAGGCCTGTATGAGATCTGGACTCTTTGGTGTCTTAATTTTGATAAATTACTAACTAAAATGCTAAATGTGCAGTTATAGTTAATCTAGTTAATCTAATGTTTATTAACTCATGATGGACATAATTGACAAATTCTGTTATACTACAATCTAATCTTGCTTTATGAACACTGGTGACACAAGTGACTCAGATAAAAAGGGAAGTAAACTGAATTAAATGGTTCAACTAAATCAAAGGAAACTAATGAAACGCAGAATTTAAAAAATGATGCATGCAGAATATAGTACACCACATTGGGCAAAGTACAGAGCAGTGAAGCAACAGTGAACTCTGACTGACACGGCTCTTGAGGAACAAGACAACACGGAGATTGCAATGTAGTTAAAAAAGCATTCAGACTGACTGACTGTCAGTTATATGAGTTAAGGACACTTGAGAAAGGTGTGGTTTGGGGAAATTGCTCACTAGATACCTCGTATGTGTAGAAATCTGACATCTTTTAGCCCAAAACTGAACTGCTTTTATATTACATATTATTCATTTATAATCTTATATTTAATGCATTACATCGCCTGTATATTGCTGAGCAAGGCTGCATTTCTCCATTACACATAAAATAATTTATACTCATGCAAGTATCAAAGTTATATAACCATCTCTTTGTAGAAAAGCAGGTATAAAACAGTTGCATAGCAATGGTGCACTCCAGTAAATCTTTTAAAAATGGCAAAGCTTACCTATTGTCTGTTTTTTCACTATAATACTGCAGTGAAACGTGTTTTTGTATTATGAAACTGGAGGGAGTCAAAATGGAACAGCCGAAGGGGAAGAAGTGTAGTTAAATCTTTAATTGGAGGCAATTTGATTCATTTAGCTGTGTTGGAGACAAGGAGTCCGGGGAGACAGTGCCTGAGGCAGTGTTTTTGTCATCTTCTTTTTGTATCAGTCAGAGTAATTCATGTCCCCAGGGGCCGGCTGTCAGTAGCAAGGCTCCATGAACACATTCCTTCTGATCCAGGCCATTATCGGCCCATTCAGCAGCACTGGAGCCTGCTTACGTGGGCCTCTCTCTGGGCTGACCTCCTGGGCCCTCGCCTGGGCCTGACTCAACACTCCCACTAATCCACACCTCAAAGACTACAAACACAAACTTAGATTAAAGTCTAGGGACGGAGTCACAACCAGCCACATGAGCATAACATGATCAGCACACAATCCTGTCTATAGTTCACAACCCACACAAGCACACACACACACACATATACATACACATACACGCACACACACACACACACACACACACACACACACACACACACACACACATACACACACACACACACACACACACACACACACACACACACACACACGCACACACACACACACACACTATAATAAATCATATAAATAGTATCATGTTCTGTTTACAATAAGGGCTTAGAAACTGTAATGAATATGTAGACTACATTATATGCCATAAAGAAGGATCCTAACCATTTTCTTGTCTTCATGAATCAGACATGACTTAATATATTGTGTTTTTTTTATGTGACTTCTTAAAATGGAAAGTCAGCCGCACAATGTTATGTAATATACAATACAATGGTTATATTTTATCTTTCCATCAGTGTTAAGGAAAGTTTTAATTTCTGGTATGCAACTGTGCTCTCTCTCTCTTGTTATTTCATGTGCTGTCATCATCACCCTTTAACTTTAACTTCCTCCCTGCATTTATTAGTGATGGCGGAGACACAGACCCTCTTGCTCTGTCTCCGAGCGATTGTCTCATTAATTTTAATATACACTATTGATCATTTCTTCAACGATCTGGCATCATGAACAGTCCCAACACGACGAAGTATTCTGGAGTTAAGTGTCGGGTGTGTCTAGTGGGACACATTTCAAATTCTTTTATTTCATATTAATGAATTGACATTTATGAGTATTCTGTAATTCCCTGTGGAAATAATGGGATCACTGGAAATTAAATAGTAGCAATAGGGTCAGAACAGACAATTTGGCTGAACATTTTGTGGCAGATATTGGTTTCGATTGTATGACTTGATTAATCTGCACAAAGGTGGTGCCAGAAATCGCTGATACTGGAGGATTCCAAGAGTTGCTGGAAGTCATAAATACAATTGAAGTGTTTTAGTGAGTGTCTGTTACCAAGGAGTCAATAGACATAAGCTGAAATACACAGCAGCCGTGGCGTCTGGTGTTGGTGATTAAATCCACTGTAATTTCAGCGTAATTCCACCATTTAATGCATATTTAAAACAAGGGCCCGATAACAAATATACATTGAGTGGATGTATCAGTTTCAGTTGATTCCAACCATTTGAGGCCTGTTCTCTTCAAAGTGAGGTTATTATCAACCAATAACAAGATCCTGAAGCTCTCTCATCAAGTGATTGTCTTAACGTCTTACTTTGATGACTAGACCAGACCTCTCTTTGTCCGTTTTAATATCACATTAATAATAATTTCTTCGACAATCAGCCTTTGTTCAGATGATGATGTACACAGACTGTTTTTATACATCTAATTGCATTGTCTCTGTCAGTGCAAGTTAATCTCAATCACCGTTGCATTCCTTTTGGCTGAAAATTAGAGGCGCGTCTATAATATGCTGCTCTATTTTGCCTACAGTAAAGGGGAGCTGACCGCAATTATAAAATTATGACTACCACAGAATTATAATTGGCTGCATATTTGCACTCAGTTCATTTGAACTGCTTAAATGTGCCTAATGCTTTCATAAATTTTGTGTTGGACTGCCCGTGGCCCGCCATACAAACACTATAAAAATGAAAAAACTGTTCCAAAAGAAGGAGCGCTCACGCCAAAACCAACTGGCAGTTAGCAGATTTTCACACCTCAGGAAGATATAATACACCCACATTGGCAGAGCATTCACATGCAAATACTCTACAAAGTTTATATTATCTTCATCCAGATTAGTCATAACTTATTATTTCCATGTTTGAACTTCACAAAAGAAAACCAATCCCTTCTGGAAAATTGGGTTTTCAAGTGCGGGGACCGTGGCGTTTTGAGAACAACAAGCTTCAATCCGGTTTGAATACACCGTTCAATGGTTTCAGTTTATATTCTGTGAGGCTCTCTTGTATATCTGTTTTTACTGCTCTGCACCAACAGTGGCAGTATATACTGTAGCATGAAGGTGGGAGGGGGCTGGGGAAACACTACAGAGAGCACAGGCACTCAGTGTGAACCACTGTACTTTTTAATGTTTCCCGAATGCTAGTAAATCTAACCCTCCTAAAATCCACAGTGAAACATTATGCCAAGTATGACATCACCCCTGCACAGACACGTTTTATGATTTTTGACTTCATTTACAAAGACCAGGGCCGGGCAGGCCATAGAGTCCAGTTTGGAGCTCAGTCGCCACACTGAAGGACTGAACGGCACACACTACTTTGGCGAGTTGAGTCATTAAACTTCAGATCTGAACTGCAAACACTCATTTTACAAAGATAAGAAGAGAAGAGACGGGAAAGATCTGCTTTTGTAATCTCATCATAGTTCATCATGTAAAAAAGTGTAGGAGTTTCAGTTATGATAGATCAGTTGCGGTAAAGTTTTACTATTTTTCCTACTCACTAACTCATGGGTGATTATATAAATGTGTGTGCAGTTTAAAAGTTATTCTGAATGTTGAGGTTAACTTGAGCTTTTATCCCTTGACAGAAGTAGTAACTTCTCTCAAAAGTAGGAAAAAACAGCTACTCGTTTATGTTGAGATTTTACTACTCTGCAACCTTTAGCCTATTATTAAAAATATTGTGGTAAATGTTTTTTTAAGTAGATGAAACCTTGTTAGAGTTGCACTATGATTTGAGTTGACTTTTTCCAGACTATACATATCTGTAGTTATACACTGTGGCTGTGAGAACATGTAAATAGGGCTGCAACAAAATTATTTATTACATTTGTTGATTAATTTAACTATTCAGTTAATCATGTAATCTACTGAAATGTCACAAAATGTTGAAAAATGCCCATTACAAGTTGTCAGAGCCCAAGTTGAGATCTTCAAATTGCTTATTTTGTTCAACCAAGAGTCCAAAACCCAAATATTATTTAATTTATGGCAATATAATACAGAGAAAAGCAGCATATCCTCACATTTGAAAGGCTGGAATCAGGGAATGTTTCATATTTTTTATTTATAAAGGACAGTTTTTTAATGAAATCAAAATAGTGAGTGATTAATTTTCCTTCACTTTAATAAATGATTAGTTGATTAATTATTTCATGCAAATATGAAGACCTGGGGGATTAATGTAACATAATTAGTTAACAGTGAAATAATAACATTTAGTTGTTTTTTAATATTATAATTAAATAAGTCTAAATCCATCTTTAAAGAACTTTAAAGGTTTATTTCCCAACATTTGAAAGGACTTGCTACTTAATGCCATAACTATCCAGTAAGTGAGCAAAGTAACTCTCACATTGTGCAACATACAATCAGACAAAGCCATGAAAAGTGCAATCGTGAGTTAGCCCGACTCCAGTTGCGGGAAACTACATGACTCGCATTGACTTGCTCCACTTTGTCAAAAAAATACTTCATATGAAATGATAGTCCATCTAAAGTAATAATTCATCTCCAAAGAAAATGAAACAGGGTCATTGAACTCGTTCTTGTGAATCTTTGAGTCACTGGTATATCTCTGAACCTGAGAAACAAACAGCATTACTCATTTCTCTTATGATGCATTTTGTTGAGTATTTCCTGTTCTAGCAGGACCACTGATAATAGTGTTGTGCTCTAAGTCTCCCCCTCCATTTCCCTGTTCAAGGATGCTCATTAGAAGACCAACCAGCTAATCTGGTGTTGGGGTCCTGATAACCGCCTTGCTTGGCGTCACTCAAGTAAATTGCCGTGGCTCCCTGTTAAAAGCCGGCAGTTGATAGCAGTATCAGGAGACAGGCTGCGTTGGGGAGACAGAGTGTCCGGCTCCAAATGACCTCCCAAAATAGACAAGTGCCTCAAGACCAGGGGCCACAGGCACCTCCAGCCCAAGCAAAGGAGCTCAGACAAGGGCAGTTCAGGAAGAGCATGTCATCAGACCCATTGCTGTTAATGGCATGCAGATATTCAAGGGAGGCGGCAGACACTGAATGACCCCAACCCTTAGCATTTAGTTCTCCCACTAAGCAGAGTCTTGCCACGCCACAGCCAGGTCAGACATTAAGCCGCCTGTACAGAGTGGGAGCCACTCACCACCACAGAGCTGATAATGATTATGGCCAATTCACTATCACTAACAGTGTTACGCCTGCTCTGTCTCTCTGGCTGTGGTTATAGGACAACCACACCATACAGCTCTCAGACTTGACTGCAGGCCTACAATACAGAGAATTTCTGCAGCCTTATGGGGCAAACATCTTAAGGAAGATCCATACACACACTTCATTATCCACATTTTACTCAAATATTTTAACTGTTTAAGCACACTATGCAAAGTTGAGACAGCAACCATGTCCAGAGGAACATGCTGTTTTAATTATGTTGCCTGTGCTGTCTCCCTTCACACACGGATGGTGTGATTTAAGCCCCACTGGTGCGACGGGGTCAGCTCTGTGACCCTGTCTTTCCCCAATGATGATTTACTCGTGCACATAGGGCACACTTTCCACTCTGCCCAGACACTGTCCTGGCTTAGGTCCTCCCTGAAGAGTCACTTGTAGGAGCCTCTTGTTTGGTCCTACACGGGGAGGGTAATTACCATCCCTGAAGCTCCTTCCACTGACATTGTGAAGTAAATCAATAGCAGAGAGGAGGGCAGGAGGCACTGAATCATGGACTGAAAACAAGGCAGCTCCAGTGTATCCAAGCTGGACCTGTGTGAGCCTTAAAATGAGGCAGACTGGGAGGAAGTGAGCGAATGATCCCTGTGAGTCCCTCAAGCTTGAGAGGGAACACATTACCGAAAGGTTTGAAAATTCCTGACGTACCTGTTGCTCAGTTACACATTACAGATAAGTGAAATTTAATGTTCCGTGGCAAATGACTAACTCAGCAGATCCACTAAGATTATACTATGGGCTAAATCCAACAAACGTAGCAAACGCTGTAACAAAACATATGGAATTCATTCCTCCAAATGAAGTCCTCTGCTGAGAGAGAGAAGATTTATACCTGAACTCTCATTCAGAGCAATGCACACAACAGAGAGCTTTAGTCTGGATTTTAGACTAATTCTCAAGATTTTAAGAAAACATCTCGTCTTTACAGCCTGTTAAGAGCACACACCCATCGCTGACACCTATTTAATATCAATATGGTTACAGGTCCAGCATTAAACAAGACTAAAATTCTTGGGAGATGTGTGATTACATCTTTTATAATAATGTATAGTATGTGATGACTATAGGCTGAATGATAATGACTCACTGGAATCTGGATTTAATAGGTTTACTGACTGAGAACTGAACTCCAACTTATTTGATCCAAGTCCCCAGTGATGACTGGGTGAAGTGGCCCAACACATCACAAACCCCCTACAATGACTCTTTAAATTATAAGAATTTAATCCATTTGATCAAGTAAGAGCTATATTATTAAATTACGGTATTTTATCCCAACTCATTCAGGGGGTGGCCAACAGGAAGTCAGCCAGCTCAGCCAGAGGAAGTCAGAAATGTGCATGCTCTCAACTGGCTCAGCTGAATGACCCTGGTGTGCATGCTCTGTGGGCCCAAGAACGCACAAGCATGAAAAAGCCTGCAAAGACTGAACCTGCACTAGGCAAACAGAGCAGTCACTACGTCATGTATCATGCAATGTTATAGGATTAATATCTCTTGCTTCCCAACAGACCAATCAGAGTTGCTCTGATCATATCAAACATGTTTGATTTTCTGTATCTGAAATCTGGACAATCTGCGCATGATCCAGTCATTTGAGCTGGTCACTGACGCAAAGCTTTACATAGATGATTGTAATCTGCAAATGTCAGATGTTAAATATGTGATGCCATTTTTTCATCGTCGAGATAGCTTTTGGAGGTCTTCAAGGTTCTTAACAGTGTCATGTGGGCACAGCTCTATGTGCATAGATACGGATGGTGCTATACCAGATGATGAATGTGGTCTGAGACAAATAGATACCTAGTGTCCCAGTAGCAGCAGCAGCAGCAGCAGCAGCTCTGGCCTGATTTTCTCACTTGTCATTACAATCTTGTCATTACTGGTGCTTTGGGGGATGAATCTCCATGTGTCTATTCCAACAAGCTCCCCTGACACTGCCAACGAATTAAAATCAATTGGTTTGTCTCTTGTCTTTATAGCCCTCGGCAACCTGTGAAAAATGGATCCTCTTAAGAGGTAACACAGTATCCATGTGGGGCAGAAGTCCAGAGCATGACTAATGGAGCTCCAGTCTATATGCTAATGCTACATAACACAACACTAATACTGGCTGCATTAAGTTAGCCATGATACCAGGATGATATCATGTTTGCTGAAAGGAGAGCCAGTCGATGAAAAACGGATGATAGCACAAAATATCATCTTCATAATGCTCCACATCTCAGACATAGCTGTGTGCTGGGGGAAAGGAGCAGTGGTCATTAGGACTCTTAAAGGGTAACGACTCCTAACTCTGATTTACTTGATCTCCTATCTTGGAGGAAACCATGGATCGCCTGCCAGTCTGGCGCTCACAGGCTCCCTGTGTGACCTCAGCTAGTAAGCCTGCTCAGAACTCACAATAGGTGGCCCACTGTGGGCCCACGTCTCTGGTGCTTCAGTAGATGTGGGTCTGGAGAAGGGAAGGAAATCCTGGTAAAGAGCATAGCCGGAAAGAGTGTGGCCATTTCAGTTTGCAGGTCTATCCTTAGAGGTCAAACAGAGCTTATTCCCCCTGGGGCCTCCGGACTCCCTCTTTTCCCTCCCCCTCCTCCTCAAAGACATTCCTTTCTCTAAACCTTGCCTCCAAAACAGTTCAGATCCATCAACGTCTCAATACTTTTCCCGTGTATGGCCTTTAACTTAGTTATCATATAATGAGGGTAAGCATTATAGCCTTTATTAGTGCCAAAAGTGAGAAAAAACATGAGGGAAGACAAACTGTTTTTCCTAAGATGGATTTTCCCCAAGAGGATGTCCTAAGAGTAGCATGAAAATAAATTTGCTATGGTGAAAATATATGATCCCAATTACAGTCAGACACACTGACATGTTTGGTGAAAGCCAAACATGAGCAGCCGAGCTGTGCTTGATGTAACCAGAGCAGGGACTGTAGGGATCTTAAGACAGCCAGCATAACATTTAGGCACAGGAAAGTGACTGATATATATTGACTGAGTATATATATTATTTATATATATGAGGGATACATGGTATAACACGCACTTTT
The DNA here is from genome assembly GCF_963691925.1 of Scomber scombrus. Classification (NCBI taxonomy): domain Eukaryota; kingdom Metazoa; phylum Chordata; class Actinopteri; order Scombriformes; family Scombridae; genus Scomber; species Scomber scombrus. The sequence continues at coordinate 24,955,190 of NC_084975.1, forward strand.
CAATGAGAAACTGCAACAAACTCTTTATTACAATGTTCTCCTTGAGGCCAACACTGGAGCCACAAACCAAGGGTTTTCCCAATGTGTCACCCACTCGAGGGTATTAGTGTTTGTGTTACAGTGTCTCTCTGTCCTATAAACAATGTGTCTCTTGTGACAGTGAATCAGACATGGCCTGTAGGCTAGCCTCTCCGGCATCAGGCCTGCCTGCCAGAGATTGGTTGGGGGACTGCTGCAGAGCAATGCCATTTGTCATGCTGTATATTTACAGGCTGTGTCAGCACAGGGCGGGTGGAGCGAGACGTCTCCGCTCTGCGCCTGACTCCATGGACGCCAGGCCCAGAACCTCCCCTCATTCATCTGTTTACTTTCTAAATAGGCCTCTGTTTGGACTTACATCAGTGGGGAGAGAATATCTAAGAAAACGAGGAAGGAAATCTGTGGAAAACAAAGGAAAGGGAAAGAAACTCTCTGTGATAGAGACTGCCCCTCGCTGTTCCTGATTACGGCAGAATTGCAGAGTGCTTGGCGCCATCAAAATCGGCCATCCAGGCAGCCGGGCAGGCCAGACAGGGGAGAGGAAGACTGGTAGTGACGCTTGCAAATACCAAGCAGGGGAGCTCTTTCAGTGTTTATGTATTTTAGATGGCTGTTTTTGATTTAGTAAAGAAGGAGAAGAAAGATAGACAACTCCCACAGTTACTAAACTTGTTTTGTACGCAAATTATGCAATATAAGCTTGTTTTGATGTTGTACCTACTGAATGTCTTTCAACACATATTTTTTAGTGTAATTAGTTTTTGGAAGCGGTGTTCGGTATTCATATCATGCATTATAGCTTTAAACATTAGAAGTGCATCGAGTAATCCAAATACAAAACAACTATGCAGTGTATACTTACAGCACTTATGTTAAAACCTACTCAGTATATCTGTCTTCCTGTGAAAATGTTTTCTTCTAGCATTTCATTATGTGATCATGGATCTCAATAACAGTTTCAGTTAAAAGTTATTTGGCTTATAACACATGGAGCATGTTAACCGTGTCCATTATCAACATACTTAGTCACATAGTCACTCCAACTATTCAGTAGCTAAGGGGGATATGGGCCAAAATCATTGAGAAATAAGCCACATACACTGTATACTGCATGTATCCCAGAGGAAGCAGTTTAAGTGTTACATGACAGCTGATGGAAAACAAATTACCTTGCTGAAGCAGCATAAAGTGGCTGTTGAGTTTTTTTATGCACACCTTTTAGTTTATGTAAAATCAATAATGTCAGAAACCATTCACCATTTTCCCAGGCCTCGAGTCAATTGCAGGTTATTGACAATCATATAACTTGCACATATCTACAGAGTAAGCACAACACCTAATGCTGACCACTGCTCGACTTTTTTTCCTGTGTACTGTGAAACCATCATCTGTAAAAATGATGCAGTGAGCAAAAATGCTCTGAAATGGAGTACATCCTACATTGACACCGTCTTGTCTACCCTGTCTGCCTGATAACTCTGGGGGTATCTAAACAGTTAATGATACACATTGTCCCTCCAGCTTTTTCAAAATGGTTATTAAAGTAGCACTGAAAAATAAAATACAATGTGTATCACTTGTGTTTTGCTTCTCCTCACACTAGCTACCCTTTTGGGTTTTTTGGCTGCCATACAGGGATTGCACAGATAAACTAGTTGGGGAGAGTGGAACAAGAAGACTGATGGAGACCTTTTATGTAATTTATACTCTAATAGCATTTGGTACAAAACAACAAAACACATCTCTAGTGGTTCATGATTGTCTATAGTGCAAGCCTGAGGGTAAGAGCTCAACATAAGGGTGCACAGGATGGGAAGGATCGCTTTAAAACATGAATGTTATAATTATTAACCAAACTATCCACTGTAACTGCCTATTATTGTACATGTTGTTGAGTTACTTCCTTGATGAACTTTGATCCACTTATACATACTGTTGTTGTGTGTACAGTTTTACAATGTAATGGACAATTATACCAGACGTTTAAGGTTCATTCACCTTCAATTAAACCTCCAAAGATAACTGAGTCAGGCTGGTGTGATACACCATGCACTGGATGTATTGAGTGGAGACCCTGCCACTCGATTTATAAGAAATTAATCTGGTATATGAAACAATAAAAATCATGACTAAAACTAAGATCCAAGCTGAATCCAACTTTTCCATCTTTTTTCCACTGTTAAGTCTAACACAGACAAACAGAGTGGACATCCTCTCAAATAAAGTGTATAACTTTCCTGGTATTTCACATCATAATCAAAACATTTGAGGGGATTAATTTATTAAGAAATTGTTTAAAAGCCTTAAACTAGATTCATTTTGTTGGTTATCACATGTATGTACTGTACATTCCCGCCAGCAATGCCTCTGTCTCTTGTGTCGCCACAGCAACTCTATCTAATCTCCATTGAAAAGAACAAGAACTCCAAAAAACAACAAGACTGGCTGGGACTGAGGCAAGAGTGAAGAGAAAATCAGCAGTAAAGATTTGAAACAGGAAGAGTGTGGCGTCAGTACAGGCGGGAGATAAGAGCACTGCGCTCCATACACAAACACAGGGTTTCTGTGGCTGAGTGACTCCCAGCTCTTTGGGCGCCCTCACAGTAGCTGTCCTCTCCCCCTGGCTGGCTCCGGACCACAGCCCCGTCACCCAGCCCTGCACACAGCAGATCTAGGGGCCTGATACACCCTCAGTGACTCCAGGGGTTTTAAGGGGATTTGGGTGAGTCCAGAGGACTGACGGGCCCCTTCAAACAGGAAACCCTGGGAAAAAACGACTTTGATACCATGCTGCATTTCAACCAGCCCCCCCACCCCCCTTAATTAAATGTCAGTACAGTTAGGTAACTAATTAACAAATAGCCTTTATATTTCTTTTATTATGCTCCGTGGTGTGTCCAGCTGAGAAAGGTATTTTTCAAGTCAAATTTAAAAGAGCACAAAGTATGCCCTGTTTATTTAATACAACCCCAATGACTTGTGACAGAACAAAATCTCAACTTAAACAAGTTGTTTCCAGACATGTTAAATTGTTCCAACCATAAAAGAAGCACCAGCATTATCTTTATAGCTGCAACAAAAACACAGATTAACACAGCTGTCACAAACTGCTGTTGTATTTACATACAGGAGCAGGATCACATACTCCTTTCCTTCACCACAAAACCACTATCTGTTGCAAGCATGCTTCAAATCCTATTATCGGAAAATCCTGAGTCAAATATCCTCCCCAGTGAATCTCACAGGGCCATCATTCAGCAGGCCTGTGAGTGTGTGTGTTATAACAGAGACATGGAGAGAGAAAAAGACAAACAGCAGAGCAATCAGAGGAGCATCCGCATGAGACAGAAACAGCCAAAAGTGTAATAACGCTAAACCCTATCTTGTGCAACGGTCTCATTCCCTATTAACCTCGCCTGTGAAACGAGCTTTGCTAATTTTCTCACAGCCGGGAGAAAGAGAAGAGATTGCAATACCGTCACCAACCAAAGTGCTACAGGTTTCAGGCTCAACGTGACAAAGTTTTTTACCAGACAAAGTGTGTGTATGGATGAGAAGTGAGGAAGCCTTTTGGCACAGGGTTGAAGGCTGGGAATCCTAGCTGGGTTAATAAAAGTAGCCCGTGGGGCACTGTTTTTCCAGGCGCTCTCTGTGATGTTTGAATGTGAACTCAAACAAGCCTTCATTATGTAGCCACAGCCCTGGAGCCCCTGGTGCTGGGAGAGAGGCCCTGCCACTGACAGCCATGGCCTGCTGGCGGGTGCAGACGCCTTCCCCTCTGCTATGTCTTTTTCTCTCTTTTCACTCCCCCCGGCTCTGATCCCTTTCTCCACACTCCTCTTAGCCTCTAATCCTGCATTCCCCCTCTCTTTCCTCTCAAGCGCAATCCTTCCACCTCAATCCTTTAACCTCTCTCTCTCTCTCTCTCTCTCTCTCTCTCTCTCTCTCTCTCTCTCTCTCTCTCTCTCTCTCTCTCTCTCTCTCTCTCTCTCTCTCTCTCTCTCTCTCTCCCCTACTCTTATTCCTCCTTTGCCCCTGCCTTTCTGATTTCTCCCCTTCCACGCGTTTTTTCAATCATCCTCCGTGAAGGATAGCTTTAAAACTGGACCTTGTGAGACCTGGAAGCCTCTAATCCACCGTCTTTGTCTGCGGGTTTAGTTTGCCATGAATGTAACTTTTCACCATACAGTGACAGCTGGCAGACATACGTAGGTGTATGCCTCTGGAAGTACTTCCTCATGTTTGGCGGACCGATTAATGTCGAACATGCGTGAAATAACAGCGACTGATTTTTCACAACATACACTCGTCCATCACGGTTAGCAGCAGTACATCATAATCTCAAATTGACACTTGCGAAAACAGCCATTATCGCTTAAACACAACATTATCATTGGCCTGATGTGCTGCTGCAGATGTTGTTCCATAAGTAGCTTGGATGTGAGTGCTGAACAGAAAACAACACTTATTTCCATGAGTCCATTCCTCTAAGATGTAGTGCACAACATTAGTTGAGTCTTTTTTAAACTGTAACGTTCTGTGTCCAAACTTAAAATAAAGACATCTGGGGAAGAAAGCTCAATTGATAAAGCGAGAGGAGCTGAAAGAGAGAGACACCCAGAGAGAAAGAGAAAGGAGAGATCTGTAATTAGAACCATATTTTCTCCCAGTGATTGCAGCCCAGTGTTTCCCAAACCAGTGGTAAAAATAAGCCCTCCTCCTTTCTCCGGGCCCATCCAGAGACACCCGTTGTGTCACTCAGGCCACATCCAGACAGAAATGATTAAGAGCGCTGGCAATATTAAACTTCTAGGAGGTCAAAAAGGCCAAAGATACGAATAGACAAGATTTGAACAGCGCAGCACAGCAAGGGGTGAGACTGATAAAATGTGGAATTCACTTTGGATGTAAGACACTAAAGGTATACTTCTACTGGAGCATCTATGTCTATCGGCCATGTATAATTGATACTGAACAGGCCTCAACAACAATAACATAACAAAAATCATGGGGTAAGGCTTCTTAAATATGACAAGTTGGTACTATATATCTTTGAGGTTTGAATTATTTGTTCATAGAAAAAAAAAGTAATATGAACACATCACCTTGGCCCTCTAAAAAATGGGATGGACTATTTTTCACTATTTTCTGACAAACAACCTAATGATTTCTTCACTTGAACCACCTGATTACCCGAATAGTTTCATTATTTTCATGCTTTTAGGAATGCTCTTTAGGAATTAAGTTGAAGAGGATTTAATGCATTTAGGTTCATCATGAAACCATTGATTTAATTATTCGTTTCTGGAAGGAGACCATTTCCCAAATAGTAAGATACAGGCCTCACAATAGAAAGCATTTTGTCCAATTGTAAGACAGTGTGGCCATCCTGTCTCCAGCCTTGAAACCTTGGCCCTTGACTTCCTGGCTACTCAACTGGAGTCTGATTGAAGTCTGAGTGTGAGCATCTCTGTGTAGGGCCTCTGTAACTTCTGAGCAGCCAGAGGCAGGAAACAAACTCAACTACTAATAGTCTGCATAGCTCTACAACGACAAAATGATTCATTACCATAGAAACCACTAATGTGAGTCATCTTTTGAATAATCATCAATTATTCATGGCGCAAGGCTCTCAGACTGTTTTTCCCTGCTTTGTAAACACCAACTAAATAACTTCTCCTTCATGCTTCCCAAAAGTGAATCAAGCAGCTAGTTCTCATCCTGCCCCGTGTTTACTGTTGTTTGACTAAGTTCTTACTTAAAATATGTTATGTTGTGCTTCTATATATATGCACTTTACAAAGACCCTAAATAAACATCAGCTCCACTATTAGTAACTCTTCTGATAAATACTTAAGTTTGATTTCTCTGGTAGTCATACAAATCCTCAACTGCGAAACAGTGCCACGAAACAGGAAGTCTCTTTCCTTCATCTTGGCCCCAAAGGTGAGAAACAGCAGAGGGTGCTTCATTTGTAGGCGCGCTAGAGCTGCGAGAGCTGTGACACCTCCCGCAGAGATGAGGCTAACTGACATGGAAACGCCAAACACTCTCCAGGAATCCCAAACACGTGTTTCATCAAGTGGTGTTGATAAGTCAGCATATTCTGCCACTGAGGATCCTGGGAGTATCAGTGTCGAAGAACTCCCACTATGTGGGGTCTCTCATTGAGCTATTACGAGGAATCTGGCTGATCTCTCCTGTAGTGAGCACTTGGGACTTGGCTAAAACAGATTTTTCAAATATGCCAAAAAAAACAAAAAAAAGTGCAGTTATTCCCACTAAAAGTTTATAATACAATACACAGAAAAGAAAGGTGAAAAATATTAATAATAATAACAATAAATAAGATAAATAGTAATAATAATAATTACATAAAGAGAAAGAGAGAAAACTACACAATTCTTATGTCATAATATACTTGTCACCAAAATACCTCAACCATTGTAGTTCAAGTTACATTAAGTGCACAGTTCATAGAGGTCATGTTTCCATGTATTGAATAAAAGGCTGCCAGATTCTTCAAAATACGTCATATCTGCTTTTCAGGACATACCAAATTTTTTGTAAGGTCATACAGTTAGTCATGTATGTCTGACTTTCAAATGAATGCAATACAATTTGTGGAAACAGCAAGAATGACATCAATTCATTTTCTGGAAATCGGACTATTTTTCAAGTTTGGATCTAATAGGGCTGGTCATTTTAGACAGCGTGTCACATAAATCACAAAATGTTGTGTCTAAAATCTTCATTTGGCTCGTTGTGCCCACAGTCATACCACATTTGACACACATATTCAAGACTGTAGGTTTGTATCAGTGTAATTTCTGAGGAATGAGGTAACGCTGATGAAGAAATCAGAGTTGATCAACTTAAATCTGGCATTTACACTGGTAATCATATCGTTCTGACATAGATTAGATCATAGGTCCTCATCTACTATAATTCCCCGCCTCTCTCTTAATCGATATGTTTTGTTTTGGACATTGATCCATCATTGCTGAATATAACCTACCAATAATTTACTTTGAACCTTTGTTACTGTGCAGCACCTCCCCTACCTTTGTCAGTTCTAACCAGGTGGACATTAAGTGGGTTTGCCTCTCTTCAGGGGAGAAATCCATCTTTGCCTTGTGATTTATTAGACTGCGATGTTTTTTTCAATTTCTTTTTTAAATAAAGGGCCAATTTCCTCCTGCTCCGCCTGTAATAATCTCAGTAGTTCAACAGTTGATAAAAATGTATCATGTTGTGATCCCGATGTATATAATGAAGAGTAGTAGTGTTTAAAACAATCATTAATTTCTTCTGGGTTTCCTATTACAGTCCCATTTTTGTTTTTTATAGAATTAATAGCTCTCAATTTCTCCTCTGCCTTCAACTTCTGAGCCAAAACTTTGTGTGCCCTTTAACCCAATTAATCTATGTTTAGTTCTAAGGATTTTCTTTCCTATTCTGTAAGCATTCAGCAAGTTATATTTAAGCTTTTTGTTTACGAATGTTATGTATGTCTCTCTGGAGTGTGATTTTTATGTTCTTTTTCTAAATGCAGGATTTCCTTCTCCAACTAAGTAATTTCAGCCATGTGTTTTTTTTTCTTTAAGCCCCTAGTATAGGAAATTATCTGCCCTCTTAAATAGGCTTTCATTGTGTCCCACTGTACAAAGCTATTGAGGGAAAAGGCACAGTTTGTTTCACAATAGATCCTGTGAACTGATAAAAATCAATACTGAGCAGAGTCAGGTTCGGTCATCATCTACACGGTCCTTGCACTTCCTCAGGTAATAACAGTGAAAGTGTCAGCGAGAATGACCTGTGACTTCTTGCTTCCAGCACTGTCCTGTCTGCCCTGCCACACCTATCTGTCAGTCTGTGGCCTGCATTTAACTGTGAGTGGATGCTTTCTACCATGAACAAGAATAGGACTAACACAGCTCATCCAGTGGAAAGTCTGAATGAAATGCAACTGCTTGTGTCATGCTTCATAGATAAATGGCCTGGGACAGAGGCCAAAGCGACATAAGCCTCAACAAAGACATTGTTCCTAACATACTCAGAGGAATAAGAGGGATTTGTTCTAATACTTAAAGCCAAAAGTTTTTTACATTTTTTTCAACAAGGGCTTGTGTGTGACGAGTCTCAAGCTGAATTAGCCTTTCAAAATATGTTTTTTTTTTTTTTTTTTTTCCTCTCTTTTTTTGAGCTCAGGGCCAGGATGTCTGAAGCAGATTTCATTTCTTCATGAGGAGTGGGTGATTTCCTTGTGTATATAGAGACATGGCCCAGTTAGATAGCACTGTCTGCACAGGCTGGAGTCAGAGCTCCTCGGCCCACAGATAAGAGCGGGATGGTTTTGTTTGTGCATGTGTGTGTGTATGTGTGTGTGTGGGAGAGTGCTTGTAGATCGAGCATATCTGAGCAGGCCTCTGGGTAGGTCCTACATTCTGAGTTTTGTGAGACTAATGGTTACTGAAATAAGAAATGCTAGTGGTGAGGAATGTAAAAAAAATCTCATCATGTTATGTCACGTTACACCATTTTCAAAGAAAACTACCTTGCTACACTATTAACATGACAACCATTAAGTTCGACTTCAATAAATATTGATTAAAGGTTGTAACATAATCTGCTCAGCTCTAGATCAATGGTCTAATAGCCATGTCAACTAAGCATTTTGCTGAAAGAATCAACAACATTAATTTTAATTGAGGGTACACACAACTCATTCTTAAATAATGTACCACCAAAAAAAGGTTTCACAAAATGTGTGATTCACAGAGACAAGTACCACGCTGAACATGGATAATAGAAGGCTTGGGGATGGGGTGGGGGGGCGCTGGGGTGGGGTTGTTGGGTCTGCAGTGTCGGACAGAGCTGGGACACTGTCGCCTATTGATCTGCATCCCTGGCACCTCCATGCAGACTGTTGTTGAGAGCAGGTCTGCAGACCCTTTCTTTGCAGAGCCAGGCAGATTTGAGTGGTGCCGCAGCCCAGCGGCTGGGATGTGCAGTGAATACAGTCTGCACAGATAAACAGTGCCTTGTTTAGCTGTTTTTTTGCCGCTGCTGAGCCAGCTGATAACAGTGGCGGGAGGGCAGGCGGCCCTTGGCGGCAGTGGACAAGGCCTGGGGAGGCAGACACTCTGGCAGCAGCAAGCTCCCTTCCCACATCCCTCACACCCCCACCCCGCCTGGCTAATCTCACCTCTTTTCTTTTCTGTCTTTTTTCACAGTGGAGCGCTGTGCCAGTTAATTGCCAAGTGAGAGTGAAAACTATCAGTCAGCATGGTCAGGCGAAAGAACCGAGGGAGATGGACATCCAGGAGACACTCAGTGCCTGAACAGTTAATACGTACTGACATATTCACATACACATGCACAACTTCACACATGCACACAAAACACATATATATGCTCAAGCATTGTAAAAATACTCATGGCAATACTCATTACAAGTAAAAGTCCTGCATGAAAAATCTTATTTAAGTAAAAGTACATGAGTATTGGAAGCAAAAGTAGTGGTTTGGTCCCTCTGACTGATATATTATTATATATGACATCATTAAACATTGGTATTAGCACCTCAATAATAAACATAAATTAGGATTTTCATCTTTCTGACAATGTTAACAAAAACTGAAAATGTATAAGCTTTTGTAAATGAAGAATTTAAGGCAGAGCTGTTGTATTGGATTGTGTTAGATTGCACAGGTGTTCCTAATGAAGTGCTCAGTGAGCCGGTATTTTTTCAAGAATACAGGAACACATGACACATTTTTTATATTAAGGAGGCAGGCTCCAGTACATAAATCCAGAATAAATAAACAAATAAATAAATCCAGAAGAGAAAAAAATCCCCCAATAACATACCACCAGAGGGAAAACACATGTCATACATCTACATTGACTCATACTACAGGATCACATAGTCACAGAGGAGACTATTATCTATTTAGACTGATCTTCCATTTCAATTTAAGGCCAGAATTGGTCCCAGGGAGAGCCCCCTTCCTCCTGATCGCTGCTTATTCTACTAAGCATACGTTTGTAATATACTATTTCCACCATTACACTAACCCATTCTTTCAGTTCTAGAGCTTTTGTTTTCTTCCAGTGTCTTACAATAACTCAACACACTGTTATTTTACCCATAATAATAACAGAAAATGCACACTTGGATATGTTTGGTTTCTGGGACCGGTCCCCCAGTAAACATAACTTTAGTCTTAAAGGGATTTCTGAACCAAAACCAACTACTTAAAATGTTTAATACCTAGATACCAAGTGGTCTGACCAAACTACATTCCCATATGCAATGAAGGGAAGTTCCTTTTAGTTTTACATTTCCAACACAAATTATTGTTAAACAACTTAATTCTGTGGAGTCTCAACGGTGCTTGATAATATCTGTGCTGTATCTTGTATTGTGGGAGCTTTCCCCTCACTTCTTCCACATATTTGCTGCAACGGGCCACAATTTCAGACCATTTGTCGCCTTCAGTTTCTTCTGCGAGGTCCCCCTGCTGTATCATTTTCACATTAACAGACTCATTATTACTCAAGAGGGGGTTAGTTGTTTTATAAAAAGTGTGAGACTTTGCAGTTTCCCTGTGGTGGTTCCAGATAGTTCATAATTGTGTTATCAGCCACATTATACGACTTACACATAATACAAATTCTTATCTGTGAGTGCTTCCAGAAATTTCCTTTTCCTACCAGGTTAAATCGCTCTTATAGAGCAGATTATTGTATAACAGGAACAAACCATTCTCATATAAATCGCCAATAGTGCTAAAACACAGGAATGCCCCTGCTTTTTTCAGATACAGACTGTGGGGTTGTGCCATAAGAGTGTCTTTGTACATTATGTGTAAAAGAACTGGAATGTAATATTACAAACGGTGTGAGATAGTACTTCAATAGGACTGATTGGTGAATACAGCTTATTTTCAATATCCATTCAGTCTGTTTCATCCTCTGCCACGTACCAATATTTTGCCATTTTAGTCATTTCAAAAAAATGAATGGTACAATCTAGGGTCAGGAGGACGTTCATTTCTGTTTATGGGCACATAACATGCTCAATTTAGTCCTTGGCCTTATTCCACTCCACAGAAAATGTTTTATTATATCATCAAATTGCTTAAAAATAGTAGATGGTATCTTGATTGGGAGCGTTAACTTGGGAGGCCACTGTCATTTTATAATACAATTTTTCCCCCATAATGTAAGTTTAACCTCACCCACTTGCCTGGGTTTGTTGTAGTTTATTTTGTAATAGTGTGTTACAACTTAGCATTGCCATTTCCCCTGCATCCTGAGAAAGTTTGAAAATGAGGTAAGAAAAGTTTGATGATGAGGTATTTCATTCCCTAGTGGGAAGTTGAACTTCTCCACCATGAATGGGAGACATAATTTGGAAAGGGGCATTGCTTCGGATTTATTTCAATTAATAGTATAACCTGATAGTTTAGAAAATGATTGGATGGTGTCCATCAGATGTGGTCGGGACGCCAAGGGGTCAGATAACACTGCCAGAATGTCGTCTGCGTAAAGTAATAGCTTATGTTCTTTATCCCCTCCCTTGACCCCTCTAAGGTCAGGGTGTGCCCTTATAGCAGCTGCCAATATCTATAGGAAAATTATGAACAGTAACAGACTTAATGAACACTCTTAGCATGTCATTGTGTAAAATCTTCATTTGAAAAGTAAATAACTAAAGCTGCCAAATTAACGTAGTAAAATAGAAAGTACAATATTTCCATCTGAAGGAAATAGTGGAAGTGGAAGTATGAGGTAACTTAAAATAGATTTACTCAAGTAAGATACAAATACCTCAAAATTGTAGTTAAGTGTACAGTACAAGAGTAAATGTACTCCACCGAATATTTTCTCCGCCTCCGGAAAAAAAACTTCAGCTCATTCTGCAAAAACAAAACCAATATTGCAATGCAAGACAAAGTTTTATTGGGTTATGATGTTTTGAAACCAACGGATCTGAATACCAGATGGAATTACATTCATTTTGGACCCAGCAGGCCTCCATGTAGAGGTCTGAGAAACAAAGTTACTGTGTAGATAGCTCTACTGCAGGCACACAGTACGCAAAAGAGAGATGGGAGTTAAACTGCTCTCCCCCTCAACACCACAAGCTGTCGTCTCATTGTCTTGGCCCAGCACCAGGCGCTGGAGTAATTGCAGCAGTGTGGCATTGTGGGGAATACTTTGCATTCTGACTTTCATAAGGAAGTTTTTTCTTCTTTCCCTCCCTCACTGCAACCTGCCACAGATAAAACATGTCTCAAACGGTGTTGTTTCCACAGTCACACCAAGACAATGCAGGTATGTGTGTGTGGCAGAGGTGGTGGTGTGATATATAAAATCAGTCAGTGACAGGAGAGCTTGTTAATAGCCTTGGCCAACAGTTTAAATGGAGTTCAATACCAAATGCTATTAAAGGGAGGAAGTTAAGAACAAGCTGAATGAATTTAATTTGACATATTTTGTTATAATTCAAACACAATGGCATTTTTCTACAACCTGTTCCCCATCTAAACTACACCCCCCTTCAATTTATCATCTTAGCTCTAAGAACCCTGCTGATAGCCCAAACATACAATACCAGAGGATCAGCAATCAATAATGGGGGAATGTTTTGCCCAGAACCCGCAACCCCTCCTTCAAGACCACCCCCCCATATTCTTGACTTAAGAGGCCACATCTGTTTTTGATATCCTTGCCTCCGTGCTGCAGAGTTACACAATCATGATCAAGTGTGCTTTCTGAAAGGGAGAAACACTCACAAATACGGACAAGGACTCATGCCAATACCAACACAAACATACACCCTTTTATGGCACACCAAAGGAATGAAGAACAAGATGTCACTGATCACTTGGGCTTGGTGGATATGTTTAATAACATTTTGTTGGGATGCATGCATATGTAAGGGAGGCATTGCTGAATCAATAATCCCACTGAGAGAGTATGTTTTATTATAAAAAGGTATAGACACTTTTAACCTCATATGGCATGCCTTAAATTGTTTTTTATGAAACTTTTGGGTGATGATGTTTCATTGCTGTTCTGTTCTGTCTTACGTTTCAATTGCAAAAATGTAAAAACATAAGGGAACAACAATATGTTTGGCAAGAGTTCAACTGCAAAACTGTCCTTTTAGCACCATGTATTATTGTCAGCACTTTATCTTTGTTGTGTGCCACAGTGACCACATTTTGAGAGAAATGGGTCTCCTACTGAGAATTCCCCATTATTTTACAAAACTGGAAAGATGCCCCAGGGTGGTTGGTCCCAGCCTACAGCTCCTCGTGCAGAGTATGACAGCCGTTAAGACTCCAGATCACCTTACATTGAACTTCCCAAGTGGCTCCGGGATTCCTGCAGTTACACTTAGATGTCAAGTTATGAGCACCGTGGAGTGACAGTGGAATTTTTCAAGAAGTTGTGTACCAGGAGGGTTATGGTGTGTTTTTCATTAGCACAACTGTAAAATTGTAAAATGTAGAAGTATAAAGCTGCATCTTTCAAAATAAACATCTATACCGAGTTTCAAATTTAGATCCCTATATCTTTGTAAGCTAACTAAAAGTATACATTAAGTAATGTCTATACAGATAATAACCACAGGTACTACCACAAAACAAAAAAAATTAATTATTCAAAACACTTTTCCTCATAAAGTACTGTGGTGACCACATTTTTGTGAGTTTTCCTTTATTCCATTGTGATCCCATGCTGGCATTCCTTTGGCTCTTTTTACGACTATGCCAGCTCAGACTGGCTCAGCTCTGCCAAGCACCAACACAGCACAGTTAGTTTATGGCATTCTGTGATTCTGTACAGAGAGCCCTCCATTATAATTATCAGTGCAATTAGCTGATTCACAGCATTTTAACACTGTGCCTGAACATATTCAGACATCCCATCAGTCCCAGTTTAAAGCCCTCTGTCTCCATGGGAAGCTATTCCGTCCTATACTAGGCGAGTGTCGCCACAAAACAGGCTTTACAGTCTAGAGATGTAGATTCATAAATTACATTGGGTGATGGAATTTATCATACCTTCCCAAGTTTTATTTTTCTCATTTGAGTGTTTATGCTGGGACAGGCACATGCTTGCAGATGCCTCTTAAATGAGCTACCTGTGGTTGGAGACTAAAGTAGGAGGAGATCCAAGTCTAAGTTTAAAAGGTATAAAAGTCAAGCGAAGAGAGCTTGGCACTTTTTGTCACTGGGGTTGTTCTGAAAATGTCAGTTACTCAAGGACATGTCACTGCACCTCCCTCAACACATTGCCTCACCCTATTTATCATTTATCCTGTTTTTAGTTTTTCGAATGGCTTATCTAATAAGCACTCAAACTGGATGTCTGCATCAGCCGATCTGTACTTAGACTCATAAATACCTAACTCATGAATAGACACCTTTTCATTCAGTCTTAAGCTGATCATTCATACTCCACCCAAACCTGCCTGACCACTACCAACAAATAGGGGCGCTGGCTATGATTCAGCCCAGACAAAACAAACAATGACCTGACCTTAATGATGGAGATAGAGTTAGCATGTCACCAGAGGCCGAGCGATAACATTTGTGACCTATACCTCTGGCCAGCTTGGTGACTGGCTGGCGCTCTGCTGGTGCCATTCTGTCTTCTGCATACCAGCTGATTGAATGTTTCTTGTCTGTTTCCCACAGCAGATTGCAAACTGTCTAGCCATCCTTGAATACCCCCCCCCCCCCCCCCGCACCCTCAACTCCACCCATATCGCCATGCTTGACTGCACACTGTGAAGCAGCTATCTGCTTCATCAGACCCTGATGATAGTGTGGAGACTGGCGTCTGAGCTGTCCGATAGCCGTCGGGCATTCTCTGCTCAGAAATAGAGATGTGCAAGAATGTAAAAATATCACAAACCCAGCCCCTCTTTTTTTCCTCCATCATCTTTAATGCTGTTGTTGCATCATCACTGCTTGTGTTAGTACATACAACTTAATCCAAGTTTGACGCATGGATAATGTCTGTGTTTTTTGTAAGAGAAATCAGTTACAATATGTATGTATGAACTGTACTGCACTCTCATGTTGAGTTCTATAAAAAACAAAACATGCACAGGAGAACGTGCCTCGCTACATGTCTCTCTCTTCCTGACTTCTCTCTTCAGTTGAAAGGTGAGGTGATTGCAGTTCAGGGGTTGAGTACTGTTCTGCCGTGCATGTATGCTCCTGCTTCCTGTCGACTGTAAGTCTACTGGTTCTCTGGCGATGGGGTCACTGCACAGGACTTTGTATTCAAAGAGGAGAACAAACAACGGAGACCTTGACCCTCCAGACCCTCCCCCACTCTCCTAAATATCCGCGTCTAAAGACTTACAATGATTAAGCTCATGTTCACATCAGCGATGTGTGTGGGCATGGTGACTGAGGAGAGATTCTCAGTCCATTCACAGGTTTAGTTTAAAAATCTAAAGTTTGAAATAATTACCCCTCATTTCAATCTGTTCATCAGTTCATGAAAAGAGAGAACAACATAACATAGGTTTGTTTTGAAATGAATCCAGAACAACACTGCAAGGCAGTGAATCCTCAGCTTTTCCAGCCGACTGGCTACTCTGATTGCAGCCATGCTAAGCGAGGTCAGTGGAGACTCACAGTAAATGGCCATGTCGCCAGTGCTCTCTGCTGCTGAGTCGACTGACGAAATAATGAACCGCACAGGCTTGTTTGATTTCCTCTGGAGACAGCTGAGCGCGAGTCTGATCCACATTCAGCCCTGGCTCCCACTAACCCAATCTGCTTCACCCCGCTCTTTCTCTCTGTCTCTGACCTAGAGACAGCGTCTATGCAGGCCTTTTTAGGGTACATCTATTCACTGTGATTTATCGTAAATTAAAAAGCTGGGAGCTCAGTTGCACAGCTAAAATGCCCTCTCTGACTGCCTGGCTGTGCTCCACACTGTCTGAGCTGGATTCCATTTCCTCTCATGTCCATTTTTTTGCTATCATACCAGACCAATAATTCATATGAAATTGTGTGTTTCCAAGGGAAAGGTTCATTCAGCCCTGCAGTTTGCGGTGCACACTGATCATGCTAAAATTAGACAGCTGGCATATATGAATATTTTATATACCACAATATTATGTAGCTGTACATATTGACTCTGCTGAGGTATAGAATAGAGAAAATAGTGATTTTGGCAAGATCGTACTGCACTATGGTGGTAACATAATTATGGGTGCAAAACAGAGAAAAACTGGTATAGGCACAATCTTGAAGGATCACACCAAAACCAGTATTCTTCTGGGAAACAAGGAGATTGGTGAGCATGCAGGCAGCCAGTAGTGATGTGTCTTGGCAGGCACAGATAGGGGCAATGTAGTCATGGACCCAGTCATCATCATCTGGCCATACATTCCTGCCCTATCTGTGCAGTAAACTGGATCTCCTTCTCCCTCTTATCAGCTGTGAGGAATTTTCTATCAGAGGCCCTCTTTCTCTCTCTCTCCCTCACTATCTCTTTTCTCTCTTATTCTGACTCCCTTGCTCTTTTTTTCTCTCTTCCTGTCCCTTCCTTCAAACTACAGAGTTGACAAACAGCAGAAACGGTTAATGGTCATTAAGATAAGGAAGCAAGGAGACGTCAGGCAGCTCCTAGGACAAGCTGGAACCCAAACAGCGCTGGTGCCTACTGCATCACCATGTTGGGAGGCCGTTGGCCCCCAGGAAGCATTATTCATGCACTGTGGGCACATTTAAAGTCAGCATTGTTGACATCATCAGGTACTTCGTCTCATTTCTACATATTTCACCACTTTTACCCAGAGTTGATATTTGAATGAATAAAGTAAAGCCTAGTGTTTGTCCTTAATATTGCCTCTTTAGAATAATTTCTAGTTAACAATCACTCTGTTGTTACATTGCTATGAATTCAAAGATCAAGATATCTTCAATTTTCCTCAGGTTATTGAGATAAAGTTTTTGTTTTAACTGAAACTATATTTCTTTTCCATTCATTCTATTATTTTAACAGTTTTTTTCTCTCTTTTCAGAATTGCCTCTGGGTGGGAAAGATACAACGCAAACAACTGCATCTTGCGTTATTTAGAGCACTTCTGTATTTTTTTTTTTTTTAACCTAACACATTATAACCATTTTTGCATTTCATATTTGCCAATATCTAAGTCAATTTACTAGCCAATAATGTACTCTTACAGTTTATTATATATATACAAATATATGTTTTCACTTTGGAAAAGATATAACTTTTTAGAATAATCATGCTTAAGCTTTATTGTTAATCCAAATTATTTTTTAGATCCAAGACCTATAATGTAGATACTTAATAGAAAATGTATTTACGCTTGACTGAAACGCTCCTGTCTGGCATGCAGAGAAGCACAGTTGCCAATACGTCTACAATGCATGATTATCTACCACTAATAGTCACGTAAAATGGAAATCATAGAGTAGATGAACACAGCTCAGTCAACCAACATGGCCTTTTGTTTCACATTCTGGTGCAACGGATATGTTCTTCCACAGCAAATTACATGGATGTTTACTTTTTGCTGTCTGGGAAAGTGACAGTTGTTTTCTCCATTCAGCCGAAAATAGGAACTACTTCCACAATTCAGTGTTAAATGAAACTATACCAATGCCTGAGGCTGTAAATCTGAAACTGCTTTATACAACGCTGTTTTCCATTGGTGTTCCTCAAGTTGTTGTACCACAACTGTGTAACTACAAGACCAGAGGGGAAGTTTCCTTTTCCTTTTCTTCTAAGATAAAAGTGTTTGTAAAGAAATTATGCAAGCCTGCATTTACATTAGTCTCTTTAATTTTAATCTCATACTCTTAGTTCCACCTCAAAAGATAGCAGACTTCTGAACAGTTAAAGAAACAAGTAGATGACAAGAAATAGACCTGATGTGGATTGGACTCCCAAATGTAAAATAAATATATATAATTAAATGACTATGTTCAATCCAGAATGAAATATTGATTAATAAATGTTGGGTTTGTTGCCATAAAAGTTTGCAGACATTCATGGACTCCAGAGGAAAAATTCTTCAGACTATGGTAATCTTTTTCTTTTCCTGTAGTGCCACCAGCGCGACATTTTAGTTTTATAGTGAAATATCTTATCTATTCAATGGACTGCCATGGAATTAGATACAGTAGTGGTGCCCAGGGGATGATCCCCTGAGTTTTTTTCTGTAGGCTCACCATGAGGTTTGGCATGTAGTTTTGAGGGACGTGTTTCAACAACTATTGTATAAATTGCTGTGAAAACTGAAACACTTCTACAATAGAAAATAAATGCAAGTTTTAAAGTTACAGCACAGAAAATGTAACTGGGAATTTCTTATGTGGTCTCACATAGGCACAATCTGATCCGTCATTCAAACAGCTAATACCAGTACATCATACCAGTACAATACTGGTATCTTAGTGGAGATGACCTAGCATGGCAGGATGCTTTCCGTGCTATTATTACCTACTACCAACACAGGTGCTAATTAGACAATGATTATCTTTTAAAGTGGATAAATAGTTTTCAGAGCTCAAGTTTTCCTGGTTTTCAAATTTTGAAAATTTCAATTGATTTAATTGGTTTCCAGTAACCATGGTAAAAGCTGTCCCTCCTGGATAAAACGGCTCAAGTTCCATTTTTTTTTTAGAGGTTTCAACATTTTCAGGGGAGTTATAAAGACAAATGTCTGCTGTGAAATACTAGTAGTAATAGTGTTTCCCTTTAGAATGTTTATGGCTTAGTCTGGGCTCTCTGCTGAGATAAAGATTATGACTGAAAAATACTGCATGCAGAGAACCACTTCACCACCGTCCTGTCCTCTGGTCATCTAAACATCTGGTCTCCACAAACTGCAAGCTGAAATATGGCTACAATTCATGCCAGTGTGCCCATAATCCTGTAGTATCAAAGCACAGGCAGAGGGGTCTCTCTTTCCTCTCTCTCCCTCCCTTTCACCCCTGTGTGATGACAGACCCCTGAGAGGAGCCCTTTGTTGGTAATTGAGCTTACCTCATTTTCAAAATACCAGGAGCCCTGCTGGATAATAAAAATGTGCCTATACTGGGGTACATATTTCTGGCAGAAGCCAAACAGCGCTATGCACAGAAAACAGAGCTGTACTTGTTGAATTAGACCAGAGAGAAGGAAAAGGTTTGTTTTTTTCATTCCCTGACTTTTCTTTGGTCAAGATTTTTTTCCCTGCTGCCTTAACTACAGTGGAAGAGTGGCCTTGCGTGGAGTCTGGATCGCTAGGACCTTAGTAATATCCACAAGGGAGCCTGTAATTACTCAGACAGCAGTGCTGCCATCAGGCCACGCCTCCAGCACTCAGCAGGCCTGGCGGCCTGTAAACGTGTCAGTGGCAAGATGTCTCCTCCTCTCTCTTATACACTTTTTTACACACAAGAGGAAGGTCGAATATACTCATTCAAAGAATATTTAGTAGATAACAAACTTTCAGTGTCGGCCTATTTGGACTGGATGATGGTACATGACTTGACGCTCTTGGCTCATGAACTACAAAAGCAGTTAAAGATAGCTAACTTCATAAAAAAGAGTTTTTGGCTTACTGTAACTGAGAGTCAGGGTTGCCCCAATGTGTGAGGTGTAAAGCTTTTTATACACAGGACATCATTTTAATCAAGAACCTCCACTAGCCCTCTATAACAAGTCACTGGAAGTGCTCTAGTTAATTTACCTCCTATTACACCAAAAGAAATAAGGCAGGAATGTTCAAGATGAACTTCAGATAACAGTGCAATGCGCACAATCTCTTCCATACTATTGGTGGAGCGAGCTCCACTGAGTGGCACGTGGTCATACATAGGCACACAGGAATGCTTTTTCTCCTCACTTACACACAATCTTGAGCACTAACTATTGGCTATCTTACCATCAGTGTGGAGACTGGCAGACACGAGTCTTTGAAATGTGATCCTTGTCCCAGCCAAGTCCTGCCTCCCTCATCCTAATTGGATGATTATATCCAGAACAACATTATTTTAACTTGGAGTGAGACATGGGAGTCCTTTAATGCTAAGTAAATTCCTCTTGACTTGCTATTTGTACCCATGGCAAAGAGTTACCAACTTCACGCTGTCAAACCGGTGCCAGATTGTTTGACTGCGTTAGTGACTGACAGTGAAGTTTCTCTTGATCCAAAGAGAATACAGCTACTGGATTCAACATATCAGATCAGATCTGCACTGCTGACTTAGGGAAAACTATTATCTAACACACACAGACCCTACATAAGATTCACAAAAAGTCATTTATTTCTTTCCAGTTGGATACAATATAGATATTGCTATTCTATTTCTTTGCAACACTCAGCAGAATTAACTTTTGAGTCAGACTAGCTCATCCAGTTCCTCATGCATCCCTCACAATCCATCGAAAGCAACTGACCTATGAAGAGCGACAGAATACTGGTCAAACTGACATTTTGAAATACAGAAGGATGATTACTGTGCAATTATTCCCGTCTCAGTCTAAAAGACTGAAATATTATCAATGTCGGTCAAAGTACACTCTTTTTCTTCAACATGAGAAGGCTCTTTAGTGGTCTAAGGGGATGTCAGATTGCAGGCCCTCTTGGTTACTTGAAAATCCATTTGAAGGCTAGGACAGGACTGGGAACAAAGCAGGGCTTGGCTTGGCCTTGTCAGCGCTTAAGCTATTTCAGTGGTCATCCTTGTATCAAGAAATTCTAAAAACAGACAAAGCCTCTAGAATATTTGCTTAAACTCTCAGTGCCCCATAATCATGCAAGTAATGATAGTGTGTTTGCTTTGTCCAAACACCAGGGGCTCTGCTCTAAACACATAGAAACACA
Source organism: Scomber scombrus (assembly GCF_963691925.1). NCBI lineage: Eukaryota > Metazoa > Chordata > Actinopteri > Scombriformes > Scombridae > Scomber > Scomber scombrus. The sequence goes on from NC_084975.1 coordinate 24,976,119, forward strand.
CACATAGACATAAGCATATACACACACAGTGCTGGGACAATGATGGATGTGAAGAAATTACAGGCCAAGGGCACTGAGTCTCCTTCTAGTCATTTAAATACACAAAGTACATAAACATAGGAGGGCTATACCAAAATCATATTCCATTTATACTGCAACAAACTATTAGTGAAATCATAATGTTCGTTACATGGGCAGCCAATTGTTGGCAAAGATGCTCCTCAGTTTGACTCACTCAAAGTGTACCAGACGCCAAGGCTAAAGAGGAACAACAATGATTTTATCCTTATTAGTGCTGGATATTACTTAGGTTATGCTTTCCTACAAGTCATCAAATGACTTTATGCAAGCGTTTAGTATTCTTCATAATGAGAAACACCCGTGTGTTATATGGTCCAGGGACGCAAATACATTTGAGTCAATGGCAATGTATTTTGTTGAGAGACATTAAAAGCTTGAATAAAAATAAGTTTAAATATCAAAGGCTTTGGTTAAAAAAACAACATCTACCCGGAGGGGAAAATTGTGCAATTACCTACAATGTGCCAGGCTGCTTGCCAGTTGAAAAGCAGGTCATGGAAAATGTACACATTCAGCACAAAGAAGAGGCAAAACCACAGTTACATAAGTATTCTAATATCATTGTCATTCTTCATTTATAAAAAAAAAAAATCTTTTATTTGTTTACAATAACGAAAAAATCTGCAGACAGGCAGTCAGTGTCTATGAGTGTGTGTGTGTTTTGCATTTGTGTGTGCAAGCACATACAAGTGAGCTTCAATTCATGCATGGTCATTTCTTCTCTGTTGACTGAGTCAGAATAAATTACAGTAACACAAACACTTACACTAAATCAAATCCTGGTTCATGCATCACCACCGTCACCTCTGGCTTGTACACTGCATGAACAGGCAAACGTGTGCCAAGGCATTACTATACCAGCAGTCAAATACTATGCCTATTACATGATTTTCTAATTAGAGAGCATCCTGTCAGGACACTGTGGGAGTGCGACTGAGAAAATGGGGACTAGTTTCCTAAATGCTCCTAAGAGTGAATTAGCATTAGCCTTGTCACAAGGTCAGGGTTCACATCAAGGGTATGGTGACAAGTCACATGACTGCCTCTATGATGTTTGAGGTTATTGGCTGCCAAGCCCAGCAGGTGAACAAACACTCAATTCTATATTCTAAGGAACATGCAACAGCTTCTACGGAACTAATGCTATCATCACCTGGCACAGAGCTGGAGGTAATGCTGCTCTCAGAATAGTGTTTTCTCTCACATACAAACCTGTCTTCATGAGCCTGTGTCTAATTTAGATTACTATCCCCAACCCTGACATTGACCTAACAAATCAAATCGAGAAAACTATGTATGTATGTTAGCAAGAGCACATTAAATTGCTATTCTGTTAGCTCGAGTACCTCTGTGTGCCTGTCAGTTACAGAGATCAGCATCCAATTTTCTGAAAAGCAAATAATCTGTGACTCTCTCTGCCTGTCTGACTGTTGGGTATAGGAACATAAATGTATGATTAAAAAAATGACCTGTGACGTGTGCTTGCCTAGAACTGGGTGTCATTTCCCCTGAATGAAGCAGACAAAAGCTAACACAAGAAACATATGATGTATAACAAAAAAATAAATCATGAGTGAGGGAGTTTGTAGATTAAAGAAAGTGTATGTCATCCAGGGTCATATTTGTTGGTACTCTTTCCCAGGCTGGCTGGTTTCATTAACACTTGGCAGTATCCACTTTGGCACAGCATTGAGCTCAAGGACGACCACTGCCATGCAGCCTCTGCACACCAGGAGATGAGGACATGTCTTCTCCACCCATTCACACTCAACCTTACCCCACCCTGCACAGCACCCTCCTCTGGCACACATCACTCCCCTCCACCCTTGCTCATGTGTCCTCTGGCCCAGTCCTGAGGTCAGATATATTAGATTTTTTTCAACAGATGCAATAAAGATGGGATGTAAAATATGAGAGTAAATCTTGAGAAAAATCAGCTGATTTAAGATCACAGGCACAGTTGGCATGGTGGATGCTGGGTGGAGTGAATGGTGGGAGTAGACAGCCACTCAGAGACCAAGGAGGCAGTCCTAAGATGTTGTTTCCAGTCATTACTGCCTTGTTTTGTCTAAACTCCCTCAGCTGGCCAGGTACTCCCCCTCTACTCCTCCTAACCCTCACTCTCACCCACAATGCACCTGGAGCAAGGCCAGGGCTGCTGTTAATTTGGCCTCATTATTAAGTTAAATGCAGCGCGGGCGGCAGTGCTAGAGCTAATGAGCAGTGCAAAGCTGGCTGTGCTGCTCCCAGCCTCCTGTCCCAGCCATTAGAAAAATTAGAGAGTGGAAAATGAGTCAAGGGTTGTGCAGGGCTTAATTGAAGTCTTGAATGAAACTGTCTCTGATATTAGTAAACCCTGCTCTGACTGTGAAGGTCTCAATCTTCACTAAGAGATAGAGCAGCTCTTGTTGTGGGCAGAATGTGCATTTGTGTCAATGATAACAACATGGTGTAGGACAAGGTGATTTAGGCAGGAACCGATCCATAGTAAACAAAAGTAATTAACCTAGAGTATCTTCCAGCTATTGTGTGGACATATGGTTTTATGTATGAGAGGCTTCTTCCGGTCCTGTTTATGCATGAGATGGTATCTGGGCTGTGTGGGTGGCACAGCTCAGGAGGAGCAGTGGCTGGGGAGGAGCAACTCGAAGCGGAGGCGCAACAAAAATACACATGTGAGAGACAAACAGAGCACTCAGCGTATCAAAAGACAAAGTTACACTTAAAGCTTTCAAAGAGTGGAAGAAAAAAAACACTGATTTGTATGGCATAAAGTGTTTGAGGCTGTCCATTACTCTGGAATAGTATCCCTCTTAAGTCATCTCAGAGACTGTCTATCATCTAGCCACTCAGTCAAGACCGTGAGAGTCTGGGAGGTTTAGGAGTCCCTATGTTTAGATGACTTTGAGGATTTTTCCTCTGCAGCCCTGCTAAATTGTCCAAACACGACCACACTGGCATTCATTTGCACTTCATCCCTACAGAGCTTATCCTGACCACACAGTGACAATGTTTTTTCTGGGAGATACTGGGGAGATAGCTGGCCAAATCTTTGAAACCAAATCAGCAGCTTACAGAGATCAGCAAGAGGCTCCATTTCGATATTAAAAGAGAGAGAAAGATCAGCTCACTGTTTGGGTTTGGCTGAACTCGGCTGGGAGAAGAGAACGGCCCGAGGTTGGAAGGACACGGGCAGGAGATGATGATGATGATGATGATGGTGGTGTGTGTGCGAATGTGTGTTTTGTGGGTTTCCTATAATCAAACAGACATCTCTTTGCTTAGATTTTGTCTCAAGGGTCAAAGGCTGTAGTAACTGAGCCGTATTCAAGTGCCTCATTGAGCTTCTCATGTCCATCTACCTTTTGCTGTATAGTTTTAGTCAAGTGTCTGGCTGGGGACGGTGTACAGAAAATTCCTGTCACAGTGTTGTCCTCCTACGAGTCTGCCTCTGATGGAGAGCACTTAGCCATGTTTATAGCTGTACAGGTTCAAAGAGAGGCCAGCAGCACAATGGAGCAGGGTAAGTTGGCTGCAGCACCACTGTGTGGAAAACACCATCACGCACCAAGGAATCAAAACAAAGACAGAAGGGAAAAAAACTTTGTAAGGATTAAGGAAATTGCCATTTTTCCAATTCTATTTTGCCACGTCGAATTGTGCAAAAAAACATTTCCTCAACACAACAGCAATATTAGCCAGTCCTGTGGCGCAATAACAGATTTTTAAGAAAACTGACAACAGACTCATTGCTGAATCAGTCAAAAACATTCTGTATTCAGTCAAAATATTTTTCAGCCTGTGAAAAGCTTTGCTTTTACAAAGGTAGCCTCTGATTGGAGAATTCACTTTTCTCTGCAAGCCATTGGTCAGGTGAATGGGTGGGGCCATAAGGCCATTTACAGGGCAGTGTTGTCAAAATGATTACATCAATGTTCATGACACTGCTGACTGGTTGTAACAGCTCTTACTTCATGTTGACTTCCCGTCATAAGAGCAGAAATCTATGCATACTTGGCGTCAGTGTAGGTGAAGGGCAGACATGAAGGCCACATTAAAGGGATAAAACTGGAGTTTGGGTTTTGAGTAAATGTTTGGCTAACTCAGCTTCATCACATGTCCGACATTTAACTAAATAGTGTGCTGACATTGACCATCACATACAATAAAGGCAGCCAGTCTTCTTGTGGTGGCCTTCTCACCCCAACCAGCCCCTGTGACCTGTCCTTCAGCCCCCCCCCCAATGCTTTAATCCAGCTAACCTTGTCAAAACCACCAGACCTCATTCAGAACAAGCAGATGACTCTCTGCACGCCAGTGGCCTCTATAAATAGAAATTTCATTGAGGAGCAGCAGGCTGAATGGGAGGTATTGTAAACAGCAGGCCAGCCTAAAGCCTTACACAGGGCTAACCTGGGAAAGTGATGGAAAGTGACATGCTGCAGCCATGAGGCACGCAGTACAATAACAAACTGACACCACTGTACCACTGTCCACTGTCCTTCACTTCACATGTAAAGGTTTTACCTCACATCGTCAATGGTCAAAACCTACTTGCAAAGAGTACACTAAGAACATTCCTCGGGTTAAGCAACAAAACAATGTGGCTCATGTTTATTTCCAAAGTTAGAACACTGTTTCTGACAGATGTGACCACCTTTAACAATACAAAAAAAAGAAGAAAGGTTTGCGGGAAGACAAATTGCTGCTCAATCTGCATTTTGTGCATTAACAGTTGCAACACGCCATCCTTAACTGACCATGAAGGAAATAACTTCCCCTTATAGTTGTACAGTACATACAGTGTGTCCAGTTCTTCTTCACAGATAATAAGTAAACAGTTGTTTTTAGCCACATCTCCTCATCAGCCTGTGTTAGGCACAGACCCAGTTTGTCTGTGAGATGCCTGATTCACTGATCATTAATTCAGTTTACTTACCCCGATTTATACACAAGGAAGTGTAACAAGCCCATTTTGGCACGGGTTAAAAGGTTTGGCATGGGAATTATGTCTTCCTCTGGAGGGAAAAAACATGTTTGGATAAATCAAAGGGTTATTTTGTGAACGAAACTGTGCCATTCAGTGATCTCAAAATCTGGCTGACATCTCATTCAGGCAGTTCAGTTATTTGCAGAGTGATGGATGTTTTTGATGTAGTCTCATAGGCGAGACAATTTGATCAGTGTGGCTAAACACACACACACACACACACACACACACACACACACACACACACACACACACACACACACACACACACACACACACACACCTACTCTGTCGGTATGGGCCTTGCTGTTGGTGCAGCAGAACAGCAGGGGTCTGACTCTGACTTTGACTCTTGTCTGGGGAAAGAACAGAGTTTCAGAAAACTGAGGAGGCACTTTTGTAGATTATATGTGCTTCTATCCACCTCTGATGCTTTCGGCTCTCAAAATCTTTAACACATGGTGGCAGGCTACAAAGAAACTCCAGCCGAGACAGGCACCTACCAAACCACACAAAGAGAGAGAGAGGAAGAGTGAGCGAGGGTGAGAGCGAGAGAGAGGCTAAACCGTGTTTAAGCCACTCATTTGATTCACAATTCACACGCAGATCCCAGCCAGGGGGCAGGGATTTTGAGGAGGAGAGATCAGTAGCCAGGCTTAACTTAAAATGTCAAATGCTTTACTTTGACTTCATGGAAAAAAGACAGTTCAGAGGACCCGACAGACCGCATGCTACCAAGCATTTTCCCCCTTTCTTGAAAAAACTTTTAGACACAGACTGGCTCTTTCACGGAGTTGTGGCAAAACAACGAGGTGCTTCAGCCCTGAAGGCCGGTGATACCTGATCATCAAACTGCCACCAATTAGGGCATTAGGAGAAGTCATTTATTTTGCGTATGTTAAAGAAGGTGCTAAACTCCATGAATCATTCCCTCATACCCCTGCTGAAATTTCATCCAGAGCAGCCGTGGCCCCACAGAGAGAAAGAGGAATATTGAGGGGCTAAGTGAGACAAGGGCCCTGGAGACCATGCTCACCAGAGTAGACCCTGCCAGTCCAGGGGCAGCCTGAGAAACCACAGTCCCCCCTATCATTCCTCCTCTCTCTCCCCTCCTCTCCTCACAGCCCGGCTGGAGAATGTGGCACTACAAATTAATTGTTCACGACAGAAAAAATCTGCGCGCTTGGAACGATCAGTCATAGAGGGGTTACCAGAGCGCAGGGGGTTGGACGTGGTGACTGACACCCTCCCCTTTTTTCAGCCTATGACCTAATGCAGGTAAAGAGTGAGGCTTGGTGCTAGACTGCGCCCCTCTCTTCAGCCCCACACCCAAATCTCCACATTTAGGTATTTGTTGAACCTCCTGCACTGAAACCACTGCCTGTACAGGAACAGCTTGGGTGTTGGGCAGCACACAATTTTCCATGCATGGTAGGCAATGAAAGAAGAGCTGAATAAGTTAAGTCAGCCTACCCAACTCCACAACTATTACTGGAATCAGAAACATTCAGATGATCTTATTCACTAGATCTTATTCTAGATCTTATTCACTAGATCCAAATCACATCTGTCAACAACAGGCCAACATCACAGCTGAAACAAATATAAGAAATTATCCAAAGTTAGTATTATACTGATCAGAAGTGAACATTTAGTTGAGCAACAGAAAAAGACAAAAGGAAAAACACTGAAGAGCACAAAGGCTGCCTGGTTGTGTGTTTCAGTGGAACAGGAAATCGTGTGTTTGCATTGTGTCTCATCTGAGTGGTGTTTCCAGGTACCGCTCAAGTGGCTTCCTCCGATTTCGCCCCATGAAGCTTGCCTGCTGACACCTAAGCTGTCATGGCTGTACACAGCTCAACACCCATCACAGTGGACACCTTAAATCAAATGTGTGACAGTCCAGCATGACGGCAAATGTATCCTGATAGCTGACACACATACAGTATGTAGCGAACAGTATTAAAAGCACAGGTTGTGGTAGTTTTAAAATACCATACAAAGACACCCCTAATTTATTTATTTATTTTGGTGTGGATGAAATCTTATTCATAGAAAACAAGGCATGCTTAGTATTTGTATATACTGCTGTTATCCTTTACAAACGTGCTGCACCGTGCTTCACCCCATCTGATAAACAGCACCATCTGCTGCTTTGCCTCGGAAACCATCCATCCATTTCTTATACAGCTTCAACTGTTGAGGGTCAAGGGGGGCTGAAGCCTATTCCAGCATGCACTGGGTGAGTCAAGTCACCAGTCAATCACAGGGCAAACACATCTAGACAGAAACATAAATGCATGCTTACATTCACATCCAAAGAAAACAGCTTTGGAAGAAAGTTGACAAATGAGAAAGATAAAAAAAAAACATGCTTTTTAAAATGTGTAAAAATATATTCTAGCAAACCAATAAAATAAGCCGATCATATAATCAAACAAACATTGAGAAATTGCCTATAAGCTCCAACTAAATGAACACATACACTGTTTAGAAGCCGGTCATTACAAAAAACAAACAAACAAACAAGATAATGTTCTCACTTTGTCCTCCACAGTAAACACAATCAATCACGTTTTGTGGGAACAGAACAGGAAAACACCCAGAGAGTAATATTTGAAATGGTTCCAACATCCTTATAAAATACACCCAAGGAGTCATATAGAGTGCACTGCTATATCATTATTATCAGATCTTATTAATTGTAACATAGGTTCAAGGGCATGGAAAAATGGAAATCCTTGTAACAGCCAATGTTTCTCTTTCTGTAAGTCAAAACAGACACTTAACAGCCGTCATATGATGTTTGGATGAAAAATAAAAGCAAAAGTACATATGTTCAATAATAATTCAGATACTTCTTCACTTACATTTGTCATTTCAATTTAAATCTGTCAGTATCATTTTTGTCTAAAATGCCGAAGACAGATGATTATGCATAATTCCCTACAATAAAAAGCGGCGGTCCTGTATCAGGAGTCAAACCAAACTGGGGAAGAGGATATTTCATCCTGTGGCTCTACGCAGGGCTCCAACAATAACACCTCCCCACTGAAAGGAAATTCCTCCGCCTTCTCTGCTCTCGACTGAAACACACAGCTCTCTTAATCCTACTCTGGTAATGAGGTCATTTAACAATGTAATTTTCTCCCTTCTTTTTTTTCATATCAACAAATTAAAATCTTACAGGGCCACAACTTTATGATTGATTTCTATCTTTAATAAGACACTTGGATTTTTTTTTAACTACAAATGCTTAAATCATTTCAGATGAAATGGTATACTGTATATTCATATGAACACGTGTGATTCTTTAAATAGTCAGTTCCTCTTATACATTAAATATTTCTGCAGTTATGATTTGAGGCCTTCAGTGAGGTGGGAATGGAGGGAGAGGAGGTGGTAAGCAGTAATGAAACAGACAGAGATGTTGTTGAGAGCTATGCCCTGCCAAAACCAACTCTGATCATTGCTCTGAAACCATCTGATCGCAGGATCAGCCAGTCTGGCCGTAAGTGGAGGTGACAGTGTGTCTGCGAGACACGTTACAAGTCAGAGGAAATTGGAGATAAACAGATAAAAGAATGCAATCTCTGCTGGAAGTAGCAAGGCACAGGGGGCAGGAAATAAACCTGTATTTAAGCTGATTACCCGAACAGAGTCCCAGCCCCTTTCAGCAGCTCTGTACAGTCCGGCCCCACCACTACCAACGCTGTTAATTAGAGATTTGCTAAGGGGAAAAAAGACAGCCTTGTCAGACGTGCAGGAGTGTTAGTGATGGCTGGCTGGAGGGGGACATGCAGAGCTCTTAATTGGGTCTGTATGCTGTATCGGTGGCTGGCTGCAGCGCTGGTGATGATTGCTGTGAGCAGGTGGCCGTGGTGGCAGCTCCATGCAGGCCGTCCCAGGCCAGCCTGTCTGTTCTTGTCAGGACCTGGAACACTGAGCAGACAGCTCCTGAGCCCCGCGCTCATTACGCCAAGTTGCCCACCCTGTTGCCTAGCAACGCCCCCACAGCCCCTCCACAACACTTCCTCCCTGGTCCCACAATGTAACCCACAGTCGTGGAAGACCACTTCACACAGTCCAGCTATGGGAAAAAAGGTGAATACTATGTTTCCTCTCACTGTCCACTTAAATACAATATATTGTAAATTAAACCAGCCATAATGCATCATCGTTTATTTGTGTAATCAACAGTGTGCAAATAGTAGTGTGTCAGTGCCCGACTGAAAGCTCCAAAACCACTGATTAATCACTGTCTCCCCAAGAGTGTGTTTTATATTAGAGCTGACACGATTAGTCAATTAGCTGACAAACAGAAAATAATGAGCAACTTGATATTCGATTCATCTTCAAGAATTCAAGAAAAATGCCAAAAACGTTTTAGCCTCTCAAATAAAAAAAAAAAATACCATTTTTTTCAGTCTTTTTTGAAAAATCACAACAGGACATTTGTAAGTGTCACCTTGGGCTTCAGAAAACTGTGATGGACGTTCTTCTTGCTCTTTTCTAAAATGACACAACATAATTATTTGAGAAAATAATTGTTAGAGTAACCGATAATGAAAATAATTGTTGGTTACAGCCCTCTGGTCTACTGGTCATTTTAATTTAACAGAGCAACATTTCAGTGTAACGGAGATCTTTGTCAGGTATTGTCAAGTAAATACCACAGAGCAGAACAAACTGTACACGCAGACACAAACACATTCATCATTTCTGCCTTCCAGCTTTGGATGAACACACTCTCCCCTTTTTATATGCAATCATCATTCCATTTATCACAGTAGCTGCTGCTGCTGAACCTGCAAAAAAAAAAAAAAAAAGACATTGACAACTTAATCAGGGATCAACTAATTAATATCTGATTTTTCCCTCCAGGGTATGTCTGATGGTGTTTCTTTCTAAATCAGGAAACGTCTCAGACATGCCACAGCTGGTCATACATGACATTTGCGATTACAATCTGCCTACTAACAGCACTTCAAACAGGTGGACATGTGCAAGCTCCCACACATACAAGCACAGGAGTAGTTAAGATCTTGTAAGCATTCTTGTTAAATCTGCTGCCGTCTTTTTCTGGCAGTAATCTTCATTTGCATCAGAGTGTATCAAAAGTAGAAGCAGGGAGGGGGTGACTTCACACAAACACATGCCTTCAGCTTCAATCCAGCAACCTAATCCAAATCTGTGGAGAGACAAATGCACCAGCTTCCTGGCACAAGTGTTCCCAGGCTTATATTCTTCTTCCAAACACTCTTGGTGCCAATGTGAGTCCCGTTGGCACAAGAAGAACCTCATAAAATTTATGAGTGATACAACTGCCTGAGGCAAGATTTACAAGAAAAACTCTGAATTTGGGATTGCGAGGGGGCAGTACATTTTCAATGCAGCATTTTTTTTCTCTTTTGTATTGCCAGATGTCATCAGTTCATTGGGGAAATCTATGTCCCAGGAGGACTTAGCATTTCTTTTGCTGCGGTTAGATTACTTTGGACAGTAGTCAGCCAAAGTTTCACGATTCAATGGAATTTTGATGAACGCTACAAATGAAGTGTAAAAGAATCAATCATGTCGGGGTTTGACTGGACGGACTTTGGTGAAGGGCATGTGGAACAGCGCCCGGGCTGGAAAATGACAGGAAACAGTAGAATGACATCAGTTATGGCACAGCGCGAGACCTGTTTAATGAAATGGAGAAATCAATGGCCTTCTATAACGCCTTTTAAAATATGGAGCACACCTCGAGACTCCAGTTGTGAATTAAAAAAGACACACTTAAGAAACTGGAGCAGGGTTGGAAGCCAATCAAAACCAACATCACCCACTAATATGCAGTGACTAATCTGGCAGTAATACATGTTATTTTCACTTTTCCCTCCTCGAAGGGTTATGGTTTGAAACTAAAAACGAAACCATCTTTGTTTTGTGCTGTGCCTGTGATCTGCATTATTCCAAGCTGATTTAATCTAGTCAATAGTCTACTGAATGACAGAGTCCCCACAGTCCTGTCAGTGTTCTGAATGCAGGCTGTCAAGTGTTGGAAAAAAAGTTCAATATTAAATCATAGCCCCGCCCTGGAGGCTCTCTCTAACACCAGGACTTATCCATATTCTGTGGTGCCGCTCTAGTTACTGAAGCTGGAGAGAAGGGAAAACTCTCAGCCCTAGACCCACCTCATCGTGCCAAGAAGCCCACTGCATTTGAAATTTGAAAACCCAAAGGGTGATCATTTGTCACGGGCAGTTCGCACGTCTGGAATGTCTCAGTTTGTGCACTCAGAATATCAGACAAGATGGGTGGTGTTCCTGGAGATCAGGGCTGCTCTCATGTCGGACGATCAAAGGGAGCGGGGCAGGCACTACAACGTTCACACGCAGCTGTGTCTTCCCCGGGGTTGCACTTGGGCTGCGGGTGCTAGACCTCACTGTGGAAGTGCCTGTAAATAAATGGTTTTGTCACTGTGTTCACACATTCCTCCAACCAATGGGACTGCTCAGCTTTGTAGCTCCATTAGCATAGGCTGCCATCCTCACAGCTGACTGCTGTGAGGATGGCATTACATGCACGTGGACTTCCCAAAAGGGATATAAGCCCATAGTTAACTCTACTTAAGTAAAGGTTTTCCAATCTTTTAAACATTTTTAAAGGAATAGTTTAGGAATTTTTTTGCCAAAAGTTTTAGACAAAAAATTGAGCCCAGTCAAGATATAGTACAAATTAGATAGGCAAGAGAGATAAACTAGCTGTATCCCTGGGGTCATCCATATGTTCCCACAACCCTATGTTCCTCCATTTCTAAGAAATGTTCCTCCCATCAAAATTAGGCCCTATGTTCCCCCAGCCTTTTGTTCCCTCAAAGATTTTCCACCAAATTAGGCCCTATTTTCCCTCAGGCCTACACTCCCACATCACAGGTATGGCCATTCCCTAATGCACAAAACCTGTTGTTGCCCCCCCTTGACCTGTTTTGACATCTATGAAAATGCTTTTTATTTTATTATTAAACCAAGGGAACATAGGGCTGAGGGAACATAGACACGCTCCCGTTTTCCTTTAGCTTTATGCTAAGCTAAACTAACTGTCTCCTGACAGTAGCTTTGTATTTAACACAGATATGATAGTGGTATTGACCTTCTCATCTAATTCGTCTAATTCTCTTGAAGAGAGTGAATAAGAGTATTTCCTAAAATATTGGACTACACCCTAAAACATTACGACAGCCACAGGCAGTGTGATAGGTCACTGTGTGTCTTTGGTAGATGGTGGTAGAAACAGGGGCAGGAGGTTTGATTAGAGTGAGATAATCAGGAGGAAATGCAGGCATGTAGTACCTATCCTGTATGTTTTATTCAAGAGGACTGTATGCCAGAACCTCTGATGCCAATATTTGCTTTAGATGAAATGATTACAGCCCCTCAGTTCCTCACCAACTATGACTGGGACGCCAGCCAGAAAATTATACCCAAAGGAACACATTCTTACCAGTCAAATGTATGACTTGCATTATGTTTAAAATATGACATATAGTCTCATACAAACAAATATTGCTTACACTGTGCTATCTTGCTAAAGCTATGTCATGATCACACAGCCAGCCCTGTGGGAGTAATCTGACCTTGTGTTGTCATTTAACCTTTGTCCTTGGCATCAGCGCCTCAGACTTCCCTTTGCCCAGTGATGAAGTGCACATTATTTTACAACCCTGTCATTTTTTACTCTTTTAGGCAGTGCTGAATTGGGTCAAAGGGATTTGTTTATTTTTACCATATTCCAAAAAAAATCTTTCATCACATTTTGTAGCCAGGCAATTGGATATTTGAGATTGAAAAGGCTCACCAGAGGAGAAAAATGAGCCTGCAGACTAATAATGAATCATTATGTAAAGACAACAGCAGAAAAGGAAAACACAGTGGATTTCCTTCTGGCTCGTGTGACATTACGAGGATGTTTAACTTAGGGTACCGAGGGAGGTGAACTACACAGACCAAAACAGAATACACAGGAGAGCAAGAGAGTGAGCAAGAAAGAAAGAAAGAAAGAAAGAAAGAAAGAAAGAAACAAAGAAAGAAACAAAGAGAGGAAAAGGGAACATGTAATTAATCACTCTACAGTTGGTGGAGCCTGGTCTGGTGGAGTTGTTCTTGAGCTCTGGTTCTGTTTGTTGCGCTCAAGAGAAAGGCCAGTCGAGCAGGATTGCTGTGTATGGGTGGTCAATTAGTTTACAAATTTCAGCTGTGACAGAGGAATTCATCTCAGCCCCGGCCCCAAACTCTCTCCCGCCATCCCTGACCAAACCACATCATATTAGGGCCCAAACCTCATGCCGTGATCTGAGGCATTCCCCGGGCTACGACATAAAGAAGCTCACTCCATTTAGCCCGACCTAAATCAACAGCCTTTTACTGTGGTTACATTGGATTGCCTTATATCCAGGACCAGCCAGGGCTTTTCGCCCCCTTTTCAGTTTTCCAGGCGGCCGTCGTATTTCTTAAAAAACAGACCTCCACAAGCCTGTGTCACTCTGTCTTTTCATTTCCATGGGATCACAACATTCTCTGCATCATTTCCAATTTGACTAAACAGACTAATACCTCTGGACAGATCAGCTCGACTACAAAAGCCAAACCCAAGCCACATAAGCAGACTGAAAATCAAATGTGAACGTGGGATAAATATGTTTTCCTAAACTTGTCATGGATAGTGCGCTGAACCAAGAGTGTCTCTTGGAACCTAAGCGTTTCAGATAATAAAATGTTGACGGCAACAATGATCAGGTTTTCCAGTTGGACATGCGAGTAATGCTTGGCTTGCACCGCACTCGCTTGACGAATGAGGACAGCATCATAGCTGCCGTGGGCACCTAGCTATACACTTACACACACACACATCCAAGTGTTGAAAGACTAAAACCACACTGTGGATCATACGACAGTGCTGTGGTTAATCTGATGATTAATACTATTATCAATCATTCCCTGTGATCCAGTGACAGCGGGCCCACTGGGATTAAGCAGCTGACTGATTTAGTGTGAAATGTTTCAATGCGCAGTCTCTAAAGAACTAAAGTAATGCAGGCCATTATCCTGCATCTTCACTTACATGTTGTTGATTTCTATTCAATGGAATGATTACGCAACAGGAAATATTAACTCTTTTTATCCTTCTTGCATTGTGTACTGCATTGAAGGGTTTGAGTGTCTATATGCATACAAACACATACACATAATGTGTATTTGTAGACACGTAGACCTTTAACAGTACACGTTCACATCCACTTATTCACCACCTAAGTATGTATCCATATCTTTCTGGCTCTGTGTACGTGCAGAAGATTGGGCTGATTACAATGAATGCACTCTAATACATTTGTCGCAGTGCGTGTGCGTGCCAATTTGCATGAATATGTGTGTGTGGGAGTTCAGAGCAGGAAATGTAAAGGTTGAGGTAGTTCCTTGGAAACAAAGGCTCCAGCATCTCCACATGAGCCCTTTCCTTTCATAGGCGCCCGAGGCTCCTGTCTACATCACTGTAACGCTTAAGAGGGAACATCCTGGAGTTGCCACCCCCACCTTCCCCTTCACCTTCTATAGATGGCCTGACCTATGGTACACCACAGCCACGTAAAACATCAGTTGAAAGATTTTGAACTTTGTGTAACAAAAGCAGCTCTCACAGCAAAACTCTGTCAGACTTGGTGCCTTATTTGTGAAACTGAAACAAATGACGTGCAATGCTGGCCATGATCTGGTTTTTCTCAACTGTGATTGAAAAGCTATTATTTCCCAGTGACTCACCAACCCCATCCACTTCACAAGCCCTTCACTGCTCTCTTACAATCTTATCTCTCTATGCCTCACCTTACAAGTTATCTTTCCCTCTCCATCTTTCATCCATGCACTATTTCCATGCTCTTGCTCTACGTTTTACTGCCCCGATTGAAAATTGAGTCATAACTTCCTGACGGCAGTGTTCAAAGGTCACCCCCCTCCTCCTCCTCCCTCTCTTTCTCTCTGTGCTCCCCGCCCCCTTTCCTCCTCTCCCTTTTGGGAGGCCCCACTTCCAACACGCCCAGCGCTGCATTCCACAGACGGTGGGAGCACCTTCAAACGTTGCACAAGCATAGCAGACCGCCACTCGCAGCGGCACGCAGCGTGACTGAGCCCCGGTCTCAGCTGCCACCAGGCCTCAGCTCCGGGTTCAATCCCTGCCAAGGAGCACTTTGATTGGGGAAAAATTGCAATGTAGCAGCAACAGAGTCTGCGTGATGACAAGAAGAAAGCAACTGTGGCTCTAAAGGAGCAAAGTGATAACTGTGCAGTATTAACCACCTTCAAGCTGCTGAAACCAGCTCCAAGTAAAACCCCTTTCACAGTGGGGCCTCTAATGTCTGTGCTGGGGGGCTGGCAGCTGCGATAGTGGGGTGCAGGCCTCAGAGCACCTTTTCGTCTGACCCCCAAATCCTTAAGGTCTCTGCTACACTGACACACAGCTCCAGTTTCAGCCTCCCAAGGCTTTTCTGCGCTTAGCTCTCAAAACAATAATGTTCTTGTACATGGTCACATACCATGGCACGGCAAATGTACAGTACTGTAATGAACACTCAATTAATCCATTAGTTGACCAACAAAAATGTAACGGATTCCAATCTTGACTGTTTCCCTTGCAAGTTTCCCTCAGTAGAAGCGAAATAGGAAGGACAGAGACATGGGAAACATCACTGGTTGACTTTTTTCATTGCAAAGAACATGAACCTGGTGGGTACTGTGATGCTAAATATTAGCATTTATTTTAAAGCATGGAACAATTCTTTGATTTAACTCTAAACCCGGTGCACAATATGTTGTTGAGAAAATAGTCAGCAGAGGGGCCTGAACCCATTGCGTTTATGTACAGTATGTTTTACAATGCTGTGACAAAAAAACATGTTATTGATACAAACTAGACTAGATGTTTTCATTACTTTTTAGAACATAGAAACGCAGAGCATACTGCAGTCATTTTGGAAAGAATAACTGAAAAATTGAATATAAAATGTATATTTTGGCACACGACTGGTTGCAGCGCAGATCACAAGAGCACGGTGCAGAGATGTACTTACAGGTACTCTTGACATCAAACCTGTATCACCAACACTGGACACCCACTTGTCAGCTCCCATAACCTGT
This sequence comes from Scomber scombrus, assembly GCF_963691925.1. NCBI lineage: Eukaryota > Metazoa > Chordata > Actinopteri > Scombriformes > Scombridae > Scomber > Scomber scombrus. Next base: position 24,992,361 of record NC_084975.1, read on the forward strand.
GCTGCTGTGTGTTATCTGGGTAAGGACGGTAGCTCTGCATTGCGCCAGCCAGCTGCTGCATCTCACCTGAAGCACACACAGCATATTTTTCACAAGCTGAAATGATAGGCACAACAATCAAGACACCAGTTGCATTTCACAGATGAGCTAAAAACATGTCTGCATAATACTATATAATGTATGGTGACATATACAGACAGGATGGTCATTAATGACATTCACACAAATGCCATGAAGATAAGTGAGTTACAGTCCATTCTGCTAAATATTAAATAGCATATGAGTATACTGTGATGTGTAGTTTTATAAGATAAGATACATTACCACATTGTGAATGCTTGTGATAAGACATTATGTTTCACCCCATTTTAATGATTTGTGCTGTTGAAATTATTGTCTAATGCAGCAATAGACGGCATCTGGTTTAGGAAATTTGAGGAACCTACTTACAGCAGTCCTGTTTTCATGTGTGTGAACAGAGACAGGTATGTCTCTCCTTTTGGCTGGGCTCCATTGTTAGCCTCCAGTCGTGCCTGCGTGCTGTGATTATCAATGCACACATCTGGATGGACTTAGTCAAGGAATCCTATAAAGAACCTAATGGGCTCTTCTAACATTTTTTGAAGACTGATTAAGAGCCGTTTCAGATCTTGTTCACATCAATGAGTTCCATCTGTGATTTATTTAACTTTTCACTGAATTCTTTATCTATGTTACTTGTTCTCCTACAGTGTAATGGGGATTTTTTTGGGGGTGGGGATTGGGGGATTGGGGGATTTAGGGGTGGACTTGCATGCTTAATAGGTAATGTGCCAGACTGCTGAATATTTGCTTATGAGACAGGTCAGATACTTGGGTAAACACAGAGGGCTGCTCCATCACTGATAGACTGGTCATGCATGAAAACCCTGTGTTCTGTACCCAGAAAATGATCCCACAATTATAGCTATTTACAAAACATATTTTCAATTCAAACCCTTGGTGTTTAAGTGTCATACTTTTTTTGTTGTTGTCCTAATCATTAAAATAAAACCACCATTTTGAGTCTCGCCAGCATGAAAGGCAAATTTACACCTTGCATATTAGCTCTGAAGTAACGTTAGCAAAGCCGGCCTCGCTTTTAGGGCCTATTTGGCTTCCAATAGTGTGACCCTTGTGTTTTATGAGGGAGGCTAACACCATGAACTACATTTGTTACAAATTAGGCTTCCTAGTGCCGTAAAGTTGACACCTGCCACTTCAAACCTTTCTTTTGGAGACGAGAACGGGCATTGATAACCAGGTAGAAAGAAATATATGCTTCAATAAGTAATGGAGCATTTTTTTATTTTTATGTTTATGTCCACTTCTGCCATTGTTAGCGTTAACAATTGTGTTTTTTATGAGGATAAAGGACATAATTAAAGGACTGGTAGGTTTTCTGACCGTCTAAAACTCACAATTGGGTCACATAAATCTCTCCCCGAAGCATAAGTCGTCTCTGACCACAAGATGTCGCCAATGTCAAGAGTCAGTCCAACACTGATGCTGCCTTCAGGTTGTAGTTTTGAGTTTGAAGGGATCAAAATATGAATTGTGGTCAGTGTTGGGGAGTAACTAGTTACCTGTAACGGTGTTACATTTTTAATTACAGTTAACAGTTGATGATTACAAGGGGGGTTACATCTGAAGTCAGACCTTTAAGATGTTGCTCAGGAGAAGGATTTGTTTCTCATCTTTTAATATTTAACATGTTATTGAATACATATATTGTTGTTTTTAATTCTTTGAAAACAATATTTTTTAATGTCATGACGTGGTCTTAAACTTGGTGGTCTCAACTTTTGACTTTTTTCATAAAGTATCTTTATTTTATATTCCAGGATCTACATGAACTAGTGAATAGCCTACATTTTCATATGAGAGATGAATCTTGCTTTATAAGAAATGATCTCCTTTATAAATCATGTCAGTATCCATGAAAAACACCTGAAATTAGATTTTGGTGGTCTTACTAGGTATATATACCCTAACAGCTCAAAACATTCATTAGAAAATTAGAAAAGTGATCAAATGTAATATGTTACATTACTTTGATGAAGTGATTGAAATAGTTAAATTACTTATTACATTTTAAATAGGGTAACCAGTAATCTGTAACCTATTACAGTTCCATAGTAACCTTCCCAATCCTGTTAATAGTTTATTTCCTCTAAAAGCAGATGACATCTATTTTCAGTTGTTTGCACTGTGTTGCTTCTGCTGCACCACAAGCTTCAGTTTTTAAAGTAGCCTCTGATTGGCTAGTAGTCGTTTGGAATATGAATTCCAATTGGTTAGTATTAGGGCAACGATGTCAGGTTAAGCCAATCACAGGCAGTGTAGGGCGTGGCCATCGTAGGATTTGTAAAGTTCGCGTCCGGATGTGACCTCACAGGACGTAAACATTAGCCGCTAGCAATGTACAACAGCTAACGCTAAGCTATTCGTGTTCAAAACAAAAGCTGCCGGAGGCACGTTATCTTGTGTATCACCAATTTCGCTGTTGATATGCAGCTGTAGACGTAATTTAAACAGGTAATAGTTGCATGTGTATAAACAAACTATTATTTTGGGTTAGCTTGCCGCTATTCAGCCAGACTGTTTTTCCGTAGCAGCTAACTTAGCAGCAATAGCACAATGTATGTAGATTGTGCATATTTGTGATAGATGCACTGTTATATCGTACTACAACAACAACCATGTTGTGGCTACGGAGGCTGATAGCATTACCTTTAAACGGATACTAATTATATTGTTAAATTAAGTCTAAACAAATGGTTCAGGATGAAATCTCAATAAATTCTCTTCCTTATTTCACACATTTTGGACTAGCATACATGCAATACCTCACACTTCGTTCAGTGATAAAGCAGAAATATTTTTGATAAGTTTAAAACGTTTTCATCCCTACCCCCTTTTGTAGTTGACATGTATATTAAGGGAGACAGAATCTAAATGGGCATCAGCATTTTACATGGGGTTCTATATTTTGTCGATTTCAGTGTTGAGGAATGGTCTGACTGCTGTGGCACCAGTGAAGATGCACAGCCGTCTGCAGGAGTTGAAGAAGGAAGAGGAGACTCTCCTCAAAATCAAAGTCATGCTACAAGACCAGCTGAACAGGCTGAAGGTGAGCGTGAGGCTTTAGAGACACAACATGATGGGGCTTGTGTCACTATTTGTGGTCCCAGTGGTTTATACTGTATATCCTGTGCTCACTTTGTGTTTCAGTTTGAAGAGGGGGCGTTGAAATCAATCATTAATGCTCAAACAGATGAAGGAGCCTCTCAACACCCATCCCCAGAAACCGAGGTACATCAATTCACAAATTTGTTTAGAGATCACAGTGTGGCATATGAAGATAGTCTCAGTAATAGCTGTTTCTTTTATGTGTTGGTTCAGTTTTAAATACTAAAAAATGTAAATCCCCCCTTTTCCCACTTTGATATGATCTGGTTTTTGGAGTATCCTGGTTATATGTTTGCTTATGTAAACATCATATCATGGCCTCAGAAACCTGCTAGCCCTTGTATAGGTTTCGAAAAACCAGAATATGCAACCCGAGTATCAAAAACATGTACAATGACATGTAAACACCCTAAGCAGGATCTGATTACTGTCTGTCATGCTGGAATGTGCTTTTTCAACTTGCGTTTGGTCATCAGTTAATGGTTAAAATCAAAAGTGTGAAGCTGGCAAACAATACATGTATTCACTTATTCCATTTCTGCAAATTAAATTGCAAATGCAGTTTATACTTTGTTTGCCACACTGGACATCTTTAGCTCATTTCAAGCATGTGACTAATGTTTCTATTTTGTCATGTCTAGAGACCTGTGGTAGTAGTTTGAATCTGAATTAGAAATAACGCAGCTTTTGCCACTAATACACTACATGTGTTGAACCCAAACTTAGACATGACATCATGATAACTAGCTGAAACATGTCATAATGTGGTGATGATGATGATGATAGTTATTATAATAATAATAATAATGATAATAACAATAAGCATTTAATTTTGTTATTATTTATTAGCAAAGACCTTCGGCACAGCTTTCAGACAATTACTGCATAGACGAACAAAGACCCTAATTAACGTTATAATGAAAAATATAGTCAGATTAAATAACTATTTACAATTGTCTAAAAATATCATTGTAAGCGAAAGATAAGTGGCTCCAACTAGACTTTACTTGTAGACACTGCCTTAAACTTTGTTATGCATCTTCTTAATTATCACAAAAATATGCATAATGTTAAAGCAAATAATATGACTAACAATGAAAATGAGCTGCATAATATTTTATTAAGCTTGCGTCTGTATTTGAAGTTCTGAGTTTCATTCTTAGTCCCTGCTTTTTAAGACTTGATTTTAATGTAGTCCACATGCATGTTGTTTATCTTCAGGTTCATATTAACCTTGATGATGAGAGCGAGATCAATCGCACCAAACTGCTACTGAATGCCGCTGTAGATTACGATATGGAGGAGGAGGATGAGGAGGAGGAAGACGATGAGGATGAAGATGAAGAGGATGATGAAGATGATGACAATGAACTTGAGTTTGTGCCTGAGGGGGAAGAAGATGAAGATGATTACTGAGATTTTCAGCTTCCCCAGTGTTCCCCAGTGGGACTTCAGTATTTGCACCATTGAAGAACTACCGTGTGTAGATGGACAGTTGTTTATTTGTTCACCTGTTTTGTACTTTGACTTATGAAGTTAAGAAGTTTAATTTATTTGAATGGAGTGAGTAACAGTTAGTGTGATGATGTGTGGTGCTCACAGTATCCTCTCGTTTGCCTACTTAAAGGCATATCATCCAGATTTCAAAACACGTTAGGATTCATGTGTCGAATTTTGTGAGAAATGTCTCACTGAAAAAAGACAGTGTTATTACAGTAGGTGCTTATAGGTTACCAGACATAATAATAAGCTGAGTAGCAATTCAGTTGAGAATCAAAACTCAGATGTTGAGATGTGTTTGTTAGCATTAAACTATATGGCTGGGCCATATAAGAGGACTGTGTGTCTGCATATGTACAAAATGATTATTGTAAGCACAAAATAAAATTTTTTGCATAGGGTTCTCCTGTTTTGTTTTGTACAGTTTACACCTGCTTTGCAATATGCATTAAGTATTGTTTACATTAATAACCAATAGATAGATACAAAGTACATGTTTTCCAGATGTAACAAATGTTTACTTAACAGTGCACTGACAGTAAAAAAGCACGTTTTTGTTCTGTTTCTTCTCAGATATTCAATCCAGGTAATACCAATGTTAAATTCATGTCCTAACCTGACCTGGTCGAATGGGTAATGCAGTGCAAACACTTTCCACCAGCAAACCATTCAGCATTTTTCTAAACAGCTAAAACAATACAGTGAGCCTCACAATAAGGCCAGCTTTCACACTGACAGTGGGGACAGCTCTGGAGAAGGGTGGTGCTACAACAGGCCGAGTACAATAGAAATTGCATCAATAGATATATACAGCTTTCTACATGGTCCCCTGTTTCAGCGGAGCTCCCATTCACCCGGGGACTTGGGCTTAAGCACACACCTGCTACAAATGAACTCTTAATAAAATACACAGGTAAGTTTGCATTTTATGCAGAGCACTTACTGCTGTAAACACAATTTTATGGTGCAATTGTCGATGCTGATGTGCAAAACTTACAGATCTTAAAAAAGATAAAGGTAAATATGACTAGGAATGTGCTTTATCTGCATTATGATTATCATGGTGCAATGCCTTAGTAAGTTTATGAAGTAAATCCTATGTGCAGTACTGATTGCAAGCTTTTTAGGGTGTAATATTGGAATGCAATATGATGTTTAACATCTGGAATGGAAACTCTTCACAATAAAAAAAATAAATTTAAAACCTTCAAAACCTGGATATTTACCTTGACAATGCAACAAACCACACTGATTTCCTTGGATTGGTCAAATGAGGTTACGAAATAGTCAAATTCACATTACGTCTATTTGTGTGAAGCAGTTCATGATTTGTCATGTGATTATGCACTGTAAATATATCAACCTCTCTGACATTAACTTTGCTTACAGAGGTGAAATCATAGTTTGTATGGTATCTGCCTGCCTCAGCAAGATGAACTCACACTCTATTGAGTTTGAATAGGGGCATTTGGCTCTGCATAAGGAAAGTGGGATCCCCTGTTGTCCATCACATGTGATGCTTCTAGACTGTTTGATGACAATTTTCCATAAAGACCCTTTTAAGCATGTTTTAGGTACCAAAATGTTTGCTCCAGAACATTGCAGTGATCAAGCGGTGATGTCGAATAGTGTTTGCCTGTGTGCAGAACTGGAGCAGAACCAGACAGTGACTGTGCTGCAGGCTCAGGAATACCATGCTGCCCCGCTGTGCATTCAGTGTGTGCCATGTGTTTATGTTGGTGCTGTGTCTGTCTGCGGCTGAGGACTTCGACTGGACAAAGAACAACCACGGCTCCTTCTATTATGGCACTTTTCCAGCTGGTATGAGTCCTATGAACACAACTTGGTCTTATAATTTATATTTGAATGATTTTGTATTAGTGGGATTATGCTCTTAGACTGGCCTCCTAAGAGCAGGTTGAATGGTTGTTGCCAATGTTGTATTCATTAGGATTTTCGTGGGGTGCCGGCAGTTCAGCCTATCAAACAGAAGGAGCCTGGGACAAAGATGGAAAAGGACTGAGCATCTGGGACGTGTTCAGTCATAAGAAAGGCAAAGTGCAACAAAATGAAACTGGGGATTCCTCCTGTGAGGGCTACTACAAAGTCAAGGTAGGGTGATCAGGTGACGTGTGCATCAGATATCAGGAGACAACACAAGTGCAGAAGCAAATCTAAATACTTTACTCCATTATGTGTGTATGTGTGTGTGTTGTACAGGATGACATTTCTTTGATTAAGGAGCTGAAGCTTAACCACTACCGTTTCTCCATCTCCTGGCCTAGACTCATCCCCACCGGCATTAAGTGTGAGTATCTGATGTTAATTCAAACCACATACGCATGATTCACTTTGTTCATTTATGAAGCTGAGGAATTATATCCACTTTAACATCATTTGCAGCTGATCACATAAATGAAAAAGGAATTCGGTACTATGATGAACTGATCGACCAACTGCTGGAGAACAAGATCACTCCCATTGTTACTCTGTATCACTGGGACCTTCCACAGGTTGTTACACAAAATATTGATACATTTCTGACTTTATTCTCAATATTTTTACACTACAGTGATATTCTTCTTCACTGAGTTACTTAAATCTTTACTTTTCTAGGTCTTGCAAGAGAAATATGGTGGATGGCAGAATATAAGTATGGTCAACCATTTCAATGAATTTGCCAACCTGTGCTTTGAAAGGTTTGGCAACCGAATAAAGTATTGGATCACCTTCAACAATCCATGGGTATGTTCAGTATAAATGGCTTGCAGTTTGCTACAAGAACATCTGCCTTGTAGCTTTTTGATCATAGAACTTAGATAAACATGTTACTGTTACTGAAAGTAATCATCATTGCACTAATACTCTACTCAACCACAGTCTGTTGCAGTTGAAGGATATGAGACAGGTGAGCATGCCCCTGGACTGAAGCTGAGAGGAACTGGAGCATACAGAGCTGCCCATCACATTATTAAGGTAGGAGGGTGCAAAAGTATCAAAAAAACCAGCCAGCAATTAATGACCACTTTGAACAGGAATGTAAATCATGTCCAAAACATCTTTTTCGTAGGCCCATGCTAAAGTTTGGCACACTTACGATACACAGTGGAGGGCAAAACAAAAAGGTAAACAAGGTCAGATTCTAGTAACATCTTGACTTAATTCGACACACATCTCTCAACAGTACTGTCTGTTTGAGTGTTGAGAGCTGCTGTGCACATCTGCAGGTATGGTTGGCATCTCTCTGTCCGGGGATTGGGGTGAGCCAGTGGATCTTACCAACCAGAAAGACATTGAAGCAGCTGAGAGATACGTTCAGTTCTACCTGGGCTGGTTTGCCACACCGATCTTTCATGGCGACTACCCTCAAGTGATGAAAGACTTCATAGGTAAGTTAAACACTTAGTTTGAGGATTGTTTAAATGAAAAGCCAAATCATTTATTAACAAATGCTCGTGATCATGTGTGCAGGAAGGAAGAGTGTCCAGCAGGGCCTTGGGACATCTCGACTGCCTTCATTTTCCCCCCAAGAGAAGAGCTACATGAAGGGTACTTGTGACTTCCTTGGCATCGGCCACTTCACCACCCGCTACATCACCCAGAAGAGCTACCCAATAGGCCGTAGCAGCAGCAGCAACTACTTCACTGACCGCGACCTGGCCGAGCTGGTCGACCCACGGTGGCCTGACCCCGGGTCTGAGTGGCTCTACTCTGTGCCTTGGGGTTTTAGACGTCTGCTCAATTTTGTTAAGGTGACTCAAGGTGTACTGTAGTGAATGGCTTGTCAAAATCTATGCTGTACTTTTAGCACACTGCAACCCTTGTTAAATTACATAAAATCAACTTATTGTAACATATTGATTCCTTCCCTTGTAGACTCAGTATGGAAACCCAATGATTTATGTGACTGAGAATGGAGTCTCTGAGAAGATGTTATGCACAGAGCTGTGTGATGACTGGAGGATACAGTATTATAAAGACTACATCAATGAGATGCTAAAAGGTGAATGATCTCACACGTGCACACGCACCTGTGCAATTCTTTTGTTTGGAGCACGTTAATATCAAGTCTAAATCAAGTTTTGCAGTCAGCCCACTCTCTGTTGTCTGTGCTGTCACTCAGCTATCAAAGATGGAGTCAATGTGAAGGGTTACACTGCCTGGTCCCTGCTGGACAAGTTTGAGTGGGATGAAGGCTACTCCGAGAGATTTGGCTTGTATTATGTGGACTTCAGGAACAAAAACAAGCCTCGCTACCCCAAAGCTTCTGTTCAGTTCTACAAACGTATAATCAGCTCCAATGGATTTCCCAATCAGAGAGAGGTGAGAATTAGAGTGCTCACTACAAATACCTGCTTTTAATCCTTCTCCGTCTGGATGATTTTTTCTCATAAATATCCAGAAACGTATACAGATATTTTCGCTGGTACAGAAATCAAGACATGTACTTTAATTGGTTAATTGTGCCACAAAAAAGGTCAGTGATGATATGTGATTGCATTGTACTTTCACACAGGTTGAAAACTGGAGGAGGAAGGCTGTTGAGAGCTGCTCTTCTAGCAACCAGCTCCTAGCTGCAGGTAAGTTCGCCTATAACATCGCTGACATCAGTGATCACAGGTGAACACCTAGCTGGGGTAAACAATAAAGATTCTGAGCTAAATACTAAAAACTTACCAATAGTTTTTAAAAGCAAATGAGATCAATCATTAAAAATTGATTTGAAAATGTGTTGTGGTTCTTTAAGCACCCCAGAACACACTTGAAAAAATTATTAGTTAATTGATAATGGTGGAAAAACAAAACCTGGCTAACAAAAAAGCTGTAACTGAATATCTGAGATATCTTCTTTGTTTGCCCCTCCAGCTAGAAGAAAATCCAAGGAACATGCAGAAATGCCAAAGGTTTGGCCAGTGCATGATGAAGTTTAGAACTTGAGGGTACATGTCTTCCATTGATGTAATGTTTGTCTGATTAACAAAGTTTGGCATCTGCAGTTTAACACCGAGACTTTCCTCTGAAACAAGCTTGTACTCTTTTTGATGAAGTGTACAACTACTTGTTTGCTTACCGAACGTTTGACCAGTGCGCTTACATCTCATTTAAGCCCTTTTGATTTCACAGCAGCTTTAAGAAAAACTCATTAAGCATAAAGCGTATCTGTGGACTTCTGCCCATGGGGTATTTCACAAAGCAGGATTACAAATTTCACCAGATCTCATAATACCAGTGAAACTGTAAAAAAAGAAACTTCAACCTCAGGTTTAAGAATATAATCTTCCTCTTGACAGCAAATGATTAAATAGTTTCAGAAGATTTTAATTTTGCCGTTTTCTGGCTATGTTGCAAATGCTGCTTTCTGAAATATTCCCCAGTAGCTGCATGCAGCTCTCAAAGGGTTAAAGTTTCGTTAATCAACTCTGAGTAATTTCTCTTTTTCTATTAGAGGAACAGCGGAGTACTGCTGCCAATATTCTAAGACTTATACATGGTAAGGAATCACTCATGCTCACTATGAATCCGATAAACAATGATTTGATTCAAGAAAAAAATATATTAACCCTTTGAGTGCTGTGCTTGAGCATCATCACCCGCTTTATAAGTACTGACTAAAACTTCTAGATAATGCTAGTGAGTTGTTAATATGTGTATGTGTGTGTGCTTTGCAGACCCTTTGACCAGCCACATGGAGATGGTAACTGAGATCGTTGTTCCCACTGTGTGCACACTCTCTATTTTACTCAGTGCCATCTTCCTTATGTTCCTGCTGCGGAGGCGGAACTAGGAAGGAGCTCTCGCACTGTGCATGTTTACAATCACGAACCTCATCACACATGGACACACACACTCATATTGTAAGTTCAACAAATCTTTAATCAATCATGAGTGAACATAAATACATTATTTAAACTGAGTTTCAAGAGAATTGGTGACTTAATTTCATTTGATGTGCATACAGTGTTTGCTGTAAAAACACCCCCCAATTATTTAGCCAATAATCAATTAAGTAGCAGACACTCCACCAGTGTGAATAGCTCTGCAACATGTTGAATTTTCTTATTAAAACATTGCTGTGAAATATTACCATTGCAAACAGTGCTCTCTGTATTTGTGTTTTCACTTGATTAAAATTGGGAGTTAGCCTAATTAACCAAAATCTCTCTGAACTATTATCTTGAACAGACAAGAAAAAACATCAGAGAAACACTTAAGAGGGTCGCAAACAATTCAGAAAGACTGTAAGTTATTCATTCATAACATCTGACAGGCATACAGTATAGGCCTACTAACAGAAATCCCTATAGTGGTTCCTCTAAGATTTGTGATGCTGTTTAGGTTTTTTTAAATAGTTAACATGTGGTGACAGTATCAAAAATGAAAATATACATATGGTTGAGTTGTGCTCTGTGTAAACTCATGCAAAGTTGACGAGGCTGCAGCACACCGTGGTAGAGAAGAAGGCTGGATCCTCGCTGTCCCCATTCACTGTTTCGTTTGGGTAATCTGAAAATTAGATTACATTAAAAACAGTTATAGAAGTTATCTGTACATTACAGGGGTAGTTACTATTTGCAGCTGTATGGGATGTATACTGTGTGTGATGCGGTGCATAAAGATCACCTGTTTCAAAGATGACATGATCAACCAGAGGTCTGTCACTGAGCTGTAAGGCTGTCCTGACCTCTCGAGGACCATGGCCACTGGACACCTCAACCCCCCACAAAACTGGTTGCTCTCTGTAGAATACATACGCAGAAAAGCAAGGATGTATTTGATTTTTGATCAAATGGGGGCATTTAGAGATCAATGTGAACGTTTTTTAAATTTCACATCAGAGGCAAGGTACAAGAAATGGCTGCCTCTCTACTTTACTACAGTTGGACTGCCAAACACAAATGACATCACATCTGCAAAGTTATGAAACTGACAATATCTGCTTGTTTAAAGTTTAATGAGGACAAATCTGTGGGGACACTGAATAAGGCTTTTATGGGGCACAGTTGCAGGTTAACATCCTGTCTCTCACATTTACTAAATGTTGTGTTAAAACATGAACAAAAAGACAAATACCTTAATGATGTGCAGTTACAATTTCTCTGGACATGATGAAGCACTTTGTGGTCGTGTTACTTACTTCTGGTAGAAATGGCTGATCAGCGCAGGTTTGATTTGCAGTTTGAACTCGTGGTCCTCATCATACGGGTACATTTTGTAGTGCTGCAAACATGATCTAATGGAAAGGGAGAAAGGAGAAAAGATATTAAATTGTTATATATAGAAAAATTGAATTTGTACACCCTTACATCACTGGAACACACCGACTTGACTTACTGTGTGAGGAAGAACAGCCGGTCGTATGGCAAACCCAGGAAGGTGCTGCAGGTCACAATTATTTCCAGCAGATGGTGCAGTTTCCTGAGTCGGATTACTTGCTCCTGCAGATCAACCTCTGTGCTCAGGTAATAACACTGTGGAATGAAATACTTAGATTCAATATTTTGTTAACAGTCATTTTTAAATAGCTGTCATTAAAATAGTCTTGGGCTTACCAAGTGGTTTAGAGTTGTCAATTCTTCACCTGTGGAAAAGCAATGATTGTATGAAAAAAAGGCAAAGTTTGTGTCTAACGATTCAAGTGGAGGCAAACATTGCAGTAAAATACAAACACAATCATGTGTGAATTGGAGATCCGAGCAATAATTAAGAGGTTACCAATGAGATAGTTAATGTAATCCTTTCTCATCTTGTCCAGACCCATTTCTAGCAGCATGTGGACAGGGGTGACACCTGTGAGAGACACATGATCGATCTGCTGGTGGTAGGACTGCAGTATGAGCTTGCTGAGGGAGCTGCTGCTGTCTCTGTGAATCTGGTGGAAGTGAAACATACAGACAAAAAATATACATACACACACACACACACACACATTAAACTCATCAACCTCCAGTAATTTCTCTGATAACCAGTTTCCAGAATCAGCACCATTACACACCCAGGGTTTGATGTCACCGTATCTCAGAGCTTCAATGACTAACTTCAGACAGTCTCCAATGTCTTGATATGATGTCACACCTGTAATTTAAAACAAAATGAGGAAAACTGTTTTCACTGTGCGATTATTATGTTAAATCAAATTAATCCCGGTTTCCTTAATGGAGAATTTGACTCACTCTTTCTCATCCGAACCCACAGCTGCTCTACAAAATCCAAATCGCCTCGTTCCAAGAAAGAGTTGAAAATGGCAGTGTCTGTGTCAGGCTTCTGCTTTGTCGACTTTGAAAAAAGATGGAGACGCGAGAAAGCTACAACATTTACTCTCAAATGAATGCAGTTGTGAAAAAGCCCTTGCTTTTAAAATATCATACCTCAGCTTTTTTTGCAGTCTGATCCTGTAGTGTCTTTGCAGTGTTTTGGAGCTCTGAAAGAAAAAAAGATAATAAGGATAAAGATAATATTAACTGCTGGTTAGTGTTAAATAGCTGCACTAATTCAATAAATACCCTCTAGGTATGCCTTGGTCAGATTTACAGCTGATGTGCTCTCCAAAGGTTCCATCCATTCAGTCTCACCAGTTCTCAAACCATCAGCAAGAGTCTAAAATAACAGGGATATGAAACAATTGGTTGTTTAGTTGTGCATTAAAACATCATTTTCAATTTCAAATTACTTTGGGACACAAACCTGAAGAAACTCCAGCTCCCTGTACATCTCAAACATTGGGCTCCTCATGTCACCGCTGGCAACTTTGATATTCTGCATGTGCATAAAGATGAAGACATTTGAATGACATTTAAACCATTACATTTACTTTACATAAACAAAAAGTACATATTTATTTATTTGTTGACTTACAAGTGCAGCTGTAGAGGACAGGGGTGGGGTCTCAGGGATACTCTCCACATGGCTCCACTTGAAATCCGCTGTCACACTACTCTGTGACTCAATCATGGTGTTTTCAACAACGGTGGAGCCAAATAAGTTGAACCTGGCACTGCCTTTAATCACCATCTAGAGGCATTGACAGATTAATTGAGTAAACATTCTTTCCCAGTGGAAAAAGAGGATGTAGATTCACTTACCGAGGATGAGTGATGCCTTTTCCTGTGCTCTTGTTTAAGCTCATCTAAGGTTATGAGAGATTTTTTGTCCACCGTTGAGCCTAATGTTTAAATTGGAATAAAACAAACACCAGAAACATCAAAATCACACAAGCAACAAAATATCTACACTACTGATAACGTTTCATTCAAAGAGGAAAGAAGTATCAGAGCTATACCTTTGCAGGTGACGGAGTATAATTTGACACCAGTTACTTTACTGCCCACACAGACAGTTTCAGCCCCAAACCAGGATGTTCCAGCAGGATCCGACATGTCACATCGCACCCACAGAGGGTGCAAGGCAGGGATGTTATCCACAGCGGAAACATTAGCATTTTGAGATAATGTATACCAAGACAGCAACTGCCTGTAAAAATGTAAAAAAGGAAATACTTAATTTTGATTCTCTTTACATAATCATACTAGCACTTGATTCATTTGAAAGCAATTTTTAACTTCTTTGCATTGGTCACCTTGCTTTCATGATTGTAAGTGGATCTGGTACCAATTCTGTCTGGAATAAATCAGCATTGGCATCATCAGCATCATCATCGTCAGCACAGTTTGAAGTCTCAGTCATTTTCTGATCATCAGGTTCACTTATTTTGGGAACCTTATGAATTTTAGAAAGAAAATATGGTCAGCAATGATGAGCAGTAATGAGAGAATCAATTAACACAGTATAATTTAATGGGGGAAAAAAATGATATTAGCATCTGCATATATCTTGAGTTCTGATCTGTATTGAATTGAATAAAATAATAATAAACACTGAAATGATGATTCCATGTCAAAGCAGTCACTTGCTTTGATTATGGTAATGGAAAATTGAAATTAAAGTCAGAGCTGGTGGAGTATAGTGATTCTTACTGAGTGAGCACCTGTCATGTGTTCAATATATTCGATTTAGAGCCTTCAGTTTGTTTCAGTGAATGTAACACTTGTTTAGGACTTGCAGGAAACCTGAAAATCTTCATAATGAATCACAGAATTAACATTACTCACATATTTTTCGCAGATGAAGACTGGCTGGTTGTCACAGTACATATTCACCACTGCAATTTTGTCTCCGTTCATCTTTAATATTTGAATATCCTCCTGAAACCAAATACATTAATATCATAACTGTAGTAGAAAAAGTTAATGCCAAAGCCTTATCAAAAATGTTATTAAAGTTTAAGTGAAGTCACCTCATATGTGCACGAGTCGTTGCTTTTCTCATCTTGAAGAGATCTACAAACAAATAAACAAACAAACAAACAAACAAAGCAACAGAAATGAACCTTACATCAGCAGATAAGTAGTTCGTGAGGAATCAAGCAATGAAAGACTGAATCAAGCTAAAGGCTAAAGGGCCGTCCCCACTAAGAGCGATAACTATAACAATAACAATAAAGATAACGATGTGAGCATCCACACTCATGAACTATAACATCCTGTAAACAGCTGCTGGTTCCAGCTGTGTCTGCAGCTAATGAAAACGGATGTTGATGAGCTGTTACTGCTGTATGTTGTACAGGGAAATAAAAAAGAAGGGTTCACAGGCGGATGCTGATTCAGTGTCTTGCTCAGAAGTAATTCAGACACTAGTTGATTTGATGTTTCAGTATTTACAGACTAAACTGACCTGACCGACAGAAGCAGATGTTGAAGCAGTTTTTTATTGAGCTGTGGCAGGGACACACAGTATGAGCACAGATCTGAAGTCTTAAAGATTCACTAACTTTGTTGTTTTTTCACATTATAATAGAGAACAGCGCTTCAGCCCATTTGTATAATAAAGAGAGACAAACTTATCTAAAGAAATCACTTCTGGGTGTCATCCTGCTCTAATTTGTGGCGAGAGAGGAGTCAGTTTTCATAATTAAGATGATATTTGCATGTTCAGGGATCAGGGGCTCAGCTGCAGATCAGGGGCTGCAGATCAGGGGCTCAGCTCCTAATGAGAATTTGACATGCAATGCCCTGCAAGTGTTCAAACCCCCTGCTAAATTAGTACTCATTTCAGTGGATAACGTAAATTATAACAATAAATATTAATACATAGTAGAGTGGTCTACTATAATGTATGATAATAATGGTTCAGAATAAACAATCACAGATTTCTACAGAGAGGACTCTAATATAGTTAATGAACCCTGAGGGAAAGATTATAATAATAATGACAGAACTATCCAAAGTACATTAAACCTGTTAATATAAAACCATTTGAACCTGTAGCATAAGTGTTTGTCCCATCTCTAACAGACAGGCTCACAAAATAATTAGTTGTATAAAAGTTGTATAAAATAATTTTTTGAAAAAAGTGGTGCTTGAGCTCCTCTAAAAGGGTCTAAAATCGCCACTGACGCAGATGTTGATGTGCAGTATGGTTTATAGGAAGGGTTGTTTGATTGGCTGTCTGCGTTTTTCTATCGTCCATCAAATCGCTTTGAAAGTGATGCCAAAGATATCGTTCACCACTGTCGATGTCGTTATAGATCTTTAAAACTATATATTTATACTAATAGCTATAGTTCTTGGTGTGGACAGGCTTTAATACATCAAATCCATTTTTCTGTGGACTCTGTGGCGTTAACATAACAAGCTTTAAAGAACAAAAAAGCTAAGTTATCTATTCAAAAAAAGGAAACTCACCGAAGGATATTTGAAAAATCCTTTGCGCTGGATATCACCTTTGAGCCCATTGCAATGTTACAGTAGAGACGTCCTGTTACAGAGCAAAAGACTTGGCCAAAACATCCAAAATGAGTCAATAAATGAACAGACTAAGTTTGGGAAGCTGCTCTTGATATTTTGACACTGGCGCGCTCACTGAAGCGGTGACGTCACGGGGTCAGAGTTCACCACTATATCAATATGAGTATATATATAATTAGAAAAGAAAAAAATAATAAAGTCAAAGAAAGTGTTTAAACAATCTATAAATAAGGAAATTAAACATTTTTAAAAATAATATTGCACAGAAAAAAAATGTTACTGAAAAAGTAGTTCGGTCTTTACGTTTCTCATTCGCCAACATGGAATAAAGAAATAGTCCCAGCTATTTCAATCAAAATTTAAATTGGTTTGTTTAGTTTGGAGAAAAGCGATTGCAGTAGTATCCTCATTATTTTTTACATGAATATTATATCAATATTGTGTCTTTATCTGCAGTTAAATTAAATAATTGTCGAAATAAGGCTCTAAACGGAAGTAGTATGTCGTCGGGGCGGAGGCATAAACCCGTTGGGGTGCTTCACCAACTTCCTTTTTACTGTGGCCGCCATAGCGTGAGGAGCGTGGTTCCCGGCGAGCCGAAAACTAATTTACGAAAATGGTGAGAAAAGTCATCAATGTCGCTGTTAACATGCTAAATAACGTTAGGGTTTACCCTATTCTTTGTACTGTGTTACTAGGGCTGTGTTTAATGGCCACGTGAAAGCTTAAATTCAGATATTATGAAGTAGAGAGGTGGTAAGCTAGCGGCTAGCGAAGCTAACACGAGGAGCCATTTTGGACCAGCAGCCTTAGTTCAACCCTGTTACACGTGTGTCTGTCTCGTCATTAGGTCGGGAGCAAGATGTCGCGTTTTAAATTGTATTTTTCCTTCGCTGCTAATTATTCTCCCGACAATCGAGTGCAATTATGTTCTTAATGTAGTTCTGCACTAGTGGTCGAGGTGACTTGACATATTGGTTAGCTAATTTTAAGTCGTGTTAGCAGAAGTGAGCTCAACTAAGGCCAAATAGTAATAGATCCACGATGAATTAGTTCCAGTAAGAGTAATTGGGAAGCATTTAAGTTTTGATTATGCCAACAAATGCTAAAAGCAGTTAATTTCTTCAGCAGTGTAATGTATTACGTTATTTTGCATCAATCTGGTTTTAAAGTTTGTGGAGTTTAGCATGCATGCACATGTCAGGGGAGTGCTAGATGTGATGCTGTTTCTTCATTCACTCTCAGTACTTAGTACTTCTCAAAGAAACGGCAACTCTGAAGTTAGCTTCCAATTTGGCTTAAGGAATATATATATATATTTAGTGGCTGATCCTTTGTTCACCACTTACACTTGTGAAAAGGCTTCAAAGTAGCATAAACGTTTAACACCACTTACAGATTTGTGTAATCTTAATTTTCCTTATGAAAATAGAAAATATAACAGACCTGCCTGATAATTAATAATGTACATTTTGCTTCCTTAGGCCTGTGCCCGCCCCCTGATATCGGTTTATTCCGAGAAAGGAGAATCCTCAGGCAAAAATGTTGTCATGCCTGCTGTGTTCAAGGCTCCTATTCGCCCTGATGTTGTGAATTTTGTTCACACCAACATGCGCAAGAACAGTCGCCAGCCCTACGCAGTCAGTGAACTGGCAGGTCAGTATATCAGAACCAGATTGATTTCCAAGTGGGTTTATACATAAGGAATTTTCCCTGGTGTTGTGGTGCATAACAGCCAAAAACTTACTCAAAATTAAGTAATTAACAACAATGAGACAAATTTATAATAAGTAGCTCAGTTTTACAGTTGTCGAACCGGTTTCATCAATTAGTTTACTAAATTTATATATTTTGTGTAATTTCTCTAATTGTCTGTATATTCTAGGTCACCAGACCAGTGCTGAGTCCTGGGGTACAGGAAGAGCTGTGGCCCGTATCCCTCGTGTGAGAGGTGGTGGTACTCACCGCTCTGGCCAGGGTGCTTTTGGAAATGTATCCTTTTGACTAGAGTCCATGAATTATTCTCCCCTTTTTTGTACATGATGTATGCAGAGGAAAATTTATCTTCAGACCTGCTATGATGGTGTAATTTGCGTCCGACTCTGTGTCCAGTGACAGATGCCTACTGTCATATGCTGGCACAATTGATTGACGAACATTGAGTCTGAGCAGGTATTTTGTACTCCTGTATTACTTCAGTATTGGTCAAAACGCCTTGACTCTGCTTTAGATGTGTCGTGGAGGTCGTATGTTTGCCCCCACTAAGACCTGGCGCCGCTGGCACCGCAGGATCAACACAACCCAGAAGCGCTATGCCATCTGCTCTGCCCTGGCTGCCTCTGCCATTCCTGCACTTGTGATGTCCAAGGGTAAGCTCCTATAAAGAACTATGTCCACCCAAAAAGAAAAAGATATGTGGATCATTTAAAGGAAGAAAAAGCAATTTCAACACAAAGTACAGATCAATATTTATCTTGCCATGATGGTGTAATTTGCGTCTGACCCTGTGAACAGTGACAGTTGCCTGCTGTCTTTAAGCTGTCATCGGGCATTGATGTGTCATAAATTCTGAGCAAGCTTGGGTAACACTTTGTAGTCTTTGATAGTCATAACAGTTTGTGTGCGGGTATCTTGGTTGATGTGATGGTTTTGTCTATCAGGACACCGCGTTGAGGAAATCCCAGAGGTACCACTGGTGGTTGAAGACAAAGTTGAGGGCTACAAGAAGACCAAGGAGGCTGTGCTCCTGCTGAAGAAGCTTAAGGCCTGGAACGACATCAAGAAGGTAATCTAAACTTTCAGCCATTTTGGTCTGTAGATGGGACACAGGGATTGTAGTTTGAGCAGTTTACATTTTAGCCCCTTCAATTTTAGCAAGGAAGTTCCACTCACTGGAATAAGAGACTGAAATCTAAAAATCCCCAAAATGAATGGCACCACAATAGTCTAAGATTGTTTCAGTACATGTGGAGTAGAGCATGACTGAGGGAGTTGCCATCTCTTGGCTGATTCATATATGTGGTGGTGTATTAAAACTTAAGATTCAATTTCCCTGCTATATACTCTACTGAGCCGTATATTTGACACTCCAAGTATCTTTATTTAAATACTGTATTAAACTAACATTCTAAATATTCTATTCTCAGGTGTACTCGTCTCAGCGCATGCGTGCCGGTAAGGGTAAGATGAGGAATCGCAGACGCATCCAACGCAGAGGCCCGTGTATTATTTACAACCAAGACGCTGGTGTCACAAAAGCCTTCAGAAATATCCCAGGTTTGTTCAAATGATGAATTCATTAATCTAGAGAGGATACATTACATACAGAACATTATCCAAATAAGTACTGCAATGGCTATTACAACGTTAAATAAAGATGCATAATTCAGGCCCCAGTTACAGCACAGCTTTGTATTTATGGAGGTGGTATATCTAATGTAAATTCAATCCCATCTTGCATGATGTAGTCTTCTGAAATGTGGCTTCAGTGGTGATTGGTTATTTTTTCCAGTAAATGCAGTTTTATAAAAATACAAGTAATGAGTTGCTATATTTACCACTGAGGTTTGAGTAATAATCATTCTGTATTCTGAAGGCATCACTCTGCAGAACGTGAACAAACTGAACCTACTGAGGCTCGCCCCTGGTGGTCATGTTGGTCGCTTCTGCATCTGGACCGAGAGTGCTTTCCGCAAGCTGGATGAGCTCTACGGCACCTGGCGCAAACCTGCATCCCTGAAGATTGGCTACAAGTGAGTATTTAAGGAGCAAGCACACCGTAGCACACACATAAAACTGATCAAATGACAGTGATGAGCTTCCACTTCAGGTCCGTGTTTTTGAAAAAATTTGATATTTACCGAAGTTCTGAGTATAAGCAACAAAAATAACTGCTCAACTTACTGTTTATATATTATGTGGAACTTAATTCTCAATGCTTCTTATTTCAGCCTGCCAATGCACAAGATGACCAACACAGATCTGAGCAGGATTCTGAAGAGTGAGGAGATCCAGAAAGCACTTCGCACACCTAAGTACGTATTGTTCAAAATTAAGTTTTAGAACTTTGTTTTGGCTTGTCAAACATGATGATTTTCCACTTCCGGTCCGTGTTTCTGAATCCTGATTATATGGAAGTCCTGAGCGATACAGCAGATTTAGTAAAAAAACTGCAATTTAGGCAAACTTCATATGAATAAAGTGGTTTATATTTTCATTACAGCAAGAAGATCAATCGCAGAGTCCTGAAGAAGAATCCTCTTAAGAACTTGAGGATAATGCTCAAGCTCAACCCTTATGCCAAGACAGCAAGACGTCATGCCATCCTTAAGCATGACCCTGCCGTAAGAACCATAATATCTCGTGGTCATATTTATAAAATGTAGAGTTAATTTGTGATTGAATATAACTGTTTGGTCTCTCTATAGATCAAGGCCAAGATGCTGAAACCCAAGAAGAAGCCCGGAAAGAAGGGAGCACCTGCCAAACCCAAGGCATAAATTTATAAATGGACTTGAGTTCAATACTGAATAAAACAGTGGTTTCAAATGCATGAGTCAGGCCTGTCATTGAACATTTTTAATTCACAAGACTTCATATTTATTTCACAAAAGCTTACAAACATTTGAGTCTGGAGCTGTAAGGACAAGGGGGTAAGTAAGAGTATCAGCACACAGGTTGAGCAGCATTTGTCATTTAAATAATTTGATCATTAAAAAAATGATGGCTTTTAAGACCGGCCTCCAGTATAGCCCAAATAATTGTTAAATACATGGTTAATTTCACTTGGCTTGTAGGTGTGTACAAGTGATTGCACAACTTGTTTAAAATTACACTAAAATACTTTGTATAAATTGACATTTTACCCATAATGCAAATCCAGCCATTAGAGCAGATGTTCTCAAAGTGGAGTCCAGGGACTTCTGTGGAGTCCCCAGCAAAAAAAGGTAACTTATTTTCACCAATAATTCTATTTTTAAGTCACATAATGATTGAATGTATAACTTATGGTCATGGGTTTCATACACGTTTTGTATAAAACATCTAAAAGCAAAAATCTTATCAGATTGGGGACCCTGGGAAGAAAATCTTAAAAAATGGGAGTCCATGGGCTAATTTGTTAGTATGAGGTTCTTAATGTGAAAGGGTTTGAGAACCACTCTGCAGAATGTGAACAAACGGAACCTCCTGAGGCTCGCCCCTGGTGGTCACGTTGGACGCTTCTGCATCTGGACCGAGTGTTTTCTGCAAGCTGGATGAGCTGTACGGCACCTGGCGCAAACTTCCCTCCCTGAAGGTTGTCTACAAGTGAGTATTTAAGAAGCAAGCACATCGTAACGCACACTTCAAACTGATCAAATGACAGTGATGAGCTTCCACTTCAGGTCCGTGTTTTTGAAACAATTTGATATTTACCGAAGTTCTGAGTATGAGCAACAAAAATAACTGGTCAACTTACTGTTTATATATTATGTGGAACTTAATTCTCAATGCTTCTTATTTCAGCCTGCCGATGCACAAGATGACCAACACGGATCTGAGCAGGATTCTGAAGAGTGAGGAGATCCAGAAAGCACTTCGCACACCTAAGTACGTATTGTTCAAAATTACGTTTTATAACTTTGTTCTGGTTTGTCAAACATGATGATTTTCCACTTCCGGTCCGTGTTTCTGAATCCTGATTATATGGAAGTCCTGAGCGATACAGCAGATTTAGTAAAAAAACTGCAGTTTGGGTGAACTTCATATAAATAAAGTGGTTTATATTTTCATTACAGCAAGAAGATCAATCGCAGAGTCCTGAAGGTTGTCTACAAGTGAGTATTTAAGGAGCAAGCACACCGTAGCACACACATAAAACTGATCAAATGACAGTGATGAGCTTCCACTTCAGGTCCGTGTTTTTGAAACAATTTGATATTTACCGAAGTTCTGAGTATGAGCAACAAAAATAACTGCTCAACTTACTGTTTATATATTATGTGGAACTTAATTCTCAATGCTTCTTATTTCAGCCTGCCAATGCACAAGATGACCAACACAGATCTGAGCAGGATTCTGAAGAGTGAGGAGATCCAGAAAGCACTTCGCACACCTAAGTACGTATTGTTCAAAATTAAGTTTTAGAACTTAGTTTTGGCTTGTCAAACATGATGATTTTCCACTTCCGGTCCGTGTTTCTGATTCCTGATTATATGGAAGTCCTGAGCGATACAGCATATTTAGTAAAAAAACTGCAGTTTAGGCAAACTTCATATGAATAAAGTGGTTTATATTTTCATTACAGCAAGAAGATCAATCGCAGAGTCCTGAAGAATCTTCTGAATCACCTACCAAACCCAAGGTATAAATCTATAAATGGACTTCAGTTCAATACTGAATAAAACAGTGGTTTCAAATGCACGAGTCAGGCCTGTCATTGAACATGTTTAA
This sequence comes from Scomber scombrus, assembly GCF_963691925.1. Taxonomy (NCBI): domain Eukaryota; kingdom Metazoa; phylum Chordata; class Actinopteri; order Scombriformes; family Scombridae; genus Scomber; species Scomber scombrus. The sequence continues at coordinate 25,015,304 of NC_084975.1, forward strand.
TTCACAAGACTTGCTATTTATTTCACAAAAGCTTACAAACATTTGAGTCTGGAACTGTAAGGACAAGGGGGTAAGTAGGAATATCAGCACACAGGTTGAGCAGCATTTGTCATTTAAATAATTTGATCATTAGAAATAGATGGCTTTTCAGACAGGCCTCTAATATAGCCCAAATAATTGTTAAATACATGGTTAATTTCACTTGGCTTGTATGTGTGTACACTAAATGTACAATTACTGATTGCACAACTTTTTTTTATCCACTAAATACTTCGTATAAATTGACACATTTTACCCATAATGCAAATCCAACCATTAGAGCAAAGGTTCTCAAAGGGGGGTCCAGGGACTTCTAGGGGGTCCCTGGCAAAAAGGGAATTTATTTTCACCAATAGCAAGTAACACAATGATTTGAATGTATGACTTGTGGTCATGGGTTTCATACACATTTTGTAATAAAACATCTAAAAGCAAAATCAAATGGGGGTCCATGGGCTTATTTGTCGGTATGAGGCCCTTGATGTGAAAAGGTCTGAGAACCACTGCATTAGAGGACCTCTGTATATGTGGTTGGTGCATGTTGACAGAACAGGTCTCACATTGCTGTTCCATGGGTGGGTGTTACAGGCTGATTGAGTCCAATGGTGCTGCACAACCAGCCGGCAAAGTCAACCTGCTCTGCCTCAGACTGTTTAATAAAATGATGCACCTGGGGAAAAGATGGAGAGCAGGGTGAGCCATTTATGCAAGCAAAAAACAAGAAGTGAGTAATGTTCAAAATGCACACAAACCATCAGCTGTTTCAAGTCTGCTCTTTCTGCAGGATTCTTGATCAAACTGCAATGGAGACACAAAACAGTTACAAATGTGCAGTATTTTTTGACACCACTAGGTGGCATCAAGTCCAATGTGTTGATTAAAAAACAATTGCTGTTTCAAAGTAGAGGGAAGACAACTATGCACATGTTTTTACATACCATTTATTCACAAAATCTTGGAAGTCGGAGCTAAATATCCCAGGCAGCTTCGGAGGAGGCTGAAAATCAAAGGGCTTGTCAGCACTGAATAGCTTAATTGGGCTATGACCAAACTGAATGAATGCAGGTAAATACATTAGCACAATTAACAGCACTAAACAGGTCTGTTTGTCATATCAGGATATGGTAATACATTGGGCACACTCACCTCATTGACTATGTAATCAAGTAGCTCGAATATAGCCATCGGAGGCCTGCTGTCTGGTCCATATGCTGAAAGGTTAGAAAAAAGACATCAGCCTCTTACCCATACTCATCACTGAAGGTCACCAATAGTTTTTGCTTCATGACAAAAATGTGATCGATTTCATTTGTTCGATTATGTCACCAGACCTTTTGAAACCATTTAAATCAAGAGTAAAGTCTCCATGCAGAATCTCAGGATGATAGACTTACAGCTGCCTGGCCGACCAGGGGGCCTTGGCTTTGGGGAGGACTCACTGGCGGCTGCTTCCCCTTCCACTGGAAAGCCAAAAATCTGTTCCAGTTCCATAGCATCAGGGGGTGGAATAGGGAAACGTCCAATGGCCATTTCAACCAGGGATAGACCCATACTCCATATGTCCGACTGAACGGAGTAATGGGTGCCCTGTAAACGTTCTGGCTACACAACACACATGCAATTTCATCCTTACTACAAAAAAAGAAAGTGACAGATAATGCAGCAAATGTAACAAAAACACAAGGATAAAGGAAAATACTAATTCAAACTTAATTGAGTATGCTGGTTTATTATTGTTTTGGGTACTGTTTTCTTCACACCTATATCAGTCATCAGTTAATGATGCTTGCATGCCAAAACAAGTCAATAAAGAAATAAATGTACATCTGATACATGAATAACTTGTGTTTATACAAATATGGATTATATAAATTTCATTAGTGGGATAAATTGTTGAAATTGCAAAATCCATGTACATGTGGGCCTACTTTTAACAACTATACTTATGACAAAGCTGAAACTGAAAATATGTTTGGCCTACTTGACACGAAGCCTGTGCTGCTTAAAGCTACCCTTACCTTTGTTAAATGTTTACACATTTTTTTGTTTATGTTAAAATGCTATTAATAAGGTAATGGCACAAAATGTTAGAGAGATCCACCAGGCATAGAAACTCATCATTATTCCATTCTCATAATATTCTGTGAAAACTGACCAATCATATCATTCGGTCCGAATGATATGACATAGGAGCGAGGAGGGGTTGATGCTGTTCAAGTTTTTTCAAAGTGCTGTGTGAAATGCAAGAAAGGTAAGAGTAGCTTTAAAACAAGTCCTGGTTTATTTGAGTCATCAAAATCAGGAATCAAGCCTGAGCCTGGGACTTTTACATGAATTTGAGACTCACTGCAATTGTATGTGTGAATGTGTGCCGCTGTGGGAGAGGACCATGTCCATTTTAACTCACAGACATGTAGGAGCGTGTGCCCACAAAGGAGTTGGCCATGGAGTCTATGAGCTGTCCGCTCACTCCAAAGTCACACAGCTTGATCTCACCACGGGAGTTCACTAGGATATTAGAAGGCTTGACATCTGAAAGAGGGACATGCAGTATTCAGGAGAACACAGTATAACACTGGAAGCATAACAGAACAAAAAGGCTCAGTTTTTTGTGCTGCTTGTCTGACTAAACCTTGCTTTACATCATTCATATGTACAACACTGACTGCAAAGATCTAGAATATGCATCTAAGAAAGGGAAATAATTTCAAGTGAAGATCAATACTCTGCCTCAAGTAATTTAGAGCAAACAATGTAGGCATTTGCATTTGTTTAAAGGTCTTGTAAAGGAGGGAACACCTTATTCTGTTTGTGACACTGTAAATGAAATTGTGACTGACCTCTGTGCATGATCTTGTGTTTCTCCCTCAGGTAGGAAAGGCCTTTAATGACCTGGAAAGATAAATACTACATATCAGCACAGCAATCTTACAGATTGTTTGGTATTGCAAAATAAATAATGCGCTAAAGCTCATGTGTCAGTTATAAATCCAGTTTTATATCCGAACAAGACTAAAAGTCTACAGACATGCTAGCGGCTCTGGCAGGCTGTGCTAACTTTAAGATGAATTCTATCATGCTGATACTTAGCAGGTTATATTTACCAAGCATACTGTCTTTATTTAGCCTGTAAGTATACTAACATTTGCTAATTTGCCCAAGTATAGCTGAGGCTAATGGGAACCTTATTTGTTTGGAAGGTATTTAGTCATAAATCAGACAATTGGGCAAATTGACATTTTAATGTGATGCAAAGGTGCTGAGAAGGCATGAATGTCTGTACCAAATTACATGGCAATCTATCTAATCATTTTTGAGACATTCATCACAAAAAACCCACAAATGTTAGCCTCATGGTGGTACCGGGGATCACCAAAGTCTTTACAATTCATTATAAAGGAACCGTGAATGTCTGTACCAAATACTGTGCCTATCAATATGGATGATAAAGGATCCATAAAGTAGATAAAAGAGATATTTGACAGGATAAGTGAAACACTGTTTGACCTGCTTGTAGTACCAGAGGAAACGCAAGTAGGATTCATCCTCTGGGGACCACAAATACAAAATGTCATGGCAACCTATCCAGTAATTGTAGAGATACTTCATTCTGGACAAAAGTGGTGGACCAACTGACCATCAGTCAGAACCATACCACTAGAATGGCTAAAACCACAAATATAACTGCAGAGTGATGACCAGTGCATAAAACGGATGGAGAGGTGTAGGAACTACCCACAGCAATGCTGACTTTGCCAAGGATCTCCTCTGGGATCTTGCCTGCTTTCTTAAGCGACTGGTCCAGGGAGCCACCATCCTACAGCCAGCAGGGAAGAAAAATATGGAGAGCATTTACTGGAGGAACTCTTTGAAATTCAGAATACATTTTTTGAAACATATTATTTCAAACAAAATTAGTTTCTTTCAAGGCTAATGAAAACCCAGCAGCTGTAATATATTAAAGTGCTGTACCATATGCTCCATGCAGATGCTGATTTCTCCATCACTGTAGAAAGCTCCATAGAAGCCCACAATATAGGGGGAGTTACACTCATGTAGCACCTGCAGCTCCCTAATGATCTGGTTCCTGATGGCAGGTTTGATCTCCAGGTGGATCAGCTGGAACGCAGGAGACACCAGGTTATGAGGTATCAGCTTTTCACGCCACAAAGAACATAAACATTAAATAATGCAAACTGATGTTGGATGTCTGCTTGGCCACATACAACAACACTGTTTAGTATATATGCATTTCATATCATTATAAAATGATCATTTGACAAAAAACAAACAAACTGATGTATGTCTTGGTTTATAATAAAGTGATTTCAGCTATGTTTGGGTATCCAACAATGGTTCTTGGAAAAAGAGACATTTCCTACAATGCTCTCGAATCAGTGATAATCCCTGTTTGAAATATGTTAATATGAGAGCAAAAAAATGTTGATAGTCCAGTGTCTCTATCAGAGCTGCATCTATAAACAGACAGCAGCTTACCTTCCTCGCCATAATCAGACCAGAGGGTCGATGGGAGACCTTGAACACAACTCCTCCGTTGCCTGCGCCCAGCTCACAAATTTTCTCAAAGTCATCGTCCTTCAGCTCTCCCACCTTCTGCTTCTGCGTCAGAAAGGCTTCCAGGCGTTTCCGCTGCTGCTCATCCAACTCCAGCTCCTCCAGTTTCTTCTGCAGTGCCTCCAAGTTTGTTCTTGCAAAGAGTAGGATAAACAAAGACAGAAAAAAAGATGAGAAATTAATGTATAATTCATGTATTCTTCCCTAAAGAAAAGCTTCTTAAGGCCATTCAGATGGAAATGTTTGCAGATGTTCTTTTTTGGAAGTACTGTCCATCTCCTCAGGAGACATGAAGGAATCCAGATCTGTTGCAGCTACAGTGTTATATCACTGAAACCTAAGAGAAAAAACAGACTTGGTGTGTGTGATTTGTACTACTGCATCTGCTCTTGGGAACAATGGCCACCAACCAAGTAGTCAGCAGACAGCCTGCAAGGGTCGCAGGATGTGTTTCAGTGTTCTTTCCCGGATGCCAATGTGAGGAAGCTCTGAATTCTTCTGAGTGCTGACGGCTTGACACCACTCCCCTGGCCCTGTTGTTGTCATGGTGATGCATTTCCTTGAGAAGTCAATTGTGGGGGGAACTTTGACCTCTTCTTTTCTACACAAACTGAATCACAAAAGCTGCTATGCTTTCATCAAGAACTGTTCATGCAAGGACCAGTTATTGGTTATGTCATTTCAGCTGATTAGATCATCTAATTGCTTGTCTGTGTCAACTGATCTTGAGTTATGATGTAAATGCCTGATTATTTAGACTAATGGAAGACAATACAAAAATTGGAATCATTTTTTTGGACAAATTCTTTTTAGTGCCAACCTAAAAGCTGAAAATACCTAAAACAAAAGCTTGCAAGATATAATTTAATTTGCCTGCAAGTGTACAAGCATGTGTTTCATCTTCGACTACTTCGAGGATTCATTTACATTACCTTAAGTGTTAGTCTTCCATATTTGCATTGCAATAATGCTTATTTGCCAACAATAATATTGTTTTCCTCAAGCTCAATCATAATTGTGCTTTTTTTCCCTCTTTGAGCATAATCGCGACTCGAGTAAATAGCAGATAGAGGAAGGTAGAATGCTGCTCTCTCCACCACACAGCAAAGAGAGGGTTAAGTGGTTTTATTTTTGACAACAGGCCTGAATATCCATGGAGACGAGGTGCTGAGTTTGAGTTGGCTGTGGGTGGCGTGGGCGTTTTGTCGACAAGAGCTGGAGGTGGAGGAGGCAGTAGAAACTGAGAAGGGAACAGCCTCTCCACACAATATGTGGGAGGGACTACAGTAGCTGCACACTGCAGCTCCTCTCTTGGTGCCGGAGGAAGTGAGCACGACGCAGGCCTTTTGTGCTCCATCCACACAATGTCCAAGGACCTCAAGTATTCTTGCATGTGAGAGATGCACTATTTCTGCAGCTTGCCATAAAGTGCTGGAGAGAAGATGGCATCTGTGTTATCATAAATGTGTTTGTGGTTGAAGACTAAACAGTGGATTGTGAAAATATTCGCCTAGTTTAATTTCTAACAGTAATTCTTACAGTAAATCTGTTCAAATATATTCATAATTTTGCCCAATAACAGGGTCTTACAGTGTTGTCAAACATAAATTAAACTTAAAAGGTTGGAGTTTTGGCATCTATATCCTGTTTTCCTTATAAGACCTAGACTTTTTTCCCTACCAAACCTGTAAAGTGCATCACAGTGGACTAAGAAGTGCATGATTCAATGTATCAGAAAACAAGATTGCCACAGAATCGGTTCTTCCAAGTGCATATAATGTATATAGTACAATTTTGTGGATTTCATGATTTCACTTAATAATTCTGGTTGCTGTATGTGTTAATCGTTAATTTCATTTTTACACACTCACACACACACACTTGCCATGGTGGCTCTGTGTTCACTTGTGAATGCACATCACATGTGTCAATACGTAAAAAAAGATTAGACGTTTGCTAACCAGAATAAGCCTACACAGAGGAATCAACAATAATAGTTTTCTAAATGAATTAATTCCTTAAATATCGCAGGCAGATACTCTTAAATCTGACCATATGTGATGATAGGATCTAATCTACGTTTTTAGCCAATTGCTTGAACAGATCTGTCTAGAACAGGTTGTTTTTATTTCCCAGATCTCCTTTGATAATATTACATGCTTGGCTGGCATTATGTGGGCCACTCAGTACAGTTCTCCCATGGCTGCCAGCCATTTCACGCTGAGAAAGCATTTGGCGGGCTGGAATGGCAATTTCTTTTCACTAGAGTGGAATGGTCTAGGCTCATCGATTGGATTAAGCTCATTTACACCCAATATGCAACACCTGTGCTAGACTAAGCATCCAATCCTTCTGCATGTCAACCACAGCCAAATCACCAAAATGATGCACTGCATTGGAAATATATTTGTGTATTTGTCTTCAGTTTCTGCCATAATACTGATATTGTGTTATAAAACATCCTTGTACAGCATAGGCCATCTTTGACATGTCACTGCAGAGGAAGCACAGGTGTAGATAATACAATTAACAATGGCTGAATTTGCTTTGGTTTCAGGCTCCTGATATTGTGCCTGCTGGCTCAGTGTCACAGCTTACTGGGACACTTAAATAGGACAGTTTCTAATAACTTTAACATCATTACTGAACATCACTGATGTTAGGCCTACCAGTAACACCTCTGCTTTCCTATTCTGACGACTCAAAACACATATTACAATGATTTTCTTGCAGAGAAACACTGTGTAATACACTAAATATTGTATTATTGATACTAACAATGACAGTGATGAGTTAACCGACTCAATTGCTCTAATCAGCTCTATTATGAAGCAAGCTGGATAAAACTTGTCTGCCAGCTGAAGTGTGACTGTTTCTCAAAATGACCTGGAGACAGGAAGAGGCAGCAGTGGCCAAAACAGAAGTAGCATTGTAACCATAAGGTTGCTGCATCAAAACCACCTAAACCAGCAGAAAAGATCTCAACAGGGAAGTGGTTAACACTTCATTATCATCATTGAGGGTCTCCTGAGTTAGACACAACCCCCCCACCTGCTCCAGTGGTGTTGCTTGACCAAAACAAAATTAAATAAAGGTGACTTTAAGTGCCTGAGTTCAAATGTGCTAGCATGCTTTTCTGGCAGAGCACTTAATTAAAATGAACAGTGAACCCAGAGTGTTCACCCACACAGGTGTTTTCAATTACTGGGGCTGAACAGACTTCATATACAGTTACTGTAATTACAAGTTCCCAACTTATAAACAGCGCTCACATCAACCTCCATGTTGTAACTGTGCCTGACAAACATGGACGCCTCACGTCAAGCACAGTCTGTCATTTACTGTAACTGAACCCCAATTTAATGGATTCAATATCATTTTGTTAATACACAGTATTTCAAACCCTTATGTAACAGCCTCTTATTATACAACCTTTCTGAGTTGTGAGATGACGTGAACACTTTCAAGTCTTTCACATGGGGATCTTAGCGGTAATTCCCATCCATCTGACCCAGCGTAAAATAATGATGGAAGTTTGAAGATGTACAAGGGGCACATGTTTAGGTGCAAAGCCATAGGACATGGATGAAAAGAGCAAGACATGCATTAAATGGACAACGTTGGATTTAAACAATGTCCATTTAAATAAATTTGTGGTTTGGAGTCAGTGTGTGGACTTTTAATTGAAGGTGGAAGTTGCCCCACTGTGGCAAATACTACAGGAAAGGGAGTTAAGGGAAGTGGTCTAATTAGCCAAAATAAGAAACGCCCATGAAAATAAACCTGTACTATGACCCAGTAAACTTTCAATGACACTGTAATAAAGTCCTAGATTAAATACTGACTAACTGCAAAAAACTGTAGACAGCTGCAGCCTTGTGTTTCTTGAATTTGTTGGTCACCATTAAACATACACCAGAGGGAACATGGATGCCCTCTGGTTTGACCCTAAAAACATCCATACAGGCTTCATCCTCCTATCTGCTATGTTACATCTAAGTTTGCCCCCAAATATCTATCCCATCCTATTATACCACCTGTGGAGCAAAGTAGCCTAATTCTTTAAATTCAATCCTGCCCTTCACTGGTCTGCAAAGACTTGGAAAAGGTCCAAGCCCCCCACAAACAAATCAGCCATCCACCTTTTGGTTCCTTAAGGCCCTTAGAAAAACTTGATGATACATTTGACCTGTCTGACATTGTTAGTGTAGACACTGGAGGTGCTATGGTGGAAGGGGAACTATAGTGTGTACTGTGCTGAAAAACTCAGGAATTCAAATGGACTATCAAAGCCAAATTAATCTAGACAGGGTTTTTTTAAAGTCTGAGACTGTGGGATTCCCCTCAGACAAAGCTTGGTGCCCCCTTCTCTGAGTTTACTTGATTTGTTTTGCTCAATTCCTGAAATACTATGTGATCGTGATTGTTATTTGATCCCATAGACACTCAACAATTGAGACAAGATAGCCTGATATTGTAGTTTGACACACTTCAGACTACACCAAATACATAAAAAATGTCTGTCCCAAGGAACTTTTTTATTATGTGAAAGTGGGAAAAAATCCCCAAAACTACTGTATCTCAGAACTGTCTCTTTAACCAAATCACACACATTTAGGCTATTCTATGTGATCTCCTCTTGATAACTAATGAAATATTTTTTAAATTTGATTCACTGAGCCCCCCCTGAGGAGGCCTGCCTCCCACTTTCAAAACCTCTGGTTTAATCATCAACTCTTTTTCTTCAAATTCAAATAAGCTTCTCACATGTCCAGTATAATCTGAGGAACCTTCAATCAGGTTGAATGGGATTGGCTACAGTATTTTCAGAGTGTTTTCAGACTGTGATCCTGATTGGAAAACAGGGAACTTCTTTGATATGCTGCTAGGATCTGCTTTACAACATAAATGAGTTTTTTGTACAGAACATTTGGTATGGAGGAAGAATACTGGAGGTGGAATAATTACTCTGTGTATGATATAGGTGTGGTGGAGCTCATAATGACACAGTAAACTCTGCCATTGTAATTCAGTTAGATTTCTTCTTATTATTATGCCAAATTTAACCTGTGATGCTGTAATTGTGTACATATAATACATCTTTACCATTTTTTTCATGTGGGTGTGCAGGATTGCATTTTCTTGCGATGTTAAGGAATAAATGTGTGTGGCAAAGTTCACTGGACTGAAACAGGATTTGCTTTTCCTTTTAGTCTCAGCCAGCCGAAAGTGTGAGCCCAGATAAAAGTGTCTTTTTATGTGAAAGATGTCTGAGTAACACCAGGCTGCCCTGCATGTCAGCAGTACATCAGTCTGACTGTCACAGTGGACAATTCGGCTGGGCGTTACTGAGCACACAGTCACACAGAGTTCCTGCTGTGGTGGGACAATAATTCCTCCACAGCAGAGACTTCCACATCTCTGAATCAGACTTCCTGATTGTTGTCTCATCCTGACATAATGCTCCTCAGCCCGCCACAGCCTGCCCACAGCAGCAGGAATGTTCTCGGGTCTGGCCAAACATTATGTCATCATCAACAGCTGAGCTAAGGCACAATTCAACAGTTTCGATCTTCCAACAGGAAAGCACAATGTGTATTCTTTATTATGAAAGCTTGCTCTTCGTTTTTTTCACATCAACAATTTAGGTGATGAAAACAGTGATGCCTGCCATACCTAATGTATAAGATATGTTCCTTAATAATAATAATTAAAAAGAAATAATAAGAATAATAATAACTATCTGTATAAGTGTTTCACATCAAAAAACACAAAGTGAACATAAAAACAAAAAGTAAAAAAGTATTTCACCATGTGTACACAATCTGTAAATTGGTGCCAAGGTCTCTGAAGCCATTTCATTATCAGTTCATCTGCCAGTGCTTCTTCAAATGTAATGTGAAGTCTGACCAATGATCCCAAACCCTATTGTTTTAGTCTTTTGTAGTACTATACAAATAAGATTTTATGATTTATTATATTATTTCAGTTGATTTGTAATCGTTATCAGTCAATTGCTTGATTGGTTAATTGACTATTTGCTCCAGCTCTAATAAAATTTCTGCTGATGTCAACTAACTGGGAGTGAATTGTATTGCCAGCTGCCAACTGAATTTTAGCTAAAAATGCAGAATTCAATAAAAACAAATTGATTTGAATCCATTGGCCCTTCAGTTTTCCATTGCAAAAGACTGGGATGGCACACTGCCATCAGAGGTATGATATAATGATGAAATTATGGAATATTCCGCCTCCACAACACATTAGAAAACCAGCTATGACGATGGATGACATGTTATGTAATCCTCATCTCGACTGATCCAGCTTGTTGCTGGACTGACTGGCCTTTTCTTTGCAAATTGAGAACTAGAGCATGGTGTCACAACATTTTAATATCTCCATTACTGTGTTTACTGTGCGGTGAGAACAGGCCCACACAAAACTTATTCGATGCACAGAAATATTATTCTACACACTGTTGCTTCCCCGCAAAGGTCTGCCTCTGACGAATCACTGTACACACAGTGAGCCGTGAGAGTGAAGCAGCGTCCTGCTCATCCAACGACGACCTGAGGATCTGAGAGCTGCACATTACAGACAATGACTTTAGATCCTCTATGCTGAGAAGAACTGTGACTTTATTAATATATAAAAGTGACTTAGGACATACACTGTACATCAACTTTAAAACACATAATGAAATCATGAGGATTTTTTTTATTTATTACCACCAATATTTAATGTTAGTTGATTTGATTTCTTCAACCAAAACTTTGATCATCAATTGTTGACATTTATCAATAGAAAATGTAAGCTGTTCATTGAATTAGTCGATAATGAAACTAATCATTAGTTAATGTTAAGATATTACCATAAGCTTTGAGAACCTGAGATAAGCATTTTTATAGATTAAGCAATTATTCAATTAATCAAAAATGAATTAAATATATTAATTGATTGTGGAAATGATCATTAGTTGCAGCCCTAGTATAAGTCTCTCTCTCTCTCTCTCTCTCTCTCTCTCTCTCTCTCTCTCTCTCTCTCTCTCTCTCACTCTCTCTCTCACTCTCAGACGCGCGCGCGCGCACACACACACACACACACACACACACTCACACTCACACTCACACACACACGCAGTCTCATATAAGAGACAAGTTTACACATTCTGTATAGGAGCCATCTATAGCTACTAATGCAGTTGTCATTTGCATTAACATACTGGGCATGCATCTTCAATTAATGATCAATCACAATATCGATAAAGCACATGCACCCGCCTAAGCATCACTGATGGATGAGTGCTGTCACTCACTCAGTGGCTCCGGTGCCGTTGATAGTGTTTCCATCGGGGATGGGGTTGAGTTGAATCGGCTCTGGCTTCCTTCTCTTCTGCATGTTGCACACAAGAAACAAGCTGAGCTGCAACGATGTGGATGAAAAGACGAAAAGAAGCAGCTGGACTCACAGAGACACAGTCAGGTCACACAGAAACTGACCAAACAGTATAAATCACAGCAGTGTTGTCATGATCTGGATCAGATATTCTTCTTAATGGGTGGACGTGAATGATGATCCGGGAAATGAAACGTCACGAAAATATTTACATTCGTCTTCCGGACAGCATGGCTGTGCTTGGGAGAGCGCCCCCTCTGCTGGTGATGGAGGGTATTACAGTGCTGTGTCCAAATGAAGAGTTAGCTCAACCAGTATGTTCCTGGGAATTTGAAGGGTTTTAGCCACCTGGATGGAGTTATATTCAACAGCCTAAAAAATAACAAATTATAATTATTTAAAGGTTGGTTTCACCATTTTAAACTGTATATATTTAAATTAGACTACTTTTATAGGCCACAAACTACTTGGACTTAGTTTTTGGTGTATGGACTTAGGGGGACCACAGAGTACAGGCCTGAGTGGGAGCATATCACTTTTTTTCAGAGTCATGATAAAGTTTAAAGTCGCCCTCAAATCAAAACTGTGTTTTTCTTCTTATTTTTTGAATGATGTATGTGCAGAGTTTGACACTAGCGGTTTTCACTTTCATCTACTGAAGGAGGAAAGCTACTCTGTATTTAAGAAAAATCTGAGTACAAGACGAGCATGATTTGTGACATCACAGCTAGTTTGGAGCCAGTGTGTAACATATATAATGATGTGGTGTAGAAACTAGACAGTGTTTGTATCCAGCAGTGAAATAAACAACAATTGCATGGTTTTAGATTCTTAATGAGGTAATTGGACTTTTTGGGGGGGAAACCAACCAGCAGAGTATTTTTATATCTTAAATATATATGGAGGGGATCCAAAGACTCAAGGAGTTCAGAAGAACTTATTATTCACTAATGTAATTTCAAAATGTGAACGTTGATAAATAGTTGTAAGGTGTGTTTAATACTTTTTCCTTATTCCATGTTATAGATAGTCTTGTTGAGTTAATTACAGCAAAACAAAAGCCATACAAATATATATTCAAGTGCAGTTACACAAGAAATGAGATTCATGTTTTCAAAAAGTGCCTGAATATAACAATGAAAAAATAAAATAGTATAAGTTAAGCAGAGAATGATCTATTTCCAAAGCATTTTTATTCAGAATTTGTCATCCCAGCATTAAATTCTTTATTGGATAGATGACAGTAGAGCGCCAGACAGGAAACAAGGGGAGGGAAAAGGGCATGACATGCAATAAATGTCCCTGCTAGAATCCAAAATCCAGAATAACAATAATGATGTACTTTATCTTACATATCTTTATCCAATCATCTATTATTTTATGCCTTCTCACTTGACATCAGCACCAGAAAATATTTTAAAATCAAGAAGAAGCCAAAAGAAAAAAAGAAAAAAGTACCAGCAAAATGAAAAGCGTGCATGCAATGTAAGATTGCTTTGTTGTAAATGATGTGCTATTGTATGCAAAGCAGGAAAATTCTTTAAATGCAGCAAAATAATAAGCCACTTTATGTGATTAATTAAATGTTAACAGAATCACAAATTAATTCAACATAATGAGTTTCTAATTAGGACCGAATACTTGAACAGACATAATTTAAGTCACATTTATCAACAAAGCTATAGAAAAAAAGTGAGAGCCATATGTAAAGGCTGTATTGGGTTAAGCCTTTAATATTTGTGGCTCTTCCTGATTTTTGTCACGCTGCTGGGTTTGAGGTCTCTATTAAACTCATCCTTCGGGTTTTTCCTCTCTCACTTACTGTTATTTGTCTGTCAGTGCTGCTAGACTGCCCTTTGAAATTGTTTTGTCTGCCAGGTTAAGAAATGAAAAACTTTTTGATGTAGTCCAGCCTTAATTTGGGGTGCATACCGCATCACTCACTGTTTGACTTGTGTGGAAGTAACTAATCAGAGCTACCAAAGAACAGTTTCATGTGTGAGACAGGAGCTCGTCACCTTCTCCAATGAGCGATGTGTCAGCTGTCAGCCTAAGTGTACCACGTAGACTAGATATCAAGCACAACTTGAAACTGGCTGCCATTTTTATTCTCTGCTCTGAAGTCTCAACACATTGTCCTGACAGACACAAGGCCGCTGAGCCGTGCCTAGTTTACCAAAAAGCATCCTGCTGCTAAAATCATCTTTTTCTTCATAAACCACGACTGACAGAGAGGAAGGATTGGTCGCGCCCTATCTTGCGCCCACGGACCGGGACTGTGTGAATTCTAAGTTGCTCTTGACAAATTGGGTTGTGGGTAGGCGAACATCAGACCTGACTACAATAGTAGTGTTCTACATGAACCATAAAACACCTATGCTCTCAAAAAGTATGCTAAATCCACCACATTTTTAACCTGTGATAATGCAAGATGTCCTTCAAAGCTGGTGTGAGGTGTTGCAGTAATGTAACATATTAGTAACTTATATGGCAATTTAAGTATATTTATATAGATCGATCCGCTCAGGTCTCTGAGATTTACCCTCCAGGTGAATGAAATTTCATTTGTAGAGCTCAGAACTGTGAAATATTATACTTAAAGTTCCCCTCGCATCAAAAATACGTTTTACGTATTGCTTCTTTTCTCAGATGTTTGACCTTTACTGTGCATAGTGATGTAAGTACATAGTTTGATCTGAAAATTCATCTGGTGAAGGAGGAAAGTTTCTTCTGCATCTGCCAGCATGATTTTGTAACCTCACAGTTTATTTGGAAGTCAGTTGTGGTCAAACAAAAGCGTGATGTGGAAACTTGGGGCCTACAGTAAACAGTAAATGCGTTGTGTTTTAAGGAGGAGTAGATGTAATTTATGATTTTGAAAAAAAACAACAAAGTTATAACATTTTGGTGCAAAATGTTTTTTGGACAAATTATTATTCAAAACAGAGGATTTTTTATTTATTCATTTATCTTAAAACATGCCTAGAGGGGAACTTTAAAAATTCAACTGTCCTTGTTACTCCACACTATCAAAAGTGTTTACTGTTACAGTGAGGTCTGTGAATTATCCAGAGAAACAGGGAAAATAATGCTACTGAATATAGTTTTTCTGTTGTTTTGTAGTAACAAGACAAGTCTCAGAAATGGATAACTCAACATCTGAGAAAATCAAACCAAAACTATCTGTAGACACTGCTAGAGGTAACTGAAAATGAAACCTAGTGTAAGTTCAATCACTACAACTATAATCATACCATCAATTTTATTTTGTTTTTACCATTCATTGGGTGCTTACAGTTTTGTCTTCAACAAATCAAACTTTGCTAAGCCTATGAGATCTATCTTGTGCATGGTTACTTTCTCTGTTGCTGTTGTCAGCTGGTCATTTCACTGTCTTACTGATGTGACCTGTACCCACCCCATTCATCTCTGGTGGAGTTTGATAGCCAAAGACTCCTCACATATCTCTTTAACATCTCCTAATGTCTAAATAATGTCATATGAATGCACTTCAAAATAAGTAATTTGTGTGGTTTGATCCTTTAACTCGCAGACGAGGAAAGACAAACAAGCCAGAAATCAGGACAGAATAAGCACACACTGGGGATGCTGGGAATTGAGAATTGCAACACAGGCCACCAACTTACAGTCCAACACTATTGACTCTGCAGACATTGCAGTGCCACAAGGAGACAGCGGAGGAGACATAAAAGGAGCACGCTCAGATGCACTGATGGAGGACGAGCGGCAATGCTGGAAAACCAGAATACGCTATGTCTTGTTTGATGCTGTGGATTTGTTGCCTCATCCACCACTACTTTGTTTGGGGAGTTAGGGATTTGTGGTCAGGGATTACAGCAGGCCACAAAGGCAGCTTCTGAAGCAGCCGATAACAGCAGCCAGTTGCTCCGGCTGAGGAGAAACAGGCCAACAGTTGGGGTCCCAAACATGCAAATCAGTCCAATGACTAAGAGAGGAATTTAAACACAGGATGGGGTGTACTTGTGCACTGTTTGCAGTTCTTAGAAGAATAAATAAGCATATTCTCAGATTTGTATTCAGCGGCTGAATATAATTTGGAGTGTTTGAGATTTCCCGCTCAACGCATGGACAAACACATGGAAACAAACACATGGATGAGATTTTTAAGTGTTTAGTTTTTATCTCTGAATATTGATATCATTGTTTCCCCTTAAGTGTCCTGCTATGGACAGGGTGAAGTCTATTAAGGTGCAGACATGGCAGACTTCACAATTTGTTTTTTCTTTGCTATTTGAATCTTTAAATATGTTTGCTTGACTAATGAATTGCATACATGGTGAGGAATCTTTAAAAAGATAATGTAAGAAACATGAAAAGGATCAGCAGAATACAAAGGAGAAATCAAGGGGGGATATAAACAAATAACTTCACAAGCGGATTTCTCCAAGAGGGACAAAACTTTTGTTTGCAGATCCTTGAGTGGTGTAATGGATTTTCCTGTTTTATACTGAACATAATGTCCCTCAGCTTGTGGCAATGGGAAGGTGGAGCTGTGCCCTTCTGTTTGGGTAAGATAACTCAGCGAGCTAATACAGAAAGGCAAAGGGAACTGTGTCTTCTTTTACTTTTGGGCAGATGTAGTTCATCTGGAGCCAGGCCAAAGACGGCACACAGAGGACTGTATGCACTGAATGTGACTGCATACACATTTCTGATAATGTAAAAAAAAAAAACTCAGCTGAAGTGAGGCAGAACAAGAACTTGTAATGATTGAGACATGAATAAACACACAAGTGGGATGCACCTCTAGGAATACTGCAAATTTGGTGTTGAGAGATGCTTGGTGAAAATCATAAATTTGTGGCAAACACACAGACAGTATCATCTACATGAGAGCTACCTGTGTGCAGTGGTGGAAAGTAACTAAGTACATTAATTCAACTACTGTAATTAAGTACAATTTGAGGTGTTTTTTACTTTTCTTAAGTATATCTGTTACCTCCACTACATTTCAGAGTGAAATATTTTAATTTTGACTCCACTATCTTTATATTCGCAGTTATAGTTACTTTACAAATTAAGATTTTACATACAGAATGTGAAATATAGCTACTAACATATAATACATTGTTATGCTATAGGTAAACTACCCAACAAAAAAACACAAAAAAAATTAGATCTGAAACAATCTGTCAAATATAGCCCCCCCTTTTTTGAAGTGCCCCCAAGTGGTACATTTGAATGAAGCTTTCAGATTATGTTTCAGGTAATTTTGTGTACATAACCTGAAATCTTTGTGATGCCTAGCCAAGCTATTTATGTGCTGAACCACGCCCTTTTGAAATTCATTGGTCAATATCTTGAAAACTAAATAAAATATCAACAAGCTCTATTTAACTTTTGATAAGTTTGGTCCAATAATGATCCACTGAAAATTTGGTAGCAATCGGACTTACGGTTTAGGAATAGATGTCAAACGTGTTTTTCAAAAAATGCAAAATAGTGGGAAATCTATCTAGGAGCAAACAGGTGTGGCTTATATGCGTAGATTTGTCCGGACCCACAGAAATCAGGAAAAAAATGTGTTCATGAGACTTATGGTTCAAAGGTTATAGGCCAAGACATAAAGTTTGTTGTTATAATGCCCCATTCTGGCCAATTGCACAACTTCCATTCAAGGGGCAAAATTATGTCTCTCACATTTACCATCTCAGGAACTTGCAAAAACCTTTCTGAATAACACCACCACCAACAACAATAAGAATAATAATAAACCAGCAAAAACAAAAAGACTTGAACCCCTCACTGATTGATTAGTGGACCGACATAAAATTGATTGACAGCAATTGTGCTAATTGATTAAACTCACACATAAATTCCAAACCTACTTCTGAAATATTTTGCTTTTCTTGTGCTGTTCTACTTGCAATAAAATGTGTGACAGTCAGTCAAATGAGAGAGATTACTGTAGAATCAGATATTGACACTTTCAGAGTACATTTCACAAAGACTATTCTGTAAGATTCATAGTTATATCTGGGATTTTAGGGTGTTTTAATTCACTGAGAAACAATTTAAAACATTGAAACAGATGGACGTTATACTTCTCTGATTATTTGGGCACTAATAGGCTGTGAAAAGTTTAAAAAGCAAAGGTGATACAGTTTTTGATACAGCTGAGTGGCTCAGCAGTGTCAGTGGTGTTTCAATGAGGCCAATAGTAGGATTAGAGTGGTTTTGGATACATGCAGAGGTGTTGATTGGTGGTGTGGGTGACTAACAGATCTGTTCAGTGTTGAGAGCTGATGCTGTTCTAATATCCTGAGCATTTTAAAAATCTATTTGTTACGTTTACTTCTCATTTGTCTTGTTATATGTTTTCTGTAACACATACATTTACCACGTACAGGTTTGACACTTAAATACTGATATGTCTGGAGTCAATAAATCCTGTGAACCACGCCCCCCACAACCAACAATACTTTCTGACATCCTACCCTGTTTGTACCACTCAGCCTCAAGCTCATTTGTCCTGTTTGTTCAGTTTAAAAAACACACACAAAAAAACAGCTGGCCACTGTAGGTTTTTATCTTTTTTTTTCTCTTTTCTTTTTTTAAAGTAAATTTTACTCAAACAAGAGTAATCAGTTAATTTGCTGGGGACTATTTTCAGCTGCGGATTAATACACATTTGGTGCTCTAGTGAGTATTTACAGCAGCAGGACATATATAAAATAAAGTTCCTGGGTTATTTGTAATAAATTAACATGTCACCCAATAATGATGCTCACTGATGTGTTTGTTGACGTTTTGGCTACACAGACTATATTTATTAGTAGGATCGATTCATTGTTGTTTTTCTGTCTTATCATGAAATTTATTGATTTATGAAAATGATAAAATATCACCACACTTATTAAATAAAAAAATGACAAAAGGAATATTTACCTAATTTACCTTGACCACTTTATTACACCCACCACATTAGATCTCCTGCTAAGAAAAAACACTATTTTCAAAGTGACTGCAAGATACTATATGCTACTCAACACCATTTTTCTAAATCTCCCATGTGGAAAAGTGATGCCTGAACATACAACTTTACAAACCTTTCTCTTAAAAACTTTCTGCGTTCAAACATTAGCCAACTTTACCTGTCTATCTTAAGATCTCTCCTAGGCTATATCGGCTGAAGGATCATCATTATCATTCTACTTGATCTGACTTGAACCTTTTTTTCCCGGTCCAGAGGAGAGCTGAAGTGTTCACCCTTGCATAAAAAACATAACATCTAGGTAATTATAATAATTACGCTTTTTCCGGGTAATTTCTAGGGTGCAGCAGCAGCATCAGCATCAGCGCGCATGACGTCACCAGAGTTTAAAGTGGGCCGCGCTTCAGCCAGTGGAGGAGAGGAGGGAGAAGAGGGAGGAAGCATCGGCGGGTCCTCTCATAAAGCACCTGACTCCTGACTGTCTCCGTGTATGAAACCATGCTGAGTTGAACTTCCAGAGAGCATTAACAGACTTGCGTTTTGACTTTTTGCACGTATTAAAGATTAAAGATGGAAGACTGTGTTGCACCCTGGACCTGCTGAGATGTTTTTTGTTTCCTGAGGGGCGATAACTTTAAATTCTCAAGTCTCCCAACGGTGAGTTTGAATGCATTTCCCTGAAAATCGAAAGAAAAAAAAAAAGAAAAAAGAAAAAGAAAAACAGCCAAGGTGGGGGCTTGATTGAATCGGCAGAGAAGCATAATGATGCTGCAGCAGGCATCGATAGCATCTGTGGTGATGAACAGCTTTGCAGATGTTGTTAGAAGAGATAAATTGCTTTCTGTTATGTTTTGTTTGTGTTGTGTGAGGCGGCCCCACAGTAACTTGGGGGCGCAGTGTTTTTTTTCTTCTTTTTTTTTGGAAAGCATTGCTGTTGGCTGGTTGATGTGACAAATTGTGCTTTCTATTTAATTAGGCTATTGGCAAGTCTATCCCGTGGAAATGTGCGTACTGTGCCAAAGAAAAGGGCTGTATCATCCCGGAGAGTTTTATAATCTACTGCAGCCATGTATTGTTTTTTACGTGGCTCGTAGCCTGCATGTTCTGCCAGAAAAAAAACTATTAGTTTGAAGATTTAAAAGCCTGTTGTTATGTAGTGAATGCTAATGATTCAGAAGTGTGTTACAGGATGCATAAGCAGATGGTCTGAAGTGCATAAGTTTTGATTATTGATGCCAATTGTTTTGCTTTTACTCTTTAGTTTTAGACTGAAGTTCATTCATATTTTTTTTAGAAGCCTAATTTCTTGGCTCCTATTAAATGTTACATGTTGCATTATAATTGGTTTAACCTGCCCCTCTGTAACCCCACAGTGACTATGCCTTTGTCAGTCTAAGATGGCTTTATTGAATTAGCATTTAAGATATTGTGTTGTCCTTCAAAGACAAGGATGAGCAGTGAATCCAGCAGCAGTGATGAACATTTTAATTCAGTCTGAAATAAAGATCACACGCAGAATGTTATGTCATTTCTGAGCCACTAGATGACAACAGAGTGCAAGTTAAAAGAAGCTGATTAAACTTGCATTAGTCTAGCAGTCAATGAGCAGATCTGCACCATGGTTTAATAATGAAATCATTACTGCCGTTGATTTCCTTTGTGGAAAAATAAACAGACCAAGAAGCCCTTTTGTAAAATCAATGGTTTTTTATCAAATCACTGGCAGATACTTTAGGGGCACACACAGACACACAAAGACACACAAATACACACCCTCATTTGAAACAAGTGGAGCTCTAGGGTGCTGTTGTTTGGCCCTATTGAAGCTGCATACATTGAAGCCCACGCTCTGCATGGGTTTCCCGCATTATAGCAATTTGTCATAAAGTCATTCATCAGCAAAGCACATTGGCACCCCAGCATTGTAGGTTTTGTTTTGACCCCGAGACGAATGCTCTTAGTGTATTGAGCCATCATGCTTGGGAAAAGAAAAAGAAAAAAAGATTAGCATTTTCTTTGTTATCTGTGGTTTCTTTTAATCTGTGTCTATTTTTTTACTATACAATGGCTCCATATTTACACTCTTGAACCACTCGCTAATTTAAAAAACCCACATCCTGTTCCCTCCAGATAAATATACAAACAGCGCTTCCACAGATGAATAATTCACATCATGCAAAACTCATATTTAACTTATACTGTTTGCCTTTGTATCAAGAAGTTGGATGATCAATCGCACAATCAAAATTATTTTAATCTGACGAGACAACAAGAAAGCCAGCTGTCATTTTGATGGCCCATCAGAATAACAGAAAGTATGAATTGTCTTTCTGTCACGTTTCAGTTTTTCTTCATTTTCGACTTTCATGTAGCTGTGATTAAGGCTATCACACAAAAATCCATTTTTCTTTCTTCTCATTTATTCACTGGCCAGTGAGCTTATAGGCAGTGATTTCAACCAATTTTGTGCACATTTTATAGAGTTGTTTTCTTTACTGTGGAAACATTTTGAACAGAAATAACCTTAATATGATTTTTTATACTTATTTGAATATGCACAACACATGCGGTCAAATAGACATTGTTCTTATTAGTCCCACATTCAGTGATTTCAGTCAGTTGGGGAATAGCATGCATTGTAACATGTTAAGGTAACTTTAAAGTATTTTTTACATGAATAAAGTGGCTATTCATCAAAAAAAGTGATTTGTAGCTTGTTGTATACAATCTGGTGGTCCTTCAGCGTGAGGTTTGGTTCAAGCTGTTATTTCATACCACTTCACCAGTGATCAGATATCATGCTGTCAGAAAACAATTTGATACTTAGTTCAGCTACAGTGGCTTAAGCTTTCAGTAAAGCCAAGGACAACATTTGCCGCTAAGGCATCGTGAATTTTGACATCATTTAACGAGAAGTGAGTGGACACATCTTTGTCTCATTTCCTGAGCTCTTCCAAAGTGATGGATTCTTCAAGGGCGCATAGATGGCTTGTGCATTTGGAGATGTATTTTTTTCTTTTTTGTATATGTGTCTGCAATTTACAGTCTAGTAAACCCTTTCAACTGGAAACACTGATGTTTGGCTCAATCAATATGTTTAATTAGTGCTGATTAATGAAAGCGTGTGACAGCTTTCTCACTTTCCAAGGACACATCATATTGGCAAAAAGGGAGAAATGACATTGCATGGTAGGAATTTGCAAGACTTTTGATTTTACATAGTAATAGCCATTCACATAGGAGATTAGAAATAATGAAAAAATATTGAGATAAGTCTGTGGGGACCATTTAAATGTCTGTTTGATTTAGAGGGCACTGTAATTCATTGTTTAATTATTCAATAAATGCATTTAACACTTGATCAGCTGTCGGTTTGAATGCAACCAAGCTCAATAATCACTTAATCACAGGTGAATTAAAAGATTTGGAAACACTCATCAGCACATGCTAAGAAATATTTGCCCTCACAAGCCAGATGTTGGCAGTGAGAATAGTCTCCAGCTCTGTATATGTTGTACATACAGTGTGCTGTGGGATAATGAGTGGGCTGGGTTCAGTTCACAAGGGCAAATCATAATAGCCAGCTCAGTATTATGAACTTGACACTGATTTTAGAAACTACATGTGAGCACCTCAGCGTGCTGCAATATTTCAAGGGAGGGTTTCTTCTGGAGTTTGTTGTTTTGAACACTCTTTTGTGTCAGGGCTCTCAAAAGTAACAGCTCCAATGACCTTTATTCCGCGAATTAAGCTGTTTTTGCTTTGTGTTGACTGATAGATCTTATTATTTCAGCAGAAGCGGATTGAGCATTGAACAAATACCCTGGAGCCATAGCAACTACATTAACAAAAGTTAATGAAATATATGGAGGCAGGACGTGGAATGTCCTTTACTTTTTGAAAGCTGTGGCATTTACATTTTGCACATCTGTATAGAGGGAATAAAAATGATATAAACAGCATACACCCACATCATATCTTTCAGTTTATAATGTAAACACATGTATGCTTCAGCATATATTGTATTATTTGGCTGTAAAAAGCAGACACTTTTTTAGTTTGTCATTTTTGGCATGCATTTTCTCCCGAGTCTGAATTGGGAAGAAAAGTCATGGTCATGCATGTTTTGCATCACAACAAGTTAAATAAGTGCAAAGTGATGCTAAATTTTAAAGGCCACACGATTTTGCTTCTGAAACAGCATAGTTTGCTGGCATTGAAAAATAAGAAAAAAATCTGCAATTTAGATTTAGCTTCAATTCTATGTTAGCTGTCCCCAAGGTCTGGCCATGTCTGCATCTGATTATGCTTGCATGCATTTAATTAATAATTCGACAATGCACGGCATTGATGTCGGTCAGCTAAGACTCTGCAGGGGAATAGATTGCCTGAGTCTGATATCCAGCCACAGCCTCTTAGCGAGGAGCAGAAACGATGAGCTCAGGCAGATTTCAGATACAGGAGCTCCAGCGTGGAGCTGCGTTAATCCCCCCTCCCTCAGGTGCAGCCGCTCCTGGGGAGGAACGCCACGGACTACAGCTTTCCACCGATGCCTGGCCGCACTCTGATTAATGCACTCATCAGTTCTTTTCTTGTTTGTTTTAATGACAATCACGTCCCTTGTGGGAATCTGGTGACTTTTTGCAAATACTGCTGAGGCATCTGCTTACACCTGCCACTTTTTTTCCTTGCTTGTCTTGTGAAAGGACTGCTGCTATAAAGCCCAAGTGTTTTGACATGACTATGCTGTCAGTTTCAGTGTAGGGAACCACGCAACACATTTTCCAGTAGAGATATGAAAAAATATGAGCTGAGGAAATGAGCGGTGATAAGATCTCAGTGTGTTGGGATGCGTTGTGCTTTGTTGATAAGGCTATTATTCATCATTATGCCTTAGACAGCAAAATTCCACTCTCCATTTCAGGCATATGCTTTATACGCACAGTGAACGCACTGCTTATGAGTTGCACTGAGTTTTATTACTAATTACTGTGGAGTTTAAAAATAATTTAATTACTTATTTAGACTGTACAGAAACTTCAGATATTTAGTGTGAATCTTAAATCTTGGCTGGCTCCTTTTATTTTGAGAAGTGAGGTTTTTGCGGGAGTACAGAGAATTGAAATATGGTCCTCTCAGAAACATGCTGACATTTAATGTTTAATGTTAATTTAACATCATAAAAAAGTGCCAAGAGGCTGGATGTAATTCATTTGATAAAAGCCCCTAGAAATGTTATTTAGAAAATTATTCATAACACTGACCATGAGAAGGGAGAGCAGCTTATTTTAAATACCTAATCGATTAATACAAATCTTAACAAAACCCAATCCTGCCAAACAGAGGATTAACAGACAAAATCTACCAGAATCCTACAGTGGAATTTATGGAAACGTCTTGTACTGGTCCCCTTTTCTCAAACAATATTTAATCAGGAATCAGATGTGCTAACAAAAAAAAAAAAGTGCTTTGAAAGGTAAAATACAGTTTGAAAAGCCTGGTAAAGTTTAAAGCTGATCTGAGAAAAACTACACGAAATGCTGACCTGAACATGGAACAGTTCAGGCCACGGGGTTGTTATGTAGGTGTTTTAATAAGTATAGTGAGCACTGTACGTCTCAGTAGGCTAGCTGACATGGTAATTATTATTTACGTTTCATACTACACAGTAATTCTGCAACATGAGCGATGGTGGATGATCATCATCCTGCCAAACACGGGCAGGGAAGAGTTGTGGTCATGCCACATTTGGCTACCTACATGTGATTGATGATTGAAGTGGACAAATGACTCACTGTGCTCAACTGTCCATCAATGGTGTGATGCCTATTACAGTGTGATACTTTGCCTCTGGCACCTATCAGTGACAGACCTCATCATACTAGTTTCTGTGTGTGTGTGTGTGTGTGTGTGTAATTGTGTATGTGTGTGTTAATATAATCACAGGGCAGCTGATTTCTGTGGAACTGCCAAAAGAAATGGAAAAAGAGATGCGTATTTTCAAACACACACACACACACACACACACACACACACACACACACACACACACACACACACACACACACACACACACACACACCACACACACACACACACCCCCACACACACACACACACACACACACACACACACACACGCACACACACGCACGCACACACACACACACACACACACACACACACACACACACACACACACACATTACATTGCTGATAACGTATTACTGGCATATCTCAGCCACATGCTGTGCTACTCCTGTTTAATAAATGTTGTAAATGTGTCTCTTCTCAACCTGTCCGATCACTTCTAGCAGGCGGACTCTGGCCCGTTTCCAATGTCTTGTGATAGATCTTTGTGCTATCAGCAAGGCGCTTTGAGCCCTATAACATAAAGCGCCTGCGCTTATTCAGCACCTGCGTACCTTGCCTGTGATCAATGGCCAGCAGTCATGACAGTGAATGGAGCACAGATTGAACCACATCTGGGATTTCGGATGCTGAATAACTGCCCACTCAACAGGGGCGTCTCATGAATAACACATCAGCCGTCTCAGTGTCCCATCTCCTTTGGCCCCTCACCGGCAATGCTTTTGCACTCAGGTCTGTCCAGAGAGCAGGAGGTCAGGGCACAAATACTTGGCACCCCCAGCACTAGCATCAGGCAGCCCTGCCTTCGACAGCCAAGGGTGAAGAGAATATTGGAATAGACAGAGTAGTAGGTAAGTTTCTAAGAGTGCAGAGGAGATGCAGAAAAATGAACAGCAATGATCATTTTGATGAGGCGTTAGTATGTTTGTATTGTATTTTTATAGCACAAGCCTATGGTAGAGAAAAACACAATCAAACAAGCTTTATGTCCTTTTTCCACCATTCAAACCATGAACAAACCCCGACTGATATTAAGTTCAAGCAGCTTCATGGTACATATAACATAATAGATACATTAATATAGTTCTCACTGTAGGCTAATAATATTGTTGCAAGTTCGAGCACACAAAATTAAATTTTTTTCAATGTTTGACTGCATGGTGATGTTTACAATATTCTGATATATGACACAATTATACGCTTGTGTTAAACGATACAAAGGAATAGATATGCAGGCTGAGTTTTAACAATAAAACCTATAATAAAGAAGGTGCTTTATATCAAATATATTTCCTCACACTGTCTGTTCAGCCTAGTTTTTATACTGTGTATCCTTATGATCTTCATGATTTTTAACTGGTTTTATGTTTTCACTGTTTGGCTTTATTCAAATCCATCATGTCTGAAAAAACATCTTCATGTATTCATCAGGCAGGTTGAACCTTTTTTTTAATGCATTCAATCTAAGTAGGCGTATTTTACTGAAGTGGATTCAAGGACATTTAAAAGGTCATAATGGCAAAAAATTGGGCATACATGTTGAATGCAAATCCAGTTGATGGAGCTCTCATTTCACCAAATTGAGATCATCTGGTCCTACGATGGCCAGGCAGTAGCGTGCTACAGGAGCATATTTTCAGATTTAATGATCATGGTGGTAAGTCATTCCTCTTTCAGTAATTGAGTAGTGATCCAGAAGGTTAATGTGCAGCACTAGCAGAGAGACAAAACCGTTCATCTAGAACGGAACGTGGGAAATGTAGTCGAACATAAAGAGTTTATATTTATTCTAACTGGTTATTTATAAAGAAGAAATTTAGACAGATTCTCCTTGTGAGAGATCCCACAGCCTCCTTTTCAGTAAATGATCAGTAGTGTTTGGCCTGCACTTGATTAATTGTTCAAATAAGAAACTTATAGTATATATAGTGATCTGTATCTACTCCCCAGTATATTCATTTTTAATATGAAGTTCAGTACTAAAAAAAAAAAAAAAAAAATCAGCCTTCCTTTGAGATCTTAGACGACTGCCTACACATAAAACAAGGTGCATCCAGGCACAGTGGTTTTTCTCTTCCTCGTTCCCCTCCGTCTGCTTCACACACCGCTTACCCGGCGACATTTGGGACGAGTTTCTCACTGCTTGGCTTCTCACATCTTGGACACTGACACAAAATAAATGAAGACACAAAGAAGACACAAGGTTCAGAGTTGGAAGGGTTGGTGGCTGAGGTGTGAAACTATCGGGGTGTAAAATTGCCCTGGCAGCCGTGCTGTTGTTTCAGCATTTCATGGCGAGCTGCTCAGCTAGCGTCCCTACTTGCCTGTACAGTGCCTTCTTGACTCCACCTTTTTTTTTCTTCATATGTTTTTTTGTTCACACCACACCTCTGCTGAGTGTGACTCTAAATCTGCAGAAGTTGTAAATTTATAAAATACAGTAAAATCCATCTAGGCTGCTTAGTATGCATGATTGTGTGGTTTTGTTTCCTTGACTTGAGCTGCAGAGTTCTTCTCCAATAAAAATGGCCCTGGTAGGAAAGACCAGAAGGTTCAACAGGCTAACATTCACACATTAATTTGTCCTAAGATGTCCAACTGTTCTCCAGCAGCTCTCATTACTCACAATCAGTCACAGGGTGGCTAATTGTCTGTGTGGGGAAAGACAGCCTTACTGGTGTGAGGAGGAGCCTGACTGGTGCTTCTGCCTCGTGGCAGCAGGAGGCCAGAGCCAGGCCGTAGAGAGAGGACAGACGTAGCACGGCGGGCATTGCAGCACATTTGGCTGTCAGTGTGATGCCTGGGGTTTGTTATTAGAAGCATGGGGTGAAACATAGTGACTGGTTCTGAGCAGTAAGCTGAACTATGTGACATCAGGCACATTGTTGTTTTGGTTCATTAAGTGGTGTTATTTCACTAATTAGTTTTCTTACAGAAAATGTGGGCCTAAAGCTGGTAATTGGTGACATGTTTATGATGGTAGATCAGGGACTGGTCCTGTTATGTGAATAAGAACTCCAATTAATTACAAAATAATTTGATAATGTTTGACATTACAAAAAGTGTAAGAAAAATTAGGGCAAGGTTGCTATATGCTCTGATTTCAATATTTGATGATTGTGTTTACTCACATTAGTTTCAAATTTTCTGCACTTTCTTTGAACCACTTCTGAACAGATGGCGCGACCGGCTCCGCCGCTCTCCTCCCTTGTGTGTCTGATTCTACATTCATAAAGCTAACGTTAGACTAGATTAGTTCCTCTGATGTCCATGAAGCAATTTCTCATTATTGCCTGTGGTTGAGAGTGGGTAGATTCTTGCCTCGGAGCGCACAGGACAGTGTTTGTATTCTCTGACAGGCTGCAGAAAGTCTTTGTGCCCAGAGTGAGAGAAATAAAAGTATGAGGAGAGACTCCCTCCAATGGGCTGTGTCTGGTGTTGGCCTGCCCTGCGGTAAGGCAAGGTTATTCAGATGAAAGATGGTGTTGAGATTAGTGAGCCTTACCCGAGCGCGTGGACGTCCAGCATGCCGCACTGCGTGATTTATGAGAGTCGTGATATCAGCGGTCGCCACATGAATAAACCATGTGGCCAGAATTAAGCTCCTGTTAAACGACGCACAGCATTTTCCCAGGTGCCTCAACCACCAGTGGAAATCACAGTCATGAAAGTTGTATTGTTGTTGCTGTTGTGTTGTAGCTGTTTCACGAGGCCGCTTGTTGCAACAACTGAATCTTCTCTCAGGGACTTCTGATAATTAGGGCTGTCAGCTGATGGTTGGATAATTATAAATCCAGCACCCACCAAGTTGAGAAAGTTTGGAGGCTTAACACAGCAAATTGTAACTCTATTGGATAGAAATGGATCAGTTAAATTTCAATTCAATACCTAAGACCCTGTATTTATAAAGTGTGATCCTCTTCTTTTGTTTTTTCTGCCACCTCCAGAATTAAAAACAAGCCCAAGTCTGACCTTGTGAAACTCATTTGAAGAATTATTCTACAAAATTACCAAGAATCAAAGTTATCATTTGTAGCGCACACTCAAAATAACGTCTAATTCCAATGAAATCTATTTTCTCTTCTTTAATACAATATACCATCATTTATAATGAGTTTCTGCAGGGGCTGATTGCATGGGCACTTTCTCCTGGGAAACTGACAAACTGCATACATATAAATGTAGTGCACATTAACAATATGAATATTGTGCATCTGTCTTCTATCCTTCCTGTCCATCCTCACTCTCTGCTTAGGAAATCATATGCAAAAGCCCAGAGCTAAGGCAAAATGCAATTATCTCCCTGGAAGAATCTGAACCTAGACTGTCTGTCCTCGCATATGGGTTGAAGTATGAATGTCCATAACCAGAGCTAGGCAGTATTTAAGTCACAGTGTCCAGTCTGTGATTGAGAGATTGTGTTAATCCTTAGCTGGATCATGTCAAGCTGGCATTCCTAATAACTGAAGTGTAATAAAAAAGTAAAGCACCCAGGAGTGCATTTTTACTAAGATCAGGTATAAGACACTGCTGCCTTGGCTGTGCTTCATGCTGTCAGCATTACTGAAATATCTATAAATGCAGCAACAAACACCCCCTCAGGCTTCATGACGTCACCATATTTGATGCCAATTCATGTACTTGGTCTCTTTGATAGTGATGTGTGTGCAGAGGAACAAAACAAGAATTTTTGAAGAAACTAAGAAAAATCCCTAACTGGATTCCTCGTTGCTATAAAGTTTAGCACAAACTAATGCTTAGTGGGAATCAGCAGTGGAAGAAGTGTTCAGGTTATTTACATGAATAAAAGTAAAAATACAGGGATGTAAAAATACTCTGTCACAAATTAGGTTTCGCCAGCAAAATGTACTTAAATGTTTAAAATATCAAAAGCAAAAGTGCCCCTTGTGCAGTATATCCGGAGTGTTATTATACTGTGTATACTATTTGATTGGGTTATTAGTATGGATGCATTGAAGTGTAAACAGTATTTTAATATTGTGGCTGGCTGAGGTGTAGCTCATACACATATAATTATGTGTTGCTTTTTAAATATTAATCTGCAAAGTTACTGGTAACCATAATTGAAATGTAGAGAAAAGAAAAGAGTAATAAGAACAACACTTCACTTAAATGTAGTGACGTGTAAGTATAAAGATGCAGAAAATAGAAACACCCAAGTATAGTAAAAGTATCTCTTCATTATGCTTAATTACAGTAACTTGGTTAATGCATTTGATTCAACACAGTTGAATCTAAAGCCTAAATAAACATTATCCAAGGAGCTTAAAAATATTGTTTTTGTCATCGGTAACATGAATTCAGAATTTAGTTTTGTGCTGTTTGTTGCTGCACTTGTCAAAAAGCAGCACCTGCTCTGACATGTCACTGTCCTCTCCTCCTGGTTTTTAACACATCAGACACACAGGTATGTGGCTGAAGCCAGGGGAAGCAGTGTCTATGGTGCACCACACCGTGGCCTCTCTAATGAGGCCTGACTCTTAATGACACCCACCCCCACCCAGCAGCAGACAGGGATGACCAGAAGTGGGGCTTATCTCATAGGCACTCTGTGCTGCGTGGTTACACCTGTAACCTTTTGGATTACTCCAAATTAGGTTGCTCCGGTAATCCTTCAGTAGTGATTACTAAACAGATTGAGTGGCCAGAAGAATTCTCATAAAAATTGTATATGAGCTCTCAGCTTTAATTTAGAGGAGGGATAATAGGCTGATTGTGCAAAGACATGTTACACACAGAAGCCCACAACTGATCAGGCATTCTCTCTGCTGCTCCAGACAAGATTGCAATAGCAAGTGATGTTTCCGTTGACTGGTTTCCATTATGTAGATGTAAATTAACACGAGCAAGACGGAACAGAGCATTTTGATAAATGAGCACATAGAGCACCAAGATGAGCCTGAACAGCAGCTGGGATCCATAGATGGGAGGTGAGCCTCTGACTTTTGCCAGTCAGTCATGCCTGCTGAGCATCATTCATGGAAGAGTGCAGGTGCTGGTCAGCCAGGGGACGGGCAGTTAATTGCATTGCACTTTAATAAGTCACACAGTGAAGACACATGGCTTTAATCATGCAGATGTCTCTGCTGATAGGCGGCACGAGGGACTTAGGTGGCTCGGGCTCATCAGTGTCAGTGTTTCTTCAGGCAGGTGTCCGATGTTAACTGTGGGTGTCTGTGTTAAGATTCACAATTGCTTATCCTCACATACACAACATCCTACATACAGCCTCACTCTTTACCCTACCTCTTATACTTTGCACTTGTGTCTCCATTAATAGCCTAAAAGATGTTGCTATTTCAGCAGTTTGTCAGCAGCAGGACGGCGAATGAGTGAGTTTCATAGTTTCAGTAATCCATTTTGAAGAACAGCAGAGAAATTCATTTAGGGTGAATTCAGTCTCAGGAATATATATATATATATATAAGTGAAAACGGTTGAAGTCAAAACAGAAACCAACTGTTTTTGTAGATGAAGGCACATACGGAGATACAGGGGAGCCCTAGGTAGTGAGCATCATATTGATCAAACTCGTCTGTCTGATGTTCTTTTGATATGCTTGCTGTATGCAGAATCAAGAATGATACAGAAGGTCACTCAGACCAAGTGCACCATTATTAAAAGTGCATTTTCTTTGTTTAAAAAAAAAAAGAAAAACATTTAAATGTTAAAGTCCACACTGAGGGAAATGGATCTTTTCAGGCATGACAGACTATCAGTGAGTATCTTGTCCTTGACATTCAGATTTTTAAAGTCACCAAGCTGTTGGACTGACATATGCAGTGCTGCATGCAAACATCTCTGTGGAGGTAGACCGTGACCGGATCTAACAGTGTGAGACTTAGCATTAACACCTGGACATAGGATTTCAGATCATAATGCGCGCTTGCAATCTGTTACACTTTTGATGATGTCAGACCGTAAACAAGCGTGTTGCGCCTACATGGTGTTCGCAGATCACGGTGGAACAAGAAATACATCCAGCATGATAAATAATTACTGTTCATTGCAAATTGCACATCATATCATGAGGCAGTATCTTATCTTTGAACAAGTTTACTATGCAGTAACCAGATCACAATCAGCACAAGGGTTAAGCAAAGCATCTTGTACAAAACCACTTAAAGCTTATATTTCAATATGAAAAAAGAATTCATGTGAAGCTTTAGAATTGTTTGTTGTTAGTTTATATTGCTTGAATTTCACAATGCAGTAACTAACTTAAACCATGTGTTTTGTTGGGTGAAAATGAGTCACGATTTATATACAAATGTTATAGTACTCCCTTTTTAGCCAATCTGATACATTTGTAATTCAAATATGAATGTGAATTTGTTATAGATTAGTGCTCATTGTAGTAAAAGTGTAGTACACTTATGTTACTTAATTGTGTTCTATTTTCAAACACAGGTCTCTAAATTATCTTTCCAGTGAGTATAATACATGTAATTATTCAGTTGTCTGTCTCAATGTACATCCAGCTGGGCTTTAGCAACAGTTTACACACAAAAGAAAAAAGCTGAATTATTTATTTTGCCAAGAACAAAAAGAGCCATATTCTTTTGTTGTGCTTGTGTTTACATTTTAATTCATAAATCACAGCAAATGAAGGGTAGAAGAATCTCAAATCTGCCCTCTGACCTTCTGGAGGAATCATTAAGAGCAGTGTAGTGAGAGCGATGATAAACACATTAATGTTCTGTTCACGCCTGTATTATCATGGCAATAACCCTTGTGTAAGCTTTGTTAATAATACAGAGATAACGTAATCTTGTCACAATATGGACAAACCACTTGTAGTGTTTGAAGTGTGAACAGAGCCCCTCTTGAGTTGGGTAAGTGGGTCTGTGGATACCAGGTAGGAGGGACACAAAATGGAATGAAAACTGTGTGGTCGGTTGTGGAGGCTGCACAGAGTAAATTGGCCTTTCAAGAGCAGCTTTTGTGAACTGTACCCCTGTTGAGATTCTTGATCCCATAAGAAATTTATGAGTTTGTGTGCGCGCATGCGTGTGAGAGCAAGCAAGGAAGCGTGTCTTCTGTGTGTCATCATAAGCTCATTATTTTTCTTCTCTCCCACAGATCTGTGACCTGTCATCACTTCTCCCAGCGAGTGTGTGTGTGTCTGAGCACAGCGGCACTTCTGTCACTTTGTGCTTCCAGAGCCCCCTCAGCATCCACAAAAAACACGCAGGAACCACAGGCTGTAAGATTAGGTGAGCTTAAGGCCACGTGCCTCTGGCTATTAGATCTATCACTGTCTCTTTCTTCAAGGACTCCGTGGCACTTACTTTGCTCGTAGCCATCATTCTAACAACTACCAAAAAGCCATTGATTCACTTAATCTTGCCACATAATATAATAATCCTAATTTTATCAGCTCTCGGCCTCACACCGTAGGTTTGTGACTGAGAACTTATGAGGTTTGAGAGATGTGAAATGACAAGTTATGAAGTATTGATCTTGCCCAGAGGCATTTAGAGAAATAACTATGGGTGGTGGTCTAATCACAGGAGCAATAAAAGCTTTCTAGTCAATCAAGCAGAGTCCCTGTAGTATTTAACAGGATTGTTTCAGAGGGCCTGAATATGAAAGCAGCGGTAGCCTGTTACATGTGTGTGTATTGATTAATCATCCTGTTAAGGAAATGAACATGACTTTAACCTCTGCCTGTTCAGATGAACTGCTACTTAGAGGAAGTGGAGGTGTGATTGATTTTCTTTCACATGTGAGTGAACTACATGTGGCTATCAATGCAGAAGATTAGCTGAACATGTAAATGCCTGTGTTATTGGATACAGTCACATCACCTATAACACAGCGAAGCACATGCAAGGCACATACAAACCTAATGCATACATGCAAACACACTATCACATAGGCATGACATATTGAGCCACACGTTTTTTACATTCACATGTATTCTCTTGTGTCTGTTGTTTACACTACAACAAATCGTGAGTTATATACAGTAACTTTACTTCTAGTGGCATTCAGGCATTAACCTACTGTATGAGCTATGGTGTGTGTCAGTCATACATGTGTTATGTGCACATCCTTTGTTGTCTGTACAGATTTGCTAAGGTAAGAAGTTTGCGTGTGGAGAATCCATCACTGTCATGTCCCCTTGATCATATGCACTCTTCCTCTGCCTATATATTTAATGAAATAACCTGCTGGTCTAAACAAATCAGCATCCCTGTCATTGTCACAGGGGGGGGGGGGGGTCATCTCTACTACAGGTGCATTTTGAAGGTCTTACTAAAGGAGACAACACACAGTAACAAATGTTAAACAAGGATATGCTTTTTTGATCATTCTAGCTTGAAGAATACTTAAAATAAATAGTTTGACATTTTAGGAAATGAGCTTATTTGCTTTCTTGTTGAAAGTGAGAAGAGAAAATTGATATCGCTCTCATGTCTGTGTGGTAAATATATACACGGTCGCCCACAAAGTTGGAATAAAATATTGTTTACTTCTTCTCATGAAATGATTGTGACAATGCGATTTATTTTTGATAGATAAAGTGTATATATTCTCAAAATTGTATTGATCAATCTCATTGCACCTGGTCAAAAGTGATTACTGATATGTATGAATAGAAAATAAAAAGAGGAATGTGTCTGAAAACAAAATTATTCCAACTTTATGGGCGACCGTGTAGATGAAGCCAGCAGCCTGTTAGCTTATCATAAAGACTGGAAACAGCTAGTCTTACTCAGTCCCAAAATCTGTATCATTTATTGCATGTTTTTATGAGGGGTTATGTGTTGTACTGTGTCTTGGTAAGCACAGTTACGTCCTGGAGCTGTTTGCCTGGTGATCACATCATGATGCCAAAACTCAGAGAAGTTATGTGCCAAGAAATTGAAAAACCACAACTTGTTGTTTTTACGCTTTAGTTATAGCTTTGGTATAAAGTGTTAAATAGTAAGTTTTAGAGGTGCTAGTGGCTATGCTGCCAAGTTTTGACTTCAGTTTGGAGTGAGATTTGGGGGGCGGGAGGTGGGACTGGTACTTTACTGGTACTTATTTTTGTCAATGTGGTTTGGAAGGGGAAGCGGGGTGATTTAAATCAAAGAAACAGTCACTTGCACTACACAAACATACAGTGATCTCTCAAATGTGGTTATCTAACACTTGCGAAAAAGATATTTAATGGAGGCATGATATTTTACAGCCTAACAATAAACTTCATTGTATAAAATGATATCAGTGCACTGAAACTATAAATATATAATATAAATAAATATACATTTATAAACACAGAAAACACATGTATGTATTAAACCTGAATTAAGAAAAATGAGTACAATTTAAAAAATAAGCATATTCAACAATACCGGTCGATAATATCAACTGACTGATATATCAGGGCTCTGTTTACATTACATCACAATATGATTTGGATAATTAAACCTTTTCAAAGTCTAACAGCTTCAACATAGTATAAGCAATTTGGATGAATGAAATAGCCTTACAACTAACTAAAAACCTATTTTCAGAAATGCAAGAAAGTTTCATAGCCACAGACACAGAGCGTTCCCATAACCATAGTAACTCACTCTTACTGCTGCCTGTGTGCGGACAATGTGAGAGGAGAAGGAGAGAACTGCTGACTGAGATTACTCTGAACAGCATGCATGAGAATAAATGACAATATAATAGACATGTGTACATTTCTCACTGAATAACTCGCTGCTGCACGGTGCTGCTGTTGCGCTATGCTGCTCTGTCTTGTCTGTCTGTGTGGTGTCAGTGTCCTCTTTCACAGTCAATGTGTCAGAGTTGGCAGCATTATATTATGAGTTTTTGTTACTTTAGGACAGAGCCAAGCTCGCTGTTTCCCCCGTTTCCAGTTTTTATGATAAGCTAAGCTAACCAGCTGCAGGCTATAGCTGCAGCTGTGAGAGTTCTCATCTAACTCTCTGCATGAAAGAAAATAAGCATCTTTCCCAAATGTTTTGTTTTTTTCTGTGTTATGGCACACATTTGCCCCTTCCCATTTGACATTAAAAGACACCAATATTTTACAAAACGTAAATCTTCTGGCATAGCATAAACAAAGCATGTGGTGAAAGGAAAAGAAAGGAAACACACACCCACAAAGAAATTTAAATAAAACAAAAACCTCAATGAACTGTTCACATAAAGACCTGCCACATATCTACAGATTATCTTAAAGAGCTTTTTTGTTTAACTATTCTTTTAAACAAGCATAACCATGTTTTTATCAATTCTTGCTCAGAAACTACTTTAAAGGTGTTTCAATTACTGAATGCACCATTGCCAGGGGCTAGTAAGTTTCTACTAGAAAGGCCAACATGAGAAATGATCCAAGTTACAGTCAAAGTACAACCATATATCTTTTTTTCCCCCTCTCAGAGTGAAGGATGGGGTCATCTGTTGCCCTGCTGGCCCTACTACTTGTTCTGGGCTTCACCAATAGTGTATGGAGTCTGAACCCGGATGACCCCAATGTCTGCAGCCACTGGGAAAGGTGAGAGTGCATCCTCCTGTGTTTACTACAGTAAATTGATTTTTAGATTTGAAAGAAAATCTGCAGTAGTTTGGTGGCGCCAGCTCCTAGTGCAGATGTTGTCGATCCTGGAACATTTTCAGTTTACCTGCAACAAGCGCTCTTAACCAAAGTTCCAGATCTATTCTTAAAGTCCATACAGCAGAATCGATCTCACACAGCTCAAGTCGCCAAGCGCTGAGAGATGGGAGGAGTTGCAGCTTCAAATGAAATACGCAGGCAAATTGATCAGTGTGTACTCTCATCCCAATCAATCATGACAGCCATAGAGCCTGAATAATTATTAGTTGTGCTGAGCAGTGTCACTTATGAGAAATAAGCAGGAATAATTTCTGTCCTTGATGCAAAGGGGAGGAAAGAAAGCTGTGAAGATATATTATCTGGATTATTGCCTGACCAAGGTGATGATTGTGGTTCCACCTTGTTGGCATCGAAATGAATTCCCTAAGTGGGCTGTGCTCATGGCTTTGAGGTCCTCCAATATCCTCAGACAGCCTCTGCCTGCATATATCACTAACATGAATCACCAAAAAGGTCCTTTCAAGTCCTTTCTTTGCATATCAAAGTTATTGTATTACTTTCAATGCTACTATATCCATTGACAGGACCTGCATACTGTTGTTTTTTCCCCTCCAACATCTTCAGAGGAGCATGAAAATCTATACGCCCAGCTACATTCACTGCAGCAGTGTCTTTACACTTCTGTCTTTTAGCTATGCTGTGACTGTCCAGGAATCCTATGCTCACCCATTTGACCAGATCTACTACACCAGATGCACGGACATCCTCAACTGGTTTAAGTGCACAAGGCACAGGTACGTTTAGAGGAGCCTTATCATTCGTCCCCATACTTGTTTCATCTGGATCTTTACTGTCCCCCAAAATCAGAGTCAACAGTAAATGTCCTTGTTAACATGGCTGACAGTGAATTGATCAGAGCCAAGATGCCTCTGATCATCTTACAGTAAATCTTTTAATTACTCCCTTAAGGTTTGTAGTGATTCAGATTTTATGCAGCTTCTGTTTTACACATCATTTCTCTGGCTTTTTTTTCTTACTCCTCTGTTGTTCTTTTACATTATAAACTTGCCAATTAAAGTAGAACATTGTGGCACAACTTACTTTTACCTTTTATATGTTTTCCTGCCCTTCAAGCGGGGTCACTCTTTACATCACGTAGCTGTCTCGGCGTGTCTTTTTCTCCAGGATCAGTTATAAGACGGCTTACCGGCGGGGAGTGAGGACCATGTATAGACGCCGCTCGCAGTGTTGCCCTGGTTACTTTGAGAGCGGAGACTTGTGTGTTCGTGAGTATCCCTTTTTTTTTCATCTCCTTTGTCCTCGGCGATGACATTTCAGGTTATGTCTGCTAGACTTTTAAAGAAAAAAAAGTGAGTATTAGGATTGATTGTTACAGTGGGTGGCGGGCAGATAAAGCTACAACTTCCCACCAGGCTGCTGGCACCCCACACACCTCCATCGCCCCCGCTCCAGTCTGATGCTATTTATCGTGAATGCCCAATAACACCTCACCACTACCTCTTCTATTAGCATGCCACCATCCTTGTGAATTTACTCAGTTTAAGATGACTGACCATGATTTAACATGATGGCACACTGTTTTTACACCAAAGATTGCTCCCTGCTTTACTCCTCCAGCAAGAGTAATTTAATTGAAGTTGTATAACAATGAGAAAACTTAACGAGCCAAGCGGGTCCTGGTTACAGACTGAGTAGGTATTGCACCCGCCATAAAACCACACTGGAATTCAATAACATAAAAAAAGCAGAAGCCATGAAAATTGGACTGCAGCAGTATGCTGATAACAATCCTTCACTGTCATTTTTATTGCTTCATTAATGGTCATTGATTTCTATTTTTATCCACACATCAAAGTGAATATTTCTGCATCTTGGCCAAATAAAGAGAGAACATATAGCTTCTGAGAGTTACGTTTTTGATATTCTCACCCTACCTAATGTTTTATTCCCTTTAAATAAGATTAGAATCACACTTTAATATTTTCCTAGATCTTTATGCAACATGAGCGAGTTACTGATACAACTACAGCTGTGTGGGTATGCTCTTTGACCACCACCGAGCTTGTCCTTGTCTGCGCTTTACTAGCCTCAGGCCAGCAGAGCACCTGGAAGTCAGCCAGCAAAGAACAAGAGCCAGCGTGATTATCAAGGGGTCTCGAGGAGGAAGGGGCATATTGATCAATAATGTATGCATTAACCATCTGACTGACAATGAAGTTATTCATTAATAGTTCTTTCAGGGTGTTAACTAGGTGAATCTGCAAACTGCCTATAGGTTCCTCTCAGGTTTGGCCTACCAGTTTCATGAATAGCTGATTTTATTTTGTTATTATATCAAGCTGAAAGGGAAAACTGCCCCTCTCCCCTGTTGCTCTCTTTTAGGTGAAGTGGGGGAGACTGAGCTGATAGGGGCCAAGAGGGCAGTTTAGCTTTCTGCTGTCTTTGCAAACTGTTCCACCCCTTTTAATCCTAGCACTCTCACTACCAGGATTAAGAGATTTGTACTCCCCGAGCTGTTTTGCACGCAGTGACAAAAGGGGGCATTATAGAGTAAATCGACCCAAAATTAACTCAAGTCATCTATTCCTGGATACTTTGTTGTTTACTGGATGTAAAATATTCCCCCTGTGTATTGTTAGTTTATTGTAGTCTATTCCATTAGAAGTCAAGAATGTTTCAAGAGTGTTTGCCTTTTAATCCTGTCTGCAGTTTTATTTTTTAATTATATGGCACCACATCACCAATACACTAGCTCCAATGAGAGATGACTAAATGAATCTGGGGAGGTGAAGGCCTTGAATTAACAAAAAGAATAATCACACAAGCACACACAATACTTCCAACACTAAATCAGCAACATAATCTTTAAGGATGCTCTTTCTTTCTTATTTTGTTTCATTCTTTTGTTGTCAAGTTTGCTCAAAGCTCTCTCCGGTGTGTGTCTCCGCATTGAACTTTGATCGTTTCTTTAATTAGTGCGTCAAGTTTCCAACTAGAGGTCTTTATTAATTCTGTGACCTTTGATATGTCTTAAGTCATTACCTTAATCCATAACTAGCCTACGTAGAGGATGTGAAGAACTCATTTCCCTCCTAATAAGCATGATTATTACAGTTGTGCATGAGGAAGTGAGAAGACCTCGCTAATGACAACAGCTTGTAATATCTTCAGAGGCTGACAGGCTCTGCAGGGCTATGAATCCCTCTTTTTGTTGAACATTTAGGCCAGATGACTCCTGCATGACTCCTGCCCGCCTGTCCAGTGGCACAATATAATTCACCCCTCTAAAAATGTCGGCGGCGGCAGAATTAGTTGGGTTTTGATGAAGTTTCAGGCAGCAATACGCTAGCACATTTCACATTTGGGTTTTGATGATGGGGAAGATGATGAGATTTTTCACCAGAAAGGGATTCTGTGCCTTTGATTTCTTTTTCATTTTGGCTTTGTTGCATTTTTTTAATGCTTCAAAGACACAGTTTTAAAATAAATCATCTCTGTGCTAGATACAGGCATGTGGAAGAAGCTTTGGAGGGAGTTGTTTGATATGTTCTGTAGGCATCTCATTAGATTGATTTAACCAATGGCTACATGGGAGTGTTCCATGATTTTCGCTTCATGTTCACTGCCAGTGTGTTACAAAACACTCCTACTACATACATCATAAACAAACAGAATCGTACTCGTTTTTTTGTTCCTGTAGCAAATCTCTCCAAAAACACACGGAGGATAATGCAGTTACAGTAGAGACTATCAGGATCTATTTTATCAGACAGTTTAAAAGATTGTGGTTTGACTGGGCAAGAATATTAAATTTATTAACACTGCATGACAATCACCAATTAGCTCCATTGTTCCTCGTTCTGATAACACCTCTGCATAATGAGTTAGATTAGCCTTTTATCTAGATGAAAGACTCAATTTTCCAGCAGATTCCTTAGACATGAGTTAAGCAGAGTGATTCATGAATTTCAATTAAAATGAAAGACCTACCTCCTACTTTATTATGCCATCCCTTCAGTACACCGGTTCAGATCTCAGGAGAAGGGTGCGCTTTATCCTTTCTCCCATATTCAAAACTTCATTTCCATATTTCTTTTTTTTTTCTCTAAAGGATGTGACACATTTGCATTTCCCTGTTCTCGCTGATCAGAATTTGCTGATTGAAACTAAACGAAATCAACTCATCATGGTGACATTGAATTCGTCTCCGCTCTTTGAATACTCTGCATACTGTGGACTCATTGATTACAGGTAGTCGATCCCACACCTTCGTCAGCACAAATGTTGGAGCTCTTCCCCTTTTCTTTTTTGCTGGCTTACTGTAATTAAACAGTTTTCTGCCAGACTACTGATGCTCAGAAATCTTCCATGTATTATCTTTCAATCTCTGGTTTACCATTTTTGCCTTGGGAGCATTTCTACGATTAGCACTGGCTCGCGGGTGTTTGGGATTCACTCCACTTTCTCCTCTCCCGCTGCATCTCTCCTGCTGGCGGTGGATCCTAATCGAAGCCTGATTGAGTGATAATCTATAGTAGCACTGTTCAGGCCTGCTGCCAGCTCCTGCTGACCTCTCTGCCTGCAGGATGAGCTCCACAGTGCTCCACACAGAGCTGCAAAATCGCCCTGAGGCATATGTTGTTAAAAAAAACTCCACAGTTGCTGTCCTGCTGCCCTTTTTTCACTGTTGACCAAGTCATACGTGGCTAATAATATTGGATGAGGTCTGATCAGTTCAGAAAATCAGTGCTGTCTTGCTCTGATGCTCTTGGGCGGTGTATCATTCCTCCACAGGCCATGTTAGTGAACTGCTGATTCTCATCAGGCGGGATTTTTCTGTCTCCTTCGTCAGGTAAAAGCCTGTCTGTCTTAACCCTACAGGCCAGATGACCTTGGCTGCCACAGATTTATTCATGCTATAAGTGCCTATTTTTGTGATACTTTTCATTCTTAGCTCCACAATTGAAAAAAAGAAAAAGGAAAACTGGCACAATGGCAAAAACTCCATGTAGGTCATTTTATTATCCAGCTGAAACAAACTTCCAACACGCTCCCAGGAATACTAATGCCGACCCAATCAATCGGGTGCCTTGTTGTTCGATATGAATGATCAAGAAAACTGCACACTTAGTAAACGCTGTGGTGACTGGACCTGCTACATTAAAGCATCAGTATATGACAAAGCACTGGCTGATCAAATTAGAAGGGATTTACAGCTTGTCCTTTCATGGTTCAGCCTGCTGATAACATCTCATTGTGGAAAGTAAAGCTATGTGATAAACCGACATGTTGACCAAGGACTTAGTCTCCTAAGAAATCGTTTAGTCTGGTGTCAAGTTGCAGAGATTTATGCTGAATATGAGTGCCATGGCTAAGATATAGTCCCTTGATGGTATTAGGGAGATATTGAGTGTTCGATTTTATGGGCCATTTTGTTACTGCTGTTATCTTGGTGATTTTCATTATGCTGTTTATTCGTGGTTTAATGATGTTTCACACTCTGCTTGTGTGTGTATGTGTGTGTTAACTCAATTAAAAACTGCACTGATGAGGGAACATCTCTGTGTTTCTCAGCTCTGTGTACAGAGGAGTGTGTCCATGGTCGTTGTGTGTCTCCGGATACATGCCAGTGTGAGCCTGGATGGGGTGGACTGGACTGCTCCAGTGGTGAGTACTCTTTCCTCCTAAACCTGCAATTAGTCACTTAGACTCATTTATTCCTAAATGGCTTTCACAGCCAATTAGTCCATAAGACTTTGCTGTGAACAGCACAACTGTTTTGCCTCAATGTACGTCTATCTCAAAGCTGCTCAGCTTTGTATCCTCTCTTCTTAGCAAACACAGCCAATGGAACAGGTAAGTCACAATGAATTCATTTTCATTTACTGGAAGTGGAAGTGATTTGCTTGATGAATATAGCGGATGGATGGATGGTTGCATCCCCCCTGTGTCTACCGAGCTCTCTGTTATGGTCTTAATCATGATTAGACTGGTGCCTTGACTTGTTCAGTGGAATGATGAATCAATGCCAAGCTGAAACAAACCAGTGTGCTGGTCTTTCTGTTTACTGGGTTTACCCCAGCTCCCAGAGGTGGACTGCAGGAGCAATGGGAGGTGGAGTCAGGCACATCCATTCTGCAATCAGTTAAATGCTGGAGTGTCAGTGAGGCCAGGCAGGAGGAAAGTATCTATATGCTCCTTTGTGAAATTTATGTCTGCACAGAAATTGTGAATGTGCCTACAGGAGGCTTATTCCCAGGTTAGGGCAGAGATTACAATAACCATGACCCAGTCACAGACTCCTGCGTCAACATTTCTGACCCCAAATTCACTCTCAGTGACACTCCACACTTATTGCCTGTTGCACATTTAGGAATGAGTAATGTGAGCTAAAATCATATCAGTAGTGTTATTGTATAGATCTATGAGTTTTCATTAGCAAGAGAGCCATTCCCTGATTAGCAACTGTGTGTAAATCAGTGGGTCTCGCTGCAGCACCGGCCCATTGGAGGTGGATTCATGGGCATGAATGACAAGCCTGAGCTGTTTGTTGCTGCTCACTCCTACAGACTGGTGAGGGTCCAACTGGGAGGATATGAGGTTCAGGGCCCCCAGGGACTCTTGTCCCACTCTTGGTTTGTTAGGAGTGTAGCCGTGTGTGCCTTTCACCCTACAGGTGCTGGGCTAATCCACCTTATTAAAACAGACTTGATGATTGAGACAGAGGCATTATTCATAACTTTAGATTTCCATACCAGGCATGATTCCAGGGTTTTTCATTTACGAGCTTTCATCTGTAGAAATGAGGAATGCGTGCCAATTTTTAAATTAAATCTGCCCTCTTTTTCCTCCATGTAAATGGTTCAGCTTGTTTTTTTTTTTGTCTTTCACTGTAAATTTTACTTTTACCCGGCACAGATAAGTAATGTGAGCTTCAGTGGTTGTCATGTAAGTGGACTCAGCCATTACGTTAAGGCTCACGTGGGCTGAAAAGCACAAACTGACATCTATTCAGTCCCAACTCAATCAATGTCATGGTTTTATTTACTGTGTTACCATTATTGTGTTTCAGTTGAGGTATTTGTGTTTGTATAAAAGCCAATTCCCTGGTGCGATAGCTGGTGAGAGGGCAGAATGAGCTGGTCACGTGATGAAGGATGTGTGAATGTGATAAAAAGTGTGTCACCCAGGCTTGGTGATGAAGAGCTGCCGTGGGATGCTGAGTGGCCTAAAGCTGAAGTGACAGCCTCTCAGCCAGTGATCTGGAGCCAGATCAAAGGCTTGGACCTTGTTTCTGGAGCAGCACCCACAAGGAAGCAGTTTTGTATATGGGTCAGGTGGTGGAAATAAAGAGTCGGACTGTTTGTGGCCAGAAAAGAGAAGGCGTCGGCGATAAGGTGGGAGAGATTCAGTTAGTTCAATTGGGAGCGGTGGTGAGGCTGAAGAAAGATATAGGCCATTTTTCACCCGCTGCTGTCCACCTGCTGTAGACAGAAAACGTTCATCCTCCTTCCTCTGCCTGAGGCAACAGTCCCACTGAGACCATACCTGCCCTGTGACCTACGTGAGGTCCTGGGGTGCCTAATACTTATCTCAAGGACACACTGGTAGATGTGGACAACAAATAAAACAGCAAAACAGGACGTTTGCTGTTGACTGTTTGCGAATGTCTTGTTCTACATCTACCATGTGTGGATTTGGAGCATTCTGAATTTGCTTGGTGTCCTCCCAAAAGAGGGATGAATGATTAATTGTTGTTGGTTTGTGTGATTGCTCTAATGCCTGTGTGTTGTGTTTGTGGAACGTGCTTTTCAACATGTTTCTCTAATCACATGTTATGTAAAAACTTTCAGTTTTTAATTTTTTTTTCATTTAATT
This sequence comes from Scomber scombrus, assembly GCF_963691925.1. NCBI lineage: Eukaryota > Metazoa > Chordata > Actinopteri > Scombriformes > Scombridae > Scomber > Scomber scombrus. Next base: position 25,059,642 of record NC_084975.1, read on the forward strand.
GCTCAGGGCATTGAAATGTTGCTGTGACATGTACATGTTACTGATTGTTTTTTAAGGTTTACTTGTCTGTATTTCTCTACTGTGCTTGTGTTTTCTGTTGTTTTGCCTTCTTTTTTCTTTTCTTTTTTACACTGAAATGTACTTTGTTTCTCTGTGCCACTGTGTATATACTTTGTTTAGTCAGTAGGGTTTAGCTTGAAAAACAATATTGTTCTCAATAGGATTTAAACCATGTGAATAAAAAAATGTTGGGTAAAATATTAGGCTCAATAAAACAGGGACAGCAGCAATTTCTGCAAAGGCAATTCAGATAGATGGAGCTCTGCTTATGGGACTGAACAGTACGTCTTGTTCATTTTAGTCTGTTGAAGTAAGTTTTGCGAAAGTAGTTGTATTATTGGCTGTAGTTTGCAACAAGTATAGTATATGTTGCTGTAAAAAGAACATTGCAGTATGAGAAAAAATGGAAAATCTAATCTTTGCAGAATATTATGAGTTTATTAAATGAAAAGTACATCAAGTTGTTTATTTTCAGAATCTTATGAGTTTTAAATTAGACTTTCCTTCTTACTTCTTCCTACTTCTAAAGTTTGAGAGAAATGACCCAATGCCTTTGCTTCCGTCACTGTGTTCTTTTCAGCACTTGTGATTTGATCCCTCTTGATGAGTCTGTCACACAGGGTCACTATATGCTACAGTAATAACAGCTTTCAAATAAAGAGAACGATAAAGATAGATGTTGCATGTGCAAGGTATATTTAGCTATGACTGCCATCACTTGTAAAATATTAGGTGCAATGAAGCACTATCATCGATTTCATGTGCTTCACTCCGATAATGATATGTTCCCACTGCTCAGGGAAACGAAATGTGCATAGACACACAGAGCTTTTGGTGTTTCTTCTCTCATCCTTCTTAGAGTTTGCTTTTCCTTATTGTGGAGGAAATGTTCGCCCACTTGTGTAGAGATTCTAAAAATCAATGCTACCAAGATAAGTATCTGAAAAGTCTGAGGAGTAGTTTAGCTTTGTTAACCACAAAGCATCCTTTGTGTTCTAAAAAGAAATCTATCACACTTAATAGCCAAATCTAATGTGGTTGGTCAGCCGTGTTCCATGAGGTAACATATTCCTCCCTAATGTATTCAGATGGGAAGGCAGCCACTGCTGCGGGTGTTATACACATGATTAATTGATGAATGTGGCCTATGAACGCTTGTTTATGGTATATTGCATCAGACAAGATGGCTACATGCTACTTATTTTATGTTAATTGTCAACTAAAATAGTAAGATTATTCATTATTAAGGTTTTAAATCAGTGCTTGGTTTTATAATATATTAAACTTGTTGCACTGAAGTAAGAATTTAGGATAGTGATCATAGTGTACTGGGTCGAACAGGGGTGGTACATTTCCTTAAGCTTCATTAGTTTAATTCATTGCAGATGACACTGCCCTAACAATCACTGATGCAATATGAAAGAGTTACCAGACCAGACTGTGCAGTTAAACTTAATTTTGGGTTGAAATACACTCTTGTGAGGATCCCCTCTGCCACCCGTCAACAGTATTTACACATTATTCTCAGAAGTGCATCTAAACCAGATGGTTCCTCTCCACTCCCAACAGCAGCAGGACATTTACATGCATGGCTGTCAAAGACCAAGAGACTTAGAATTACACAGAGTGGGACAGAGATGCACATACAGATTTAACAAATCACTCAAAATATCTTTGCTTTTCTCTCAAAACTTCTCTCTCCATTAATCTCACAACTAGAGAATTCAATATGTGTGTGTGTGTGTGTGTGTGTGTGTGTGTGTGTGTGTGTGTGTGTGTGTGTGTGTCTGTGTGTGTGTGTGTGTGTGTGTGTGTGTGTGTGTGTGTTTATGTGTGTACTGTATGTGTGTGATTGTCTACATCAGTATATAAGCAACAAGTCTGCTTTTTAAGAAAATGGCCCCATTATCAACTGGAAAAGTAAGATTTGATCTCCACATCAACTTTTAAAAAAGAAGTCTAAATCAATTGAATTCCTCATTATAAAAGCATGTAAAAAGAGACATTTTAGGAGAATTATAAATATTCTAAATGTGTCATTCTGAAGGGGGTTCCTTGCTGCTTGTAAGTCGATACCAACTGCCTCATTCGTTTTGATAGATCAAAGCGCTCAGGCAATGGTATTTCTCGATGTGACAGAAGATGGACCGATCTATAGTGCCTCAGGGAACACAGTTACTACTCTATATGTATTTGTGTGTGTGTGTGTGTGTGTGTGTGTGTGTGTGTCCATGAAGTGTTGATAGAGCTTTGTTTTTGTATCGTACATTGTACTCCTGGGGAGCATTGCAGCCAGTTTATATACTGCCAAGTATGTGACACTGTTATTTATTCTCCACCCAAGCACAGGGATTCATGTTCATTGAGATATCACCTCCTTTTGGACTAGATTGTTCAAGGAGCTTTAGTTGTGCACACAGATACAAAGTAAAACATGCAGTGAAATGAAGGGACTGATGTTCTTATGAACAGGAGCTGGCTGCACCAACTTACCTTGAGGAAAAATTAGCCTAGTTTAGCCTGCTAGGTTGAAGTTTGTGCATCACTAAATTTAAAGGTTGTGTCACACAAACTAGCTCTAAACTGCTATACCTTAGTTGTCACTAAGGTATAGCAGGTATAATGGTTACATTAACTAAGAATATGGTCAACATATCTGAGAAAATGCAGTTTCAATCAAAACATTAAGCCAGGACTAAATGACCAAATAATGGTGGTTAGGTTAGTGTAATCAGGTATTGTATTTCTCATTCTAAATTGTGTGAATATGCATATGCATATTATTCATAATTATATTATTAATAACTTCAGTTATATATAACTGAAGTCATACCTACATTTACATCTCTTGTCTATATTTTTGGACCCCTAAAACCTTTAAAAAAAAATCTTTTTTGTAAGTCAATTGTTCAAGTCAGTCTACTCTAAACTAACAGTCAGGAGCCCACATACATGTACACTGAAATCATTTTTATTTGCTACAATTATTTTTCCTGTTCATGTACTGGCCATTAAGATATCCTCCTAATGCACTTCCATTAAGACATGAAGAGATGAAGACACAATTTAAAGATCTGTGCAAAAATACATTCCAGAGTTTATCTGAAGTTTATATAAGGCTCAGTAGTCTTGAGTTGACAATTCAAGTGGGTTTTCTTCCAAAGTCGGCCTTTTTAGTACAAAAATCCCTTTTTGTGTTAAAGGCTGTCACAATAACAACAGCATTACAATAGCTTGCTATAGACAAGCCACTCACGATTTTACACTTCAATGTGTTTGTATTGAATGTTCAGCGGCTTCCCCTGGTCATATATAGCTCTGGAGGATCCTATGCAGCATCTTGCACGCTGAGTTCTTGCTTTTGTGGCTACATGCAAGCATCTCATAGCTAGCTAATGAGCTAATCTGGAGTCCTGTTTTCATAACAGAGTCAGGCTCAGGATGAACTGACCAGGGATCGGTGCTGATGTCTGGTAGTTAAAAACATGTCTGCATGAATACTGTCTCGGCCATAGTAGTTTTTCCTCAAGTCTTATAATCTGTAGGCGGATCCAACCAGATTCCATTCATGAATCCCTAGTTTAAGGGGACTCCCTAAATCACCTAAACCCTAAATCACCACAGGGGAAATTCCTTCACTGAGACAGCCCTATTTGTGTTAATATTCCTCCAACGCAGCTCAGCACAGAAACTCTGTCAGTAGAAAACACAAAGAAAGAATTTTGTACCAAACAGACCATAACTGTGCAGAATACTTAGTTGATTTGATTAACTCAGACTGCTGAAGCTTCATATGAGCTTCCCATAAACTAAGGAGGGAAGGAATACATTTTTGCAAAGAATGAAGACTGTGGATTTTTTCTACAGTCCATTTCCCCCCTCATTTTAATTTGAAACATTTTAAGGAAGAGATCCCTTAACAATCTGTCACTATGAACAGGATAAATGTTCCAATGTATATATGAGTATTGTTTTAACAGATTTGAACATGTGAAACCTTCGTTTTCCTAAAAAAAAAAAAAAATGTAGAAGCTCATACAAAAGTAATCCCTCACAATCATCACATATGAACTAATGAGGTGTTTAGTAGTGTATTTATCTGCAGAGACCCTGCCATATACTGTATTTCCTTATTTTCTTATTAGCTTGCTGTGTTTAGGATGCAGGACATTCAGGCAGTGAGTGGGTAGCTCCCAGCAAATAACAGCATGCAGGGTGTTGGGGCTCTGCTCCGCTCTGCTCTCTGTCCCTGTGTCATAGATGTATAAAGAGCTGCAGGGCGGGGGTGAGCTACACACGCAGAGCAGAAAGGCCACAGCCAACAGGATGAAGCTCTATATTCACACAAAATCTGGTAATGCGGCACCTTGCCACAGGGTTGTGCAAAGATGTGGGTGAGTTTATTTGTGCTTTAGAACGTAACCTCCGTGAAACAATCAGAAAATAACTTTTTATCTATCTGATCTGACAGCTTGATTCTCACTAGCACAACTCCCTCTCTTCATTGTCTCTCTAGCTAGTTTGACCACTGCTCCCCTTATTTAATAGTTTGAAACAAGTCATTAGTCCACACCAGCTTAGTGAAGGATTTATTAATAACTGTTGTAGCCAAATCCAGAGGAGAGGTTGGTTATCTGTAGTTTAGAAACAGGCACAGATGCTGGCTGCTAAACAGAAGAGATTGAACAGTGTGGACATCAATGCTGGGTCTCTGACAGACATGTTTCAGTATGTGGCTCTGACAGCATGCCTGTCAGATCGTTCCTTGTCTGTTAGGGGCACGTGTGACTTAAATCACTGAGTGCCACTCAGTGAGTGGCATAAATCACTATGCCAAGACATGAACCGACTGATGTTGAGTCCATCGAATGAACTGTGGCACATACACTGTAGTTGACAGATGACACCCACCCACCCACCCACACACACACAGACACACACACAGATACACATATGAATATTGATCATGAATTAAATATTATTCAAATATTCACATTAAAAGCAACCAACACATTCTCTTTAAACGGTTTTACATAAGTATCATGCATCAACTGATTTCACACAGACACAAGCGCGCACTCACACACTCACTCACTCACACACACACACACACACACACACACACACACACACACACACACACACACACACACACACACACACACACTCACACACATTTGTCTTTATATCTTTGCGAGGCCACTTATTGACATATTGCATTCCCTAGCCCCTTTCCCGAACCATCACGACTAAATGCCTAAACCCAACCTTTACCCCAAACTGAACCTAAACCCAATTCTAACCTTAACCTTAAAACCTAGTCTCAAATTACCCTTTGAAGTTATGAGGAACAGTGGAATGCTGGTTTTCAACTGAAATGGGTTCTCTCACACACATACGCACGCACACACGCATGGACACACATACATGCACGCACACCTCTATAACATTTTCTGTACATATAAGGCTCATTGGCTCAGTATGCAGATTGACATTGCCCAGCTCTGAAGATTTTTTTGTACCATCCCATTAAGCAGGATTTATTGCTCCCCAAGAGCTCGCTGCTCCATTACCTTTGGGAGAATGCCTAAAGTGTGTGTGTGTGTGTGTGTGTGTGTGTGTGTGTGTGTGTGTGCGCGCGTGTGTGCGTGTGTGTGTGTGTGTGTGTGTGTGTGTGTGTGTGTGTGTTTGCATTTCAGTGTGCTTTCTTTCCATGCATATAACCTGAGCCGGTGGATATCATGGTTTATCGTGGTGATAGTTAAGATGATAGAATAATTTTGAGCTGAGCAGATACAACATCCAGTCCCGCTGGTCATTATCACTGTGATGCTTGTCATTAGTCAGTAAGAGAGAGTTAAGAGCTTCTGGAACGCGCTACCCAGCTCTGAGCGTCTGCATAGATGGCTTGATTTAATAAGGACATTAAAAAGCCTTATCTCATGTCCTTAAGAGAAGGTCAGTGTGTCTAAAATAACTCAAATGCTACGATAACAGTTTAGCAAGATAAGATATCTCAAGAATACTAATGTAGAACAAAGCTGTTTTGCGTGCATTTCTCAGTCTGTAAGTTACACTTGATTTTGTGGACCATTGCGGAGTTTATGTAGTTTGTTTCAATTGATTTTCATTGATCATTTCTTTTGATGGCCTCTTCACAGTTCAGTGTGGCAGACATAATTACACACACCTGGTTTAAACTGCCGTGGTGTTAAAATGCTGCTCAATTCTGTGTGGTTAAGTCTCTCCAGTAGTGCCAAATCTCCTTTTAGTCTTTAGTGTTATACTTTATGTTTTTCTATTGTCTACCTTCTAACTCTTTAAAGAGAAACATTGTCCTCTCACCCCTCGTTACAGGTTACGAATTAGTAGAAATTGATAAATAGAAAATTGATAGAAATAGAAATTGTTTGTAGAAAATGTTTTTCTTGCTTTAAAGTGGCCATATTATAACCCTTTTCCACAAGTTAGCACAGTTCCCTGGGAGCTTAATAAAATGTATCTGACATGCTTTGGTCAAAATACCACAAGGATAGCACCACCGCAGCCTTCTCGTCCCATCAACACAGCTCGAACGGCTGGTTTTAGTGTCGATAAACTTAGATTGTTCTGTGATTTAATTGCAATGAATGGATCAAAAAGATGCCAACAATAATTACATCATTGATATTGATTTGTCGGGTCTTTGTCACGAGATGACAAGGAAACAACTTTTAAAATGCATGTTTTTTTCCCCAGTTCAGACTGATCAATGCTATGCTAACATTGTAGCTACTTCATTCACACTCAAAATAACATCATCTAAAGGCATACATCATGCAGGGATATTGTTGTTTATACACATAGTTATCTGCTAATTATATAAACTAACAGGCATTTAAGATGTTTATTATTTATGACAGCAGCTTAGGTGGGGAGGAGGTGGTGTGTGACTCTGGTGTTACTGTAGCCTCGGCTAGGTTGAGAAGCAAGATTGACAATAAATCCACTTAATCCCAAAAGTTTAAAAAATAAACTCATCCTGCCAGTAAACTGCTTTGAATCAGAGCAGAATCTGTTGTTTATTCATCCTGAAGACAAGACAGCAGCAGAGACCCAGGACTCTTTCACTCTGTTCACCAGGCAGCTCTCTCCTGCAGACTGCAGACAATTTTTCGCCCTTAGCTTAGCCTAGCTTTGCCCCATGTGCGTAAGAAGGGGCATCACAAGAGTACAGAGCATGCCAGCCCACACAAAACTGACTGGATGGTTTTATTTCACATTTTGTGTGTTAGTAGGCATATTAGAAATCTAAATACATATGCACAAGCACTGAAAAAGTGAGTTTTTTTTAATAATGTGGCCCCTTTAATATCCCAAAAATCTTCTCTTGACCCTTTTGGGAGTCCTCACCCCCAGTTTGGGAACCACTGACAACACACATGCAATGTCTCATATATCTGTGGTATTATGTTAGCAAAATCGTTGTTTCTTTAGACACCTGTATCACCTCTCAGGACCTTTAATACATGATAGTTTAAGTCAGAATAATAGCTTGAAGTGTAATTCTGTTCTGAGGGATCATCACAGTCCTTTGGGTGCTGTGTTGCAGTGTCCTTGGCTTGCTTTGGGAGTGGGAGCATATTAGCAGTCTTTCTCAGATCCTCTGGTTCACCTGCAATCTCCTGATGTTTAACCCTGGACTTCATTGGAGTGTTGCAGTGATTACAGGCCGTCCTAAGGGACATCGATTGTCCTGCTCCTCCTAGGCAAGCCCCACACAATGCTGACGAATGAACTCGTGGCCCTGCCAAGTCCAATTAACTGTCAGTGCCGCATCGACGAGCTCCTCCGTTTGTTGAGAGTGAAGAAAAACAAACTTTTAATCAAATTTGCCTCCAGGCCCTAGGGTACTTGGGGTTGTATTTTGCATTCCACTGTGTTCTGCCTTGCCTGCAGTCATGCCACCCTCTCAGAAGGTTATATTGCATGTTGTTTGTGTGAGATAGCAAAATGCCCTGCACCTTAATGGAAGCCCTATCTTTCCACTGTCTGTGACCGATGAATCATCCAACTCTAGCATCTTAATATTATACAGCCATAAAGCAGAATGACAAAAGACTTGGAAGCTAGGTCAATTCATATAAAATGTATACGTCCACATTTGCATTGCTTTATATGAAAGACAGTACTTTGGCCTATGAAATAGAAACAGAGTAGAATATTGTGTATCGTTGGTGTTAGTTTACTGCATTGTGTCATCAGAGCACACTTTCATTGAACATGTCAGTGTCGGGAATGCCTATAAGCATTTTTGACTAGTTGATCAATAACAGCTCAGGTTACAATCTTGCAGAATACTTTTTGTTTTTTTCAAAGCATTAGCATCTGCTCAAATACCCTCTGCTAATTCTACCAAGGTCGAGATAAACAACTCTACTCTCTTCTTCGCTGATTAGAGTAATGCAGACATTAAAAGCCCAGAAATTCAATTAAATTGGTGGCTTTTGCCACAGAGGAAAAAGGAAAAGGACAGAATGCGAAGAGACGCTATCGCATAGCTAGGGCGTACTAAGTGGAACAAAGAGATGTAGCCTGGGATCTAAACATCGACAAAAGGGCATCTGAATGATAAGGATCAAAGGAAAATTTTTAGAGGAAATGTAATAATTACCATACACAAGGATGCATTCACGAGGATCCAATCTGTGTTGTGCAGAAACTGCTCCAAAATGAGTTGTTAAGCTGAAAAAGAACAACAGAAAAACAAGGTCAATAATACAGAAATTGTCTTTTTGTGCATAGCAACCAAGCATGTCTTATTGGCTAATACAATGTTAGGTCTGAGCAGAGAAGCAGCCTTATAGGAGTTCATCATGTCCTGTAGCGCGCACTTCATTAAGACCTTTCAATTGAGTTTAGATGGATAAAAGACAGAAAATGCTGACTTACTGGTTCAGGCACCCGCATCCTCAAAGTGATGAATCCCCCCTGAGAAATTAGTTTTGCAAAGAAACTTGACACCATGTGATTTTCTGAGCCTCGCACTTTAAACATTAGCCTGTATTATGATTCTGAGACTCACTTCCATTCCAGGCGTAGGCATACTGTAGTATGAATGACAAAATCAACCTCCGCCACAGAACAAAAAGAGGGTTAAGGTCCGTGGATCAATATGACTAGTCCTTGACTTGACTCTGAAATAAGGTTTTGGATAGAATTTTTTTACTTGTATCTTCTGTACGTCCTTTAAGTAGACAACTTCAGTTTAATCACAAGTGACCGATGATTAAATCTATCGTTGCATTGTTTTAAATGCTTTAAAGGATGTTCCCTTCACTCATAGTAAATGTCATGTGGACCGAGATTCAGGATTTATGCCCCATGCCGACAGGTGTAGGAACCTCCTGCTCTTCCCAGATGGCTCGATTCATTTCTTAGCTGCACGCACACACACACACACACACACACACACACACACACACACACACACACACACACACACACACACACACACACACACACACACACACACACACACACACACACACACACACACACATATTTGTGCAGCTATCCTTGTTAGGACATTGCATTGACTTCAATTCATTGTGGACAGTCTAACTCAAACCCTAACCCTAATTTAACCATAACCAATTCATGCCTAACCCTAACCATAACCTAACCTAACCTCAATTCACACTTTACCCTTAATCTTAACCAGGGCCTCAGAAGATTACATTGTGCGTCATTAGTGCCTGGCTTTAATCCCCATGAGGACTACTGGTCCTGATAAGGCGTTTATACTGGATAAGGTTCCAATGAGTTAAGAAAAAAACATACACACACACACACACACACACACACACACACACACACACACACACACACACACACACACACACACACACACACACACAAACTCTCTAAGTTGCTGTTGTATACTTTTCACTTCACTTTGACTTTGACAATTGGGGAGAATAATTCATGGGCCTAGTGAGTTTGAGAGACTGGAAGAACAACAGTGCTTTCAGAGCCTGCAGTTCATTTGAGATGAACTCCAGAATTTCTTCTTTATTTTTTTGGGAGCAGTCTCCAAAGGGCCCGCATTATCCTGGAGAGATGATAGTTTAAAGGAAAAAGCCTTAATCTACAGTTTTTCTGTGTTAATCAAAGGCTAGAGATGTTTTCCTGTTTCTCTCCTTTTGTACCAGCCATCTATCCATCCAGTACAGCTGCTCTTCATACCTAATTGAGCAAAACGCACTGTTGTGGTCTTCAAACTTCTGTTTTTCAGATATTTGAATATTTCACAGGCTCCAGTGATAATTTGGTAGGTTATAAAACACACTGCTATACCACATTTTGTCCATTTTTACATAAATATCAGTGAGCTAGGAGGATTTTGCTCAATAGTAGAGTTTTGGGAGAGTTAAATTATACCTTTCTTTTCTTCAGTTCAATTTTCTTTCACATTTCAGTTTTTTTCTCAGCTTTTTCTTGGCAGTTGAGAAAATTTAAATGCACAGAAATAAGGTATACACTTCAATAAATGCATTTAACTCAATATTATGGAGACCAGAAGCAGTCTTTATCTTTTAACTTTCCTCACATAATATGATATGTCAGGCTGTTGGCATTGTTTCTGGTCATGCAGGTAGAAACTCCCTCTAAGATTTATGGCTTCATGATGAGCATTTGCATAATGTGAGATCATTAAAAAGCAATTATCCTTGTGTTTGTGTGCGCGTATGCTTCTGTATTGTTGGGATTAATTTGGTAGGTGGATAGGCGTGCTGATTGTCCATCTTTAAGCCAAATCATATTTGTGTTTACAGGGAGAGACGCATCCATAAACTGTAACATGTCAGATGCACAAAATCGCTGGTTGGAATAAACAACTGACAAACAGTGTTTGCTCATACAACAGTCATTCGGAAGAAGTTGGTCAAAAGGGATGCAAACAGAAAAAATAATAACTTCCATTGCATTTGCATTCAAACACAATGTCTGTGTTGGTCGATAGCTTGTAGTACTCTCTGACTCCAATGTTATTGCTTTTCTGAATAGGTACAGCTTAAGGTAAAATAATCAAATTGACAGATGGGAAACATTGTTTACAACCTCCCACTGCTACTTGTTGTGTTTTTTAATGATTGGTCTGCGTGTAGACAAAAAACCCACAGGAAGCATGTAAATGTAGCAATGACAAAGGTACAAGACCAAGGCTGTGTACCTGCCCTCTCTACCCAGGATGATTGCAATTTAATTGTTATCTTTTTTGGTTCATTTCTCTCCAGTTCCCTCTTTGAATAGTGTTTCCCTAGAATTGTATTTCCTTTAGTGCCACCCCTGTGGTTTGGGTTAGGGCTGTGGTTAGGATTTAGCCGTAGCAGAGATAACTGGTTAGGGTTAGGGTAATGTTGTTTGCAGGTATCATCAACATATATTGACAGGAAAACAGACTTCAACATAACACTGGTTCTTTGATGTCAATTTCAGCTTTGTATTAGTTTGTTGTTATTGAACATTTGCTGCTTGGTTATCATTTTAAGTTAAGATTAGGCTAAAAGTGAATTTTCTTATACAGGCTGTTAGTTTGCATTTTAGGAACCAGACACAATATCGATCATGAACTGTAAAGAACAAAACATACGGTTTGATTCTGTGTCTAAATGAATAGACACATTTAGACCAGGACATTGTAGAGTATTTTCCAGGTTGACTTGTTCCATGTTTTAACTTTTAAAATAGTCATAATGGTTGGGGAAACAGAGACTAACCAAAGATATATATTTGATGCTGCAGCAGTCCATTAAAGTTTACAATCATCTACCAATCTAAAGAGCAGCAATAAAGTGATTCTCTCCCCAGGTTGTTTATTTTGAGGAAGAAATACTTAACCTCTTTGATGATGAAATATTGCAGAACAAAGTTCATGGTCAGCTGAAATTTATATCAGTATGTTCAGTTTCATTTCTTTAAAAGCAGAATTCGGGTTTCTGGCACAAATTCATCTATTTTCAAGGTGCATGGAGAAAGGAAAAAATATCTAGAGAGGTCAAAGCTCCAACAGCACTTGTAGTATACAGAACAACTTTAGTGTTAATCAAAACACCTTGGTCTAACAATAAGGTTGCTCAATGTACTACAATGGTTCCTCAAGTGTTGACCTCTCTAGTTTCAATGGATTTCAAGTTTTCAAAAGGGAAAATGTATCAATAGAAATGTATAAATCCAGCACAACCAATTTCTCTGCTGTTAATCTATATGATTGGTATGTTACAAACCCTTCAAAATACCAATAAATGCTGAAGTGTAAACACACTTGTTTGTAGTTCCATGTGTCACTATTTGAGCAGACATATTGGAAGCAATCAACATATTGACCATACTGAGTGTCAGCTGTGACTTGTAGGAGTGATTTGAGAAATTTCTATGGATGTTATGATTCATTTATTCCACCAACACTTGTCACCATGTATTGAAGCTGTTCTCTATGATGGATTAAAGTGCCAACTTTTTAATCTCTACCTTTCAAGCTAACAGAAGGTTGAGTATTTCGTCGAGGAAAGGCTCTACAGGTAATTAATATTGAGGGGAATTTTCAGGTTAAGAAAACTATAGATACAATAAGTAAAGTAAAGGTTAGACTGAGTTCCTTCTGTGGACATCAGCCTTCATACAGGATTTCACACAGGTTTTTTAAAGTGAATGTGTACATGTGTACATTGTTGGAGTCAACTATACAATCGTCTTTGTAAAGGATACATTGACTGAATGGCAGGTGGTCACTGAACTGCAAGGTAGCCTTCATATATGTCTGGACCTGACCTCTTACAACTTATCAGCAATATGAGATCCAGTGTGAAGTCACATTTGTAGAAAGAAAAAAAAAATCCTGTTATCTCTGTGGTTTCTTTCATTTTAGTCCCCTTTGTAGTTCACATGCTTTGTGTCTACTTTCTTGTCTTATGTCTGGTGTTAATGTTGCAACCATTGGTGATTTAATCCCAGATGTAGGGATGAAGAGAGAATGATTAAAATCTATACTCATTGCATGACTGTTTGGTGTTGGTCATTTTGTGCATAATGGTCCTTTGTGCCAGATACATGGTGAGATGAATACTTTATATGATGTTGAATGCACTGTGCAGTGTGCTACTCTGGAGGGGATAGTCCTAAAAGCTGCAGACCACAGGGTGTTATAATGTCTGCACAGCATGACATGATGTGCTCGTGATATTTTTTTTGGTTTGGTGCATCACCAAACATAACCTTGCTTTCATAACCTGCTATTTTCAGTACAGTAGCTTGCCATGTACAGGGTGTCCGCCAGAAAAGTTGATAGACCCAGCAGGGTAGGGAGGTTGCAGCACAGAGTAACAGAGTGAGACGTCTGTCCTCCCTCTTGCTCTCTGTTGTAAACACACATAGCTGTTAGCGAACAGCTGCTCTCATGTGTCCCCAGGTCTGCTCTCGGACAGTAGGCAGGATGCTCCGGTGGCTGCAGCCTCACCGTCACACACACGCTCTTTCTCTCTCTTGACCGCACAGTCGCTACACACTGAGCTATTCCTTGAGGGAGCTACGCTACTTGCATAACACATTTTTGTTTAGAAAATATATTTTTAAAAGTCCCAAATGCTTAGGCCTGGCAGGGACTTGGCTTCCAATACACTGGATGAAACCCTGAATGTACGTGCAGTGGATAATGATGTCATGTAGCTATAATATTAATATTAGCTTGTTGAAAAAAACCCTTTCAAGCTCAGAGCCCCTGGTAGCAAGTCCTACATCTAACTATGACTGCCTCTGCCTACTCTGTTTGGAGAACTTGTATGTTCAGTGACACATAAAACACTAACAGTACGTCATTATTGGTTTATTGGCTGGGTCACATTTTTTTCTGAGTCTCTGCTACCAGATAGAGTCATGCTAAACAAATAGAGGTGCACTAATTAGTGCCACACATTTACAGGCACAGCTTTCACAGGTTTAGCAACTCATTTATTAAGGCCTGCTACTTATGCGAATCAAGTCACAATTCTCTAATTACGATACCTGAGGCAAAACAATAGCCCCTCACACTGCAGCATTGTACTCAAAATGGCAAAGGCATTGCAGGTGAAAGAGCATGCTGTCATTTTATGACTGTAGCTGAGGCCAAACAATCAGGGACTGCCATGTTGCTAACTGCCGTTTATCTCATTTTCACTTGATGTTTCAGCTCATTTTCTATTGTATCTTGGGAAACTTTTTTATCCTCTGACATTTCAAAGATAATTATTATCAAATGGACAAGTCTGTTTTAGATTATGTATTCATTTTTTGTGTATTACTGTCCCTTTTTACATTTAGTAAACCCTTAATATGTCTGTGCAAAATCTAAAAGTCTCAGCCATAGCTGCATTAGTAACATGGCAAACATTCATACTATATTAGCCTGAGGATTCTTTGACTTACTTATGATGCTGATGGGGTGCTCCTATTGGATTCATATGAATGTATTTCACTCTCCACTCTGTGACCGCACCCCTTTCACATTGACTGCTGTTGCCCAGTGGCACATTCTACTTCATCCTAATTAGAATTAATAATTGAAAATAGGAAATCAATGTGTGCAAATTAAGTACGGTAACAGTTAGTTTTATCGGGTTGACATTGTTTTTTGAGCGACCACGTGGTTGGCCGTGACTCGTGTTATGTCTGGTGATGCAGTCCAATCGTGACTTTATTTATACTCTAGTCACTGTGTGTTGGTATGTACTGTAGATAAACGTCCACCACTGCTCTGATTGCTTTTTTGTTGTTGTCCTGTGGCAATAGAGTGAAGGGTTTGTTTTCTGCAGGACAGGGTGAAGGGTAAATTATTAATTGGAAGGAGCAGCGGGCTGTGTAACAATTTGCTGATCCAGAAGCTTTCATGAGCCGTGTCAGGTTCTGTTGAACAAGTGACTGCTTTACTGCACTGAGGCGAAAGCGTCTTTCACAGCCTGCTTGTATTACCAAACAACACGGCCAGCTTTATAAGGAAGAGAGGCTGTCCTTTTAAGTAGCATCACTCTTAAGAGCTTGTTTAGAATAACGTGAGAGGACCTGGCCTTGTCTGTCTTGGTCAACCACTGGCCCTGTTAACCCTGTTAGAGCTGCGCTGCAGAAGAACCGGCTGGCACCTGCAGGTCCCATATTGATCCAGCTTCACATCCTGAATAGAACTTGAACAAATGATCAGATCCTCCTTGAGATAAACCACCAAGCCAGACTTTTTAATCAGTAATGCATAGTCCTAAAATAATTAAGTTATTCACTCATTAGTTTTGTGGTTCCAAATAGGCAACAGTCAGATCTTGTTACTTCTTATCCAACTGCAAGGTGGTATCAGGAGGGAGCATATGGTGCATTACAGTGAACTGTCTGAGCAGCAAACTGTGTTCAGAGAATCTCTGTGTTGTGTTGTTGGTTTGGCCCTGCACCGCTCTTTCCCCCAGGGGGACGTGAACACACAGGGGCTCGGCTAAGATGAATTAGGGCAGGACAAACGACACGCCCAACAGCAGAAGCTACAGCATGCTGTTATTCCAATTCAGCAGAACTGCCCCCATGACTATTGGCAGTTTCTTCTGTATATTTAGAAATTCATTTGTCAAGCTCACTGGGATGTATCTAAACGGTTTACTTGTCGTGTTTGGATTTTCTGTGTACTAATAAATAACTATGTAATAGATGTCAGCAGGACATGGAGGGGACAGTGGGGTTTGTCTTGTAGTGTTTTGGCAGCTTTTACAGCCACAAGTTTAACAAAGCTGAGAGACATTTATCACTCAGTGCAAATTTACCACTTTACACAACAATCATCACTTTCCCTCTAGACCCTCATACCAGTTCTGTCTGCTTTTCACTCTATTAGTCTGCGTCATTGAGTCTGGGAGCTGTGATGAATAGCTGAATGTTGAGTCTGGCTTTTACTGAACTCCTATTGCAAATAGCTCATGTTGACTGAAGAGCAGAATACAGCACATTCTTGTGTCAGCTAAATTGAAGGTAGAATTGTTTCATTGTTCTGTAAAAAAAATGATTATTTTAACACTTAAAACATCTGAAGACAGCCTGTCCTTTCGTGCCACGGTAAAATAGTTGCCTGTATTAATTCTGGTCGTGGAATGTAATTTGAAAAATTCAGATCCGTCAAGGAACAAAGATGGTCGTACAAAGCGAGAATCAGACAATGTGAAGCTCAGAGGTGCAGTCTTCTCATGAGGCAACGCAGGAGGCTCGTCAAGACAATGAGTCACGCTGCTTTGCTTTGCCACAAGCTCTGCTAAAGAGTAAGTGAAGAGTAAAAAGCTCTCAGGAGCCTAAGCATTTTGCACTTTAATGTTTTGTGTGAGTTAAGTTATTCCTCAAGTGTCAACAGTGTGTGTTAATAGTTACGTTACAGTGAGTGACTCAGGCAGTGGGGAGTAAAGTTGGGCTGCGTGCCAAATATATTCCAATGGCAATATTATGGTTTTCTAAGTTAAAGTTGGCAAAGAAAGCAAGCGACTGTCTGCAAAAACCACATCTAGCGGCCAACATTTACAGCAGTCCAGTCGTGATTGTAATTCAAGCAGAATAAAAGAAGTATAAAACTAGAATTTGAATGCAGAGTGTTTAAAGAGCTTGACTCAGGCCCTCATTTTGAATTTAGCTTTGAGAAGCTTATGGCAGCTTTCTGTGGCACAGACTTCCCCTCATACAGAACAGTGACAAACATTTTGCTGAAGAGGCCAAGTTCAGGAGAAGTTCTGAATGAAGTCAGCTGCTGAAAGCTGTTTGGTCTTAATCCTGTTGCAGCCAGCCCCTGATCATGCAGACTCTTGAGCACACTTCAAAGCTCAGCACCACTATGATGGCTCTCTCAGCCTATTCTTTGGACATCACCTTCCAGAGTTTGCCATCTGCCCGTACCCTTCAATGTGATCTGTTTTGTTCCAGCCAAGGGGATAATACCCAGCACCTTGGGATTGGACCTTTCCCTGTGTGTGAGGTTATCCACATTTCAACTGTTATGCATTATGAGCTCTGAGAGTCCAAGTTGGGTAGTGTATGTGTCCTCTGGTTGGACTCACTGACCCAGGCCAGGCCAGTTAATGGGTTGGATTGCAGCTTCTCTAGTTTCAGACTAATGTGTGGGTTTCGTTGCCTGCACACCACAACCCACAGGGTGTCCTTATCACCTCACACAATTTAACTGTACTCTCTAGAAGCCGAAGTCTTCATACTACATGCTACTTCCTTCTGCTGTTTCCCTCTGCTTTTGCCCACAGCTCATCATGAAGTCTGACTCCTTAATCACAGTTAAATGCTGTCAGAGCTGGGAAGTGAGAGACTAGTGGGTAAAGTTTGAGAACCTCTGTGTAGGAGAGAGACAGCGAGATAATGGGCTTTGCTCTCAATGTGCTGAGGCCTCTAACTGCAAGCTAAAGACGGTTTAAAACTTCAAATGGTAACATTTGTTGAGCTCCTAAGCACCAGAAAAGTCTGCAAATTAAGCGCTGGATAGATTTTGGTTTATTTCTGTTTTTCTCTTCTGCTCTAGGTGTTTTTTTTACTGACATCATATTTTGAGTTAAACATGTAAAAGTAAAAAAAAGCATTCTGTTAATGTGGTCAAGGTTTGCTGCTGAGGCCAGAGGTGATGATTCCTCTTGTTATATTGGCAGTGCCTGTTTTTGTACTGTGCTGAGAGAGCACTGTTTAGCAGAGGAAGCTCTAATAAGTGCTTATAAACTGTTAAACCAAGTTGCAGCGAAACTACTCATCCATTACCCTGGCCACCCGCACACATCTCAGATTTAATGTGCCAGGGGTGTTTGCGTGGCAGCAGCTCAACCTTCAGGGAACTCATTCATGCCAGACTGGAGGCCAGGAGCAGATTAGATCAAATCAATGTGAGCCCTGTAATGTGGCCTCTAGTCTGTCCTACCGCAGAGGCAATACAGCACTAGCCCAGTGTTTCGGGACCCCCTTCGGGGCAGACCTGTCTGTATCAGCAAAGGGCTGATCATCTTCCTGCTGCGTACCTGGAAAAATAGGCTTCAGTGCCGACCATGAAACAAGGTTCATTAAGCTCCCACTCTGGCTGATCACAGCTCTGGCAAAGTGAGCAAAGGGGGGGTGTAGTGTCTTTACATTTACGACTGAGCCTTCGATGATGTGAGAATCGATAGTGGAATATTCACCGTCCTGGCTGTTGTGCCGGTCCGGGTCTCAAGCTGGGCTTTTATGTGAGGCAATACGGGTGCTGCTGATGGAGAGACATAAGGCTTTACCAATCACTTAAATCACCACTCCTCAGAAGAACAATTACACTGGTGAGAGTGAAGACAGCCTAAAACCCCAGCTCAGTGCCAATTGTTCTTCACATAAAAACTGGTTGTTCATTTAACCTTGAAAGATTAGCTATTTGCTTGCAGATTGTGGGGCGTATTGAGTTTTTCGCAACAGTCCCATCCCTTGTAGAATGTGGGAATTGCTTGTTTTACATCATTCCCTCAGGTGCCACTCCGTAATGTCATTGGGCTATTTACATTAACCCATGTAAAACAGCTAGGTTGTAGAACCTAACCAATTTTCTTGAGTGCCAATATTACAATACAGCTGGGGGAGTTAATTTTGCTGTTCATCGTTACTGAGGGATGACAGCTCTGGGGTATTTGCACATTCATCACAGGGGATGAACATAGTCTCATCCAGGTGTTATTCCACCTTTTTGCTCTGTTACTCCAAGTTCAATATGATTAGTCATTTAATAGTAAATTTGACAAGGTTTAAAAAGTGAGTAACAGCAGTGGGTTATGGTTTCTATCTCCATTAACTCAAGAGGGTTTTTTGCTCATCGGCCGTTTGTGACAGCTGACTGCTGAAATTGCACAGGAAAAAGGTGTTAAAAGACATACGAGTCACAAACTGTTATATATGAAAAATCTGTGTGTTCTTAATCTTCGTGTCATCTTTTGCTCTTCCCTCTAGTCGCTAAGAGGTGTGAACAGCTTGCACATTTACTTCTCTTTTTGCAGATTACACTCAGGGTGCTATTAATAAGATTGTTGTGGTATGGCAACATCACATAAAGTCAGCCTGGTATATTTCTTAACTAATCTTAAGTAACAGAAGTCTGCTCTGCACCTGTCTGATCATTTCCTTTTACTTCTTAGTTATGCTTTAAAATGTCACTCTAGTACCAGGAGATAAGTACCAGGGATTTTAGTTAATGTAAAAAACTTTAAACCTGCATAAATACATATTTTTGAAAATATTGAATCAGAGACTGAAATTTGAGAGGGGCCTGATAGAATTATCACTCAATTCGGCAGCTTCAGAGCTGTTTGGCCACTAATGGATATTCTTTTGCCTAAATTTTACTGGTATATGGTTGAATCTGATTTGCTCTAATCCCAGTACTTCTTGTATTGGTCTGGCAGGCTTTTTCAGCAAACAGGCCCAGATTGACCTGCTGTATGCTACTGAACTAGCATTAAACAGCTACCAAAGTTAACTGGTGAACACAATGGCAGATTGGCCAAGTTTTAACTACAGCCTGGAGTGAGATTTGGGTACTTCAGTAGTACTTATTTTTGTTTGTAATTAAAATTGCATCATTCAAGGTCAATTAACCCACTCAACCGGCTACTAGTCCATCTGCATGGTAAAACGAGGTCAAACTATTTAGATAAATGAAATAGCCTTATATCCCATCACAAACCTGGTTAAACAATGCTAGCCTGAGGGTTGTATTCTCAATACTCACAAGGGTATCTTCAAAGTCTAACAACTGCAACAAGGTGCAGTTGGATGAACAGTTTCATCCAACAGTTTGGATGAAAAACACCCCCGTTACCATACTAACTCACTCCATTGTCTGCATGTTCACAGCACGAGAGGACGGGGATAGACGCTGTGCTGCTGCCAGAAGAGCCACGGACTAGAAAGATCACTCTGAACAGCATGCATAGGAATAGGAGGTCAATGTGTGAGACTAAGCACACAACACACCCAAAATATGAGATAACCAAAACAGAGCTAAAAGGAGAGTGGATATTTGGACTCACATTTGTCAGGTGGTAAAAAAAAATATTCTGCTTCTTCTCTGCTGTAGGTAGTTAATTGATTTCAAAGATGATAGCCAACTTTATAAGCCAGGGATATCAAGTTGCCGGTGTGTAATAGTCATGTGTAATAGTTTTCTTTCCTCTAGTGGTCCAAATTGATGAATGCAGCTTTAATAGTAATAAAGACACCATAGTTGCAACTAAGTAGATAAGTAAGCTCTTTGCATCAACTAAGTCTTAACGTTAGCAAAATCTTTCCAGAAAACAAAGCTTGACATAGCCATTTCTAAAAAATTAGGAAATTTAAAGCTTAATTAAAGCTGCAAGCAGCAATGATTGGCTCCTGAGCCCCCACCTCGAAGGGCTCAAATTGTGGACACGTAGATATCTTCAGATATTGCAATAAGGGGTGAAGTAACACTTCCTGTGTCAACTGTGTGGCGCTAGAGACAACCCAATAATTATATGTCATGTCATGTTATTATGTGGAGAAACAAACCATGTAAATTTAATTTAAATCTCAGTTTGTCACATGAGGCTTCCTTTTTTCAGTAGGTGGTGCTATATTGGAGTTGCAGTATGTAGCCTTATCACTGTAAAGGGTCATTAGTTGTTTCTGTTGATACGACATACATTATAGACCATACTGTTTACATAAATCTGTATCAAATCTTTCAAGAAAGGAGAGTGAATCTTTTCCTCATGTGAAATATGTGTGAATTCTTCATTTTTCACATATATTTATTGACTCATCTGAAAGACTAATGATTTTCATTATGTCACCTTGATTGAATACCCTGTCTAGTAACTAACATTAATGTTAGAGGGCTCACTGTACAGTGTATTATCAGCTTGCTTTAGTCACTTGTCTGGGACACAAACAGATTTTGTTACAGTTTGATTAATGTTTTGGAAGGCTCATATTGATAGGAGAGATGAATTTTGTTCTGCAGGGTGCTGGTTTTATATTTGTCTCACAGAGACTTTGCACATACCAGACGTGTGAAACAGAGGCTCTGTTTGTCACACACTGTCTCATTTTGATTTCTGGCTCAGGTCTTGTCTGTGTGGAGTTTGCATGTTCTTTCTGTTTGTGTGTCCATAACTGTGAACGTGTGTGTTATTGTGTGATATTGTTAGCTCTGTGATGGAAAGCAATCTGTTGAGGTTGTTCCTCTGCTTTTTGCTCAGGGCATGCTTGGATACACTCCTGCTCCCTACGACCCTGAGCAGGGGAGAAGAAAGTGAATGCATTTAAAGACAAGGCTGCAATATTCTATACCTTTACTGTGTTTTTTTTTTTTTTTACCGTGAGCAAATCCCATGAAATGACACAACTGTAATATGTCTATCAATACTTTTGAATTTCTTTATCCTGTCTGTAGCATTCAGCCCCAAGCCTTCCTGCTGAAGACTATATCTTTAAAACAGGCCATGCTTTTGTTGTAATTTTTTAAAAGGCAAAATAATTTTATAGAAAAGTCTTTACAGTGTAATTTTTAGCAGCACACAAACATCAGAAAAGTGTTTTTTTTTTTTTTTGCATTAATGAATGTTTATAGCATCAGGACAATGCATATTTCCATATTCAAGGCCACAAAACCCAGTGCAATGATGTTAAAAATATGAAATATAACCATTTCTTTAAGCTAAAACACATTTAAAATCAAAATTGCTATATTTTATTGAGTTGATAGGACATGAATAATTTAGATATGAGCTGATGATGATTGTCAAAAATATCAAGCTTATGGAGCACTGTAAGAAAGCAGTTTTCAAACTATAAAATGATTAATGCAATAAGTAATTAGTTGTAAGAAGTAATGCCCTGGAACATTTACTATCAATTATTAACTATTACATATACTAGAGAAGTTTGATTTAATTCATTTCTTGTATTGTATCATTTTAGATGTGTTCAAGGGTAAATGCTGGTGCATATTCTCTGGTGTTTTGTTACCCTGCTCTGGCTGATGCCATCTCTCTCTGTGCCTGCAGGATGTGAGAGTGACTACTGGGGACCTCATTGCAGTAATCGGTGCCAGTGCCAAAACGGGGCTAAGTGTAACCCCATCACAGGGGCCTGTGTCTGCACTGATGGGTACCAGGGATGGCGTTGTGAGGAGCCCTGTGAGTATGGTTACTATGGCAAGGCATGCCAACTACCCTGCCAGTGTCTCAATGGTGCCACCTGCAACCACGCAACAGGAGAGTGCATCTGTGCACCGGGGTACACTGGGGCTTTGTGAGTACCACTAACATACTTATTCTTTTTGCTACTTACTTTGAACAAATGTCTATGTGCCTTCTGTTGATTTTCTGAGTACTCTTTGTTGATGAAAAAGACTGCAGGCAAACATAGGTTATGTGTCTGAGACATTTGACTGTTGACTTGTGTGGTGACAGCTGTGGAGAGCGCTGCCCCTTCGGTAGTCACGGGTCTCAGTGTGAGCAGCGCTGCCCCTGTCAGAATGGAGGGACCTGCCACCACATCACTGGAGATTGTTCCTGCCCTTCTGGGTGGACGGTAGGTCACTCAAGTAAAGGGGGGAATACAAGAATGAAAGAAAGGCCTGAGAAAAGAAAACTGTTGTAGAAAAAAACCCATTTAGGTCTCTAATGTAGTCTTTATAAGTCCAACTGACATGCTCAGAACAGAGACTGTAGGATCAATATGCTGTGTTCAATTATAAATGAGAACGTGGGATTTTCTACTCCCTGCAAGAAATAAATAAATAAATAAATTGGAGTTCAAAAAGCAATGTCAAGTGAACATGGCCACCCACATAGACAGCAACATAACATGTTACTTTAGGGATGTCACCATCACCAAGTGGCTTAGGGCACATCATGGAATCGAAACATCAACTGTTTAAATGCAGATGGGGACCATTCTTGCATGTCATGCTTATTGCTCCCCACGTTTCCTGTTTGTCTCTACTGTAAATAAAGGCAACAATGCCAATTTTTTTTTTTTTTTAAAGAGCTCATTTAAAAGGATTGTGTTTTTTTTTTAAATCCCTCCACTGGCATTCCTGTAAATTTGAAGCGGATCATTTGGAGAAAATCTTTCATCAAGGTATAATTAATGTAGTATTACAATATTACTGTTTATTAAAGTATATATATAGTATAGTATATAATATAATAAACTAATAATATTATATATAATACAAATAATTCTGAAATGCGGTTGAGAAACTGATTGCATATGAAATGTGTGGATGCTAATCTAGTGAATGAAAGACCTTTGTATTAAATACAAATTGAGGTACCTCATCACACCGATTCAAATACCATATCAAAATCCAATTTTGCTGTACAGATTTCCTGCTCATTGATTTGCAACACTGTCTAAATTTGCATAAAACAACCAGAGATTTTAAAGGGAAAGATACCATACTATAAACAATATGGCAAAATCTCTGGTTAGTATACAGAGTGTATATCGCCATATTGTCTAATCAATACATGCCGATTCACAATGATTGCTTATAGTGCTGGATTCTCTGTGTTATTCCCATCATGGCATGAAGTCAGTTGATGACTTTGCATGTGAAAACAAACTCAGCGTTAGTTCGAGTGAAATACCTTTAAGTCTTCCTGAAGTCAAAAAAAGAAGCATGTCAAAAGAAAAACTGTGTTTTCAGTAGGTCATGTATTTCCCTGCCAAAAATAACATTAAGTCAGAATTGTCCAAACATCAATAAAACAACAGTAAAAGAGTTTAGTTACAGTTATTTCAGTCCTGACGAGGCTCAGTCCTGAGTGAACTTCTGTGCTGTCTCTTTTTCACAGGGCTCAGTCTGTGCCCAGCCATGCCCTCTTGGCAAGTACGGCATCAACTGCAGCAAGGACTGTTCCTGTCGTAATGGCGGCATGTGCGACCACATCAATGGACAGTGCCAGTGCTCAGCTGGCTTCAGTGGACGCAGGTATGTAGCTGACACCCCTGGCAGAAAGACAATTACTATTCAATTATTATGCACCAAAACCTTGTGTAAAGTACTGTGTGCAAACTTCTGTACTCCTACTTTGAAAATAGGTCAGACAATGGCATGATTTATTGATATTAGTATTTAATGCAAAGGGATGGTTTCATGCCGACAGTTACACATTAAACAGTCACTCATTGACCTATTCTCTTTGTTGACTTCCAAATGAGGCACAAACCTGGCTGTTCTTTTTAAAGAGAAAGGAAATGCCAAAACACAGTCAAGAGAAATAAGCATTTGTAAAAGCCCATTAGTTCATTTGAAGGTGGATTGGATGCTTTTAATAGGGGTGTTTATGTTTAATTAATCTCGTACTTCATACTGACCAGTGAGGCTTCATGTCTTCAGCCTTCATCC
Source organism: Scomber scombrus (assembly GCF_963691925.1). Lineage (NCBI taxonomy): Eukaryota > Metazoa > Chordata > Actinopteri > Scombriformes > Scombridae > Scomber > Scomber scombrus. The sequence goes on from NC_084975.1 coordinate 25,084,126, forward strand.
TCCTCCACTCCCTCCAGTCTGTCCATTGATCTCACCATGGGCTACATGCTGTTTGGATTCTGCTCATTAATTATAAGTAATGGCTTATATTAAGGTCTCATTGACATCCACAGATCTTTTTAGTTCTCCGTGCCTGGCAGTGTAGCCCAGAGCAGCCTGAGTTTATTAGTTCAGCTAAAGCAATTGTCTCTTGGATGGAAACACTTCCTCGACAAGACCTTTGCTTTACTTTATTATTTTGCAAAATTGCCCTCATTCATTTTGTCAGTGGCAGGTGAATTAACCTGCCAGGAATAATCTGAGATTGTGTTAGCCCCTACCCTCTCCTGTCTAGTATAATAATACCATTGTCCCTTGATGAAATAAAGCCCAGTTAATTTAAAGATGAAACATAACTTTCCCATTTTATAATGTAATTGAGCTATTTGTAATAGCTTTGTTAGACTCTTGAGATTGATACACCGCTAGGATTGTATAGTTAAATCACTAATTTAAGTGAAGAAAACAATCCATTCTGTGGTTTACTTCAGGGCATCATGTGGAGAAACTCCTCAGCAATTCTAATTTCTGTGGTTGATTACGAAGTCTTGTCCAAGCCCTGCAGAGAAACTGAGGTCCTGTCTGCGTACAGCAGGGGGCTGCTTTCAGGCCTTATGCGCCATGTATTAGTTTAGATTTGACCATGTCAGCCTGGGATTTTTGAACATCAAATTAAATATTCATTATTTAAATGTTGAAATATAAAAAATACTATTAATAATATAACACTTTCTTCTATATTAGAGTAGTAGCTGAAGAAATTGCTATTATTTTCAGATACTTAGACAAACATAGCATTGTAGGAAATCACTGTTTGCAGGTTCAAAATGTAAGTTATTATTAGTCATTCTTACATTTCTTTAAAAACAGACATTTTTAACACTGAGAATGTTAGGAGGAAAACATATTGTTTTGGTAAGCATTTCAACTTTATTATTTGCATAATTAATATAAAATGTATTTTTGTTAACCCTAACTCTCCATCATGCAGGTAAACAACATTAAAACAACTTTGTTCTAGAGTAGCAACTTGCAATTATTTTAATCTTTTATTAATGAATTAAGAGTTTCCCAGAGTCCAAGGTCATGTTTTTAAATGAATAGTTTTGGGAGCTCAAATCTATTTAATTTATGGTAATATAAAGCAGAGAAAAACAGCAAATCTTCACATTTTAGAAGCTGAAAGCAGTGCAAGTTTGTGATTTTTGCTTGACAAATGACGTTTTTTTAGATCACCACTTTGAAAGTCAGTGTCCTTGCTTTGCAAATTTCCTCCAGGTGTCAGGATGACTGTCCTGTGGGCACCTATGGTCCACAGTGTAACCAGAGGTGTGAGTGTCAGAATGGAGCCAAGTGTCACCATATCAATGGCGCCTGTCTGTGTGAAACAGGGTTTAAAGGGCCTAATTGCCAAGAGAGATTCTGCCCCCCAGGCCTCTATGGCCTCATCTGTGACAAGTACTGCCCCTGTAATACCACCAACACTGTGAGGTAAGTTAGACATCAGTGCAAGGCCACACACTGCTCCAATCTGACCAAGTCCTGAAGCGAAGCCCCTGTAACTCCATATGAATAAAGACTTCTCTAACTCAGCTTTGTGCCACCTTCAGCTATCAGCCAGCACTCATTCTGTAGTCTGAACACTTCTTAGCCATGTCATCCAGTTAGCTTTTAATCGCGACCTTTGCTTCATTCATAATTTCTCAGCAGCATTCATAGTTAATGCAATGTTAATGCTCTGATTCCGGCTGGAGTTGGGCACCGACCATAAAAGTCATTACAAAATGAAGGATAAAAGGGACACCTCATCTATCTGATACAAGCACGTAGACACATATATGGATGAATTGCTGTTGGCGCAGACTTCACACTTTGACCCTGCTCAGGAATGGAGTGTTGATAGTCTCACAGCTGAATCTTGGCCTCACTCTTTTTCTTTCTGTTGTTATCACATCTTTCTTTCTCATTATGGCTTAGCTGCCACCCACTTTCTGGAGAGTGCACATGCTCAGCGGGATGGACAGGGCTTTACTGTAATGAGACCTGCCCGCCTGGATACTATGGAGAGGGATGCATGCTGCCTTGCAGCTGTGCCAACGGGGCGGACTGCCATCCTGTCTCAGGTTCCTGTATATGTGCCCCTGGATTCATGGTGAGTCTAAATGTGCTGTATTCCTTCACTGCTATGTAATAGTACTGACTTCAGTGGCCACTGTCATTATAATGCTATTTATTGTTATCTTATATGTTATTTATTTCATTTGTATTTGACCTTTATTTGGTCTCAGGGTCTCATGACGTCTAAATCTCTTTTTTCGTTGGAGCCAAAATGCCAAAATGGCAGCACAACTGTTACATAAACCACCACATAGCCAAAATTCACGAGAAGAAGAATAAGAAAAACAGAAAGGCCGAAAGGGAAACTTAAAATGCATTGAATCAATAATAAAACAAAAAATGAGAAAAAGAAAAAAAAGGAAATAAAACTCTCTGTAAAATATCCATGACTTTGTATTTAATTCATTTAACATGTTGACATTTTATTCTCTATTTCATCACTGCTGTAATTATGGAGTGTCAACTTTAAATTTTGCCACTGGTTACATAATTTTTTCATAAAACTGTCATAGGTTAATTGTCATTTTAACATTGCCCCTTGTAGTCTCTGTTATACTTAAAAAAATCAGGAGCCCCACTTAATAATAATAATAATAATAATAATAATAATAATAATAATAATAATAATAATAATAATAATAATAATAATAATAATAATAATAATAATGATGATATGAGGACATCCAAGCTAATAGACTCACAGCACATGCTGTTCAATAGTTCATCCTTTTGCTTTGTGAGCTCTACTTTGTAAAGGTTGTAGCTTTGATTTATATTTCATTTTATTTGTGGCCATGGTAAAATATTTGCGTCATTGAGGTCGTAATACTCTGGAAGTGGTCCCAGTATTCCTTTAGAGGATTTTTGTACACAGGCAGGCTGAAGCAAGGTGAGACATTTTATTATTGCCTTATTATGGATGTGCTCTATTGCACCACAAGAAAAACCCCTTGCTTAATGATTCATTCTACTCGCACAAGCCGCTGCAGACATTAATAATCAGTCGTGTGCAGTTTGTTGTGACTTTTACAAATGTACTGGAATCACCTTAACTTGTACCATCAGAGAGACAGAGGAAAAAGCAAACTCAAATCTATAGACAGGTGAAAAACCTAAACCTGAATAAATTAGTGGAGAAACATAACAAATGTTTCCACACAGGTGCACTGCATGGTACAATTAAGCAATTAACATCTAGTCCCGCTCTGTGGAATGTATAAAAATGTTTATCAGGCCCAGTTGATTCTGATTTTGTATTAAGATGGCAATAAGAAAATATCTAAGTTACTTTGAAAGATGGTTCATTGCTCAACCAGCTAGTGTTTCAATAGGAACAGTGACTAAAACATAATTTGCATTTAGATATATGCGAAAGAAACAAGTAAATACAGTCAAGAGTGTGATGCAAATTTGTTGAATTTAAATATCAAAGATAGTCAACAACTACTGTTTTAAAAAAGTGGTTACTAATCTATTAAACTGTTTCTGCAGAAGCAATATTTTGCACAGATGAGTTGAAAAAGTACTCACTCATACAATATTACAGTATCTTTAATATGGATGAGTTAAGATATAATTGAATGTATCCATATTAAACATGTTCTGTACAAGAGATGTTATCAATGAATCAATCTATCAGAATACCTAAAAACATGTTGTAGAAACTTTATTTCTTCATCATCACTATGAAGTTTAATTTGCTCAGCGTCATATTTCTTATTTCCTGTAAATAACATGAAATCAGACTTTTAAACATCTAATGACGTATTTGTTTGAAACTATATAAGTAACTGAGATCATGATTTAGTTCTCTAATTTCTTGTGTTTCTGCTGAACAGATTCTGAATAGTCTTCATTAACAAAGTTGTGTTTACCTTTGAGGTGCTTCACTTTCTCCAGTACAGCAAGGCCATACTTATATCTGAGAAACATAACCACTATTGGCCAGGTAGTTTCCCAGAACAGTGGGCATGCTCCAGTTCCATATGCTTGTGGTCAAGTTTAACTTTTTTCTGGGATGATTTTTCTGACATTTTCTTCTGAGTCAGACCACTACTTATTGTCAGTCTCTGGAATTCCTTCAAAGATCAAATTGTTGCAGCGAGACAGATTTTCCAATTAATCAGCTCTACCATTCATGTTGTTAAGGCTTGAGCTGATGGTTTTGATGTCATTGTTCAGCTTGCAGTGTTACTGTGCAGATATATAAATGCACATTTGAGAGTTCAGCCGTGCAAAAACCATTAGCACTGGTCTATAGAGATGTGGAAAAAAGTGAAATAGTCAGATGAATCGTCTTACATTTCTTACCAGTAATTAAGTGCATGTGTGGTGTTTGAATGAGACTGGTACAGGTCTAGGGCCCCCATCCATAGGGCACAGAGGGTCACTGAATGGTTTAATAAGTATGAAAAATAATGTGAATCATGAACTTTAGCATTCACAGTCACCAGATCTCAACCCAACTGAACACCTAGGGGAGCTTTTGGACCGACGTGTTAGACAGCGCTCTCCACCACCATCATCAAAACACCAAATGAGGAATATCTTTTGAAAGAAAGATGTTCATCCCTGCAGTAGTTTCAAAGAGTGTAGAATCAATGCCAAGGCACATTGAAGCTGTTCTGGCAGCACGTGGTTGCACAACACCTTATTGAGATACTTTATCTTGGTTCTTCCTTTAATTTCCTTTCATTTGTATATTCCTAGACCAATTGGGAGAAAACTAAATCTTTGACCTATATATGTTTCATTTTATTAAGTTTGTGCAGCCATATTGCCCCCTTTTACAACTGTCAAATGAGTTAGGTAACTTCAATCAGTTCTCCCATTGTATTTCTTGTCTTGCAATCTGAAGTTACAGAGCAACAGAGACCGAGAGGGTACATTTCTGCCAACATTACATTTGTGTGGAAATTGCCTATGTCTTACAGCGGGCCACTGTGGTGAATTGAGCTACGGAGCAGGGCCGCAGACTGTGTCTTAATTTGCTCCACCTGTTCTCTTTGGCGGATGCTGGGGAGGGCTGCCAGATCCATTAAACAGACCTAGAGGGCAGGAGCTGGATAGAAAAGGAGGCAGTCAGATGGGAACAGACGCACCTCATATGGAGGGCTGGTTTATGTGTGTGTGTGTGTGTGTGTGTGTGTGTGTGTGTGTGTGTGTGTGTGTGTGTGTGTGTGTGTGTGTGTGTGTGTGTGTGTGTGTGTGTGTGTGTGTGTGTGTGTGTGTGTGTGTGTGTGTGTGTGTGTGTGTGGAGGAGAGGGAGGAGAGGGAGGAGAGGGAGGAGAGATTGGTGAGCACTCACAATAGTTTTTTGCTTCTTTTAACAAAGCTGCTACTGTGCAAACAACACAGATGGTTTGCTAGAAAGATGGAGTGCTGATCGTGGCTCTTACCTTAGGTTGTAACTTTGTGTCATATGCATGGCATATGATCATTATCACACAGTAGGCTTTTAAGATATGGTTGATGATGGCGTTGAGGCTATGATTGCTGGCGAAGTCACTACCCCGGGGGACAGCTGATAGGACTAAGCCTCCCTGCTGCATCTTTGTTCTGGAGTCCCATCGGGGGGCAAACCAAGCAAAGTGTTGGAGCAGACTGAGCTCCTGCACGCTTGATTTAGCTCTAATAATTGGACATGCTGTTTTTGACTGGGACAAAGTGATTACAAGTTACCTATTCAGGCATTGTCCTTTGCAATCTTCAGCATGTACTCACAATACCATTTCGGCACTATGTTGATAGTTTTTAGAGATTCTGTTGATACTACTATATCTGAAATATGAATGCATTAGTGATACAGAAATGGATTCCAGTCTGCCTTTGTAGGTGGTGAAAACAAATCAGTTTCCTATCTCTCAGGGCTTTCTAGCCTCATCAAAAGGTTCAGAGGTTCATTTTCTGTCTTGCTGCATGAATTTTAAACCGTAGCCACTCATCCAGCAGTTAGATGAACTGTTTAGGAGTGAGACTGATTGGTAATTAGTGGTTCCATTTGCATCAAGTCTCAATGGGTACTAGGCTGATCAATGTTGTGTCAGCGAGAGGCTTTCTGGAAAAATTGCTCTTCAATTACATTAAGATACTAATAGGTATGAATTCAGTGCCTCGGCCAAAGACGACCTGGCTGCCTCTTAGTGCTCAGGTCTGGTTGCTGTCTCCATTGGCTGTGTAGTTATGTAAGGTCCTGCTGCTCTCGTGCAATGGACTGACAGCCCATGTGTTAATAATGATTCTCCACATACAGACTTCTATCCTTCGCAGCTCAGAAGGAATATGAATCAGTCGACTAATGAGAGAGCTGCCTTTCCCCTCTCGAGAGCAGACCAACCGCTGTTCTCTGCGCCACGAGGGTGAAACCAAGTGGAATCTTACGCAGCCATGGATGCAGCAAAATCCATGTGGTCATTTGTGGCTGCATGACGTTTTATCCATGAGTCCAGACACCAGTAAATTGCCTGTGCTCTGAAGACAGGCTGAACCCCCCCCCCCCCCCCATTTCCCCCAGCCCCCCTGACTGGGCGAACTTCTCTTCTTACTTAACAACTGTAACTGAACTGCTTTTGTTAGCAGTCTTGGAGCTGTCATTTTCAGCAGAACAAAGGTTATTGCAACCGATTGATAAAAATTTCAATCACAGACAGGCGCTTTTATGTGGTGTACGGGGAGGAGAGATGTTTTAAGAAGTGTGTTCTGCCCCTGGCGTCCACTGGCACATCTCCTCCTGCCTCCTGTTTAAACTGAGTTCAAAATGATAATGAGTGCAGTGAGCAGGCAGCAGTCCCCCAGTGCTCTGGTGAGCAAAGAAAGAGCCACTCAGGACTCCTCTGGGCCACTAATTGGAACTCTAAATCATTGTGTCACCTGTCACTCAAGACAGGGTTTGTAAGGGAGGGTTGTGGGAATCCATAGACTGGCTATGATCTCCAACTAAGGGAGGGACCAGACTAGTGGAGGTGGGCTATGTCCAGCCTTTAAATGAGAGAAATTCTAATGACAGCTGGCTGCAGAAGACATGGAAGGAGTACTTCATGTCCTTTACCAGCTAGTTTACTTTAACGCAATGGAAAGGGACTGAAAGGGTTAGTTTGTATTTTTTGAAGTGGAGATGCATGAGGTAGTTTACCATAGTCAGTGTATTACCTGCAGTAGAAGGTGGTCAGCATGCCCACAAGTATGGAGAAATAGGCAGGAGTACTGGCACGGAAGCTAAGCAATGTAATAGACGGGGGCAACAATAAAACAACAACAAACATTTTAGCAGCCTAAAAAAGCCCCCATAAAAAAATCAATATCAGTTTAAGTGTACGCTATATTTAGAAGATTTTCCCTGCTTTGCCTTGCCATCAGACAGCCCTTTCCTTTGGCACTACATTTTCTCAGCTAACCCTTGCAAGCTCTGCAAGCATTGCTGCTGAGCTCCCATTGGTGTTCCTATTAATAATAGATTGTGTGTCGGCTGCAGTCTATCGGGTTGTCTACAGGCTACTGCCTATCCCCAATCCATCCAGTTCACCGTTGAATTAATTTATTAGTTTTATTGGTTTTTGTAATTTCCCTATTCCCCCCCAGATTGGGAGAGAACATCCACTTGTAGCACACCTTGACCTTGAGTCATACAATGTCTTTTGACACTCATTTGCATATTGAGGTCCAATCATGATTTGGGCACAATTTAGACAACCGATTTGTCTGATGTCACTATCCAGCTACACATGTTAATAACTGGTGTAAATGGGGCCAAAATGCCACCTACCCTACCCACTGCAGTGCAGGTGCTCTGACCAGCCAGTAGGAGTCACTACTTAGGGGACAATGACAAAATCCTTGGCCAGTTGTGTTCTTTGATGGGCCAGTCTGTAAGATTGAACTCTGGAATCTGTGGGTCAGCCCAGATTTTAGAGCAGTGGTTCCCAACCTAGGTGTCTGTAGCCTCATAAGGGGTCAATTGATTAATCTAAGGGGTTGCAAGATAATAGGACAGATTTGTACAACAGAAAAATAATTTGTTTTGTTTTGTTTTGATTGTTTGGGGATTTATTTGTTTTTGCATATTTATCTGAATTTGTTGCTCTATTTATTGCAAATTACTGTATTTATCTTCTCAGGCCTCTAAAAGTTATTCAAATAAAACTAAATCCCTGGTAGACTTTGTTTTATTTTAAGTATCCATAAGTTAAAAACACTGGGGACCACTGCTTTAGAGTACTGCATCCCGTAATCCTGGAATTTAACCAGTTATAGTGGTCCTTCCAAATTGCCTCAATCACCCTTTGCGGTATTTTATAGATACGTCTTCCAAGACCCTTTTTACCAGTCAAGACATACAACTTCAGTTTATTTAGAACAGAAATTGTTGTATTAATGAACTGTAAAGCTGGTAGGACAGCAGGGCAATGGTAGTAGCTTGATTGGAGACGGATGGGAGGGGGGAGTGTGGATTCTTGGGCTTTTGAGTCTTGACCCTGTCTCCGCTGATGAAAGCATGAACCCCCCATGAGATTAACAGAGGAGAAAAAGAGGGAGAGAGCTAGAGAAGTGGAGAACTGGGGTGTAGCAGGGTTGTGGAAAGTGAGGCACGGCTGGGAGTGGATGCTGTCAGAATATATAGAGTGCATAATTGGAAGCTAAGAGAAGGTAACCCTGGGTGATCAAGTGTGGTCTTTCCTCTTGAACTTCAGTTACACTACTATCATAAATCCATTCAATTTTACAGTTGCTTTGCTCCTAATTCTATATACAGAAAGAGTATGGCTGGTCTAAATAAACAATTCATTTGACTATGGAGAGGTGCAGTGAACCTTTCTTTCTTTCTGTCATTCCTTTTTCTTAAGGTCTGCCAGATTTAGCATTTATTGTCATGCTAATTATTTGTATTATTTCTACCACAGGGTGAGGACTGTGCTACAGTGTGTCCCCCAGGTCTATACGGACCGAGCTGCATGTCTACCTGCTCCTGCCATAATCACGCATCCTGCTCACCTGTCGACGGCTCCTGCATCTGCAGGGAAGGTATAGTATAACTGGCCCAAGAGGCTCAGAGAAGCTCCTGTGCATTTGTGTTAAACTGACAGTAAATCATGTGAGGAGTCAGATTCGCAGCATGGATGAACAACATTTACATATGGTCAGAATCCTCTTACATTTTGTACTTACAACAGAAAGTATTGTTTTCTTATACATAATGTATCACAAAACTGTCAGAGGACCTCTATACTTTATTCTCTGCTTTCTATATTTTATTTTTAATGAATGATATATCACATCACAAGTTCCTCTTAATAAGTTATTTAAGAGGAGATTTGATCAGTGTCAATGCATTCTGTTTATGTGTGAATGTAATGTACTATGCCAGTGGTTCCTTACCTTTTTGGCTTGTGACCCATTCAATGAAACATTTGAGACCCTTCACTCCAGATTATAGCTTCTATGTGATTGTGAGTTATGAGTAGTTCAATCAAAAATGTCTCTCTCATATCATTTCATCTAAAGGATTTAGATGGAAAAAAAGAGAATATTCAAAAATGCAAAAATGAGAGAAAATAGAGGAATTCATATGGAAATAGAGGCACTCTAGTGACTTAGACATTACATCATAATGTTCCATGTTTATGTCTATCTACTGCATGTTATTTCATAACCCTCCCCATTGTCCTTGTTTTTTTGTCATCTTTCTACTTTCAACTGGCTAATACAAGCACAAAATTCCCCCCCAAAATCATTCAAAGAGCCTCAAAAGATCTATCTTGAGACACCATTGGGGGCCCAAACTCCAAGTTGGGAACCACTTTACTCTAGCATATTTTGGTTGCTCAGTCATGTCAAATATTAACTGTAATAAAAATGTAGCTGCATCCATAATACTTTTTACATGAATGTGCACAGATTGGTGTGTATGCTCTCTCCTCCTCCAGGCTGGCAGGGTGTGGACTGCTCAATCCTCTGCTCCAGTGGTACATGGGGTCTGAGCTGTAATCAGACATGCTTATGTGGCAATGGAGCTGCTTGTGACCCTATAGATGGAACCTGTACGTGTTCTCCTGGGTGGAGGGGAGAGCACTGTGACGAATCCTGCCCTGTAAGTCTGCCTTGGACATTGCAAAGATTCTGCGGATCCAGAATTATTGATGCAATGTTCAAATTAATGCATCTGATTGTGCCCATGTGTAAGATTGTAAAAGGATAAGAGTGATTTTTTTTTATTGTTGTCAGGATGGCACCTATGGGTTGGAGTGTCGAGAGCGCTGCGACTGTAGCCATGCCGATGGCTGTGACCCAGTGAGTGGCTACTGCCGGTGCTTCCCAGGCTGGACAGGTCAGTACTGCTTTTGGAAAAGTATAATCAGAGCAGATGCTTATTCGCAGCAGAAATAACTTCTGGGATCTCATTTAAAATATCTCTACAATATCTAATCAAAGACATCAGATGCTTTTCAGAAATATTTATTTACCGAAACAGATAAATATGCTGAGGCATTTATGGTTTCTGTTTTTTCAGTATGTTTTTAGATTGTCTAAGCTTGTGTTTTGTTAATTATACGTTCAATTTGTTTTGCCACTGAGCCGGCAGGGTTATGTGACCAAGAGATGTTGAGATTTGAGCTGACACACTGGATGTCGGTATTCTGTCAGGCTTATGTTGCATCCATTATTGGATGTACAAAACGTTTGAAGTACCCGATAAATATTTGGAGGCTGAATCTAATCATTGGCCCAGAATTCTCTCACAAGTTTTAAAACACAGCCTATGATATTTTTTATTTTTGGCTCTGTTCTTTTCCATGTTGTTGGGAAGTCTGCCTGAACCAACTGCCATATTAACTCACGGGAGGATTCACTCTCAGGCTCTCAGTTTGAACTTTGATCCCATCAGGACCCAAATTTGTAGTTTTACGTTAACATATGTCAGCTCTCTGTTGCTTGTCATTTCAAACATTTGCTTACAGGGAAAGAGCTGGAGGTAGGAAAGTGTGAATGTCACAGCAAGGGTGAGGATCATTATTCTCAAAAATGAAGCGTCACATCTGAATGTCAAATATGGGGGGCTAGCCAAGGAACCTGGTCTCTGAGCTTGGGTGGAGAGGTTCAGTCAGGGAGGGAATAGATTCAGCAGGAAAGGTCAAGTCTGTGAGCTCTCAGCATCCCACTCCATTCAGCCTCCTGAGCTTAGGGCATTTATTCTGGGAAACAATGTGGGTTTTATTATCTGCAACAACGGAGCCGGCAAAACGGGCCTCTCATGCTCTGAATCCTGCACAGGTCGGGACCATCTGTCAGCCTTAATTGAGTCACCAGGGTGCAGGGCTGCGGGCAGCGTACAGCCTGGTGGGCCGGACAAACACACATACACACACAAATCATAGTGGCTCAACAATAGGCTCCCTGAAGGAAGAAGCATCCAGAGAGAGGAAGATGTGGGATTCGTCACAAGGCTGTCACAAGTAAAGGGAAGGAACAAAATGGCTATTTACAGAAACACTAGAGCTATTTTTGCAATAAACACTGTCGTATCACGCACCATAGTAGTTCCAGGGTTTAGTATGGCATCCTATTTAACTGTCAGCTTGTTTATTTGTTTTCATTTTTTTTAGGGTTTGTGTAAATTGTCAGGAATCTTGACTCTAAGAGTGTGTGGGTGTAAGTGGCTAATCTGTATGTGACCCACACAGTTGTTGCTGAGCTGTCATAAGCCTGACATCAGCCAGCCAAGATTAAAAGCTCCGACTAGACACTTGATGAAGTGGCTTCATGTAAGTTCATGTTAAATAAGGACTTCACCTTTTTATTTCTGAAGAGATGCTAGTCTATGTGTGTGTGTGTGTGTGTGTGTGTGTCTGTGTGTGTGTGTGTGTGTGTGTGTGTGTGTGTGTGTGTGTGTGTGTGTGTGTGTGTTTACATGCACTAGGAGAAAGAGAGAGAGAGAGATAAAGAGGGAGAGAGAGGTTTGCTTTGCTCTGCTCACTCTGTACAAATTGGATAGTGGGACCTCTGGCACTTCTCAGCGAAAAAACCTCCTTTGAAGAGACTTCAGTTCTGGCTTCTCTCACTCTTTCTTCTTCTCCCTCACTAGGCATCCAAAGCCCCTCTGTTTGTCACCATTAGACTGAAAAGTGTGATGCTCTGTCTGCATTCATTTTCTGACAGTAAAGGCTGCCACTGTTTTTTTCTGCCTGGCCTAGCAGAACCTCAAACACACTTGCACAAGCATTGCCCTCCTTTTGATGTCTATGGCTAGGCATCTGACTAAATCACTGCTACCATGCCCCCTCCTCATCAGCACTAACAATTCCTCTCCTTTACCCCTCAATTCCACCCATAAGGTGCCCTGGTTACTGTATAACATTAGTCTCCAGAGTTTAGACCAGGTTTAATTCAAAGGTACTGCACTAATGCTGCTTTAATGGCCACACCATTCTCAGAAATTCTCTCTCATTTCAAATGAAGCTTCGGAGGGCTGATGCTTGAAAGGTTGCAGAGTTTGTGTGCGTGTGTGAGAGTATGTGACTTTATACGTGTGTACTTTATAAGTGTGTGTGTTCATGTGTGCATGTGTGAAACTGCCTGTGTGTTTGCTGTATGTACTATGCTGGGTTTTATTTGATGAACCTGTGTGTATGTACAGTACATGTGACTTTGCTCCTTAGTTTTTGAAGGCATGGGTAAAGCTGAGAGAAAACGTGCTGCTCCGACGAATGTGCTAATGCATTCATGTGCACAGTGAGAGCACAGTATGGGTGCAGTGTTTTGCGTTTGTTGGCTGGAGCTGTGCCAAACACACAGGGACACTTCCAGACTGTGCTCTTGTAGCCTGAGTACTTCCCTTCAGCTCTGTACACTACCCCAGCTCTGCTGAAAGAGAATGGGAGACAAGCTCGACTCCTCTGGAGACCCAACCCTGTTAATCAACACAGTGCACTGGCAGGGAGCCCCAGTCAGATCAAAAATAAAATACATTTGGAAAGGAGAAACTGAGTCTGAAAGGATGGGCTGAACTGAAAAAACCTCTGAAAACAAAAAAAAAAACCCTCAACTCAGTCCAAACTGTAGCTTCTTCATTCAGGGCTAAAATCAGTTGAGGATCCATGCTGGGTGAATAGCCCTCAACAGATCCACTGTGATCAGACATTGTGAGTGCTTTCCTTTGATGATGTTTTTTTTACAGATGGCAGACTACATAGAATATTTCAGCATATCAGTCTTCTTAGTGTGCATCCGCTGAATATTCTTCGTTTTAATGTGCCTGCAGGAATCCACTGCGATAATGTGTGCCCACAAGGCTTCTGGGGGCCCAACTGTTCAGTCAGCTGCTCCTGTCAGAATGGAGGATCCTGCTCTCCAGAGGACGGCACGTGTGTGTGCGCACCTGGATACAGAGGGACATCCTGCAAAAGAAGTGAGCCTCCTTCTCTTTTTCTCTAAGCAACAAGGCAACACCTTTAAGAAATTACGGCGAGAGAGGGAAAGCAGCACAGTAACAAATTCCATCACAGTATTGACCTTGCTTTGATCTTAGAAGAATTGTTGAAGGGTGTGCCAGCAGAGAAGACGGACTTAGTTGTCTGTCATAACTGTTTGATTGTAAACCCTTCATCACAGCTATCATTCAATCCGTGTCTTTACCACTACAGCAATCCTCCACGCACACGCACACACACACACACACACACACACACACACACACACACACACACATAAACACCCCCCTGTCCTCAACAACCAACTCACAGTGGGAGATTCACAGTCCTCGCCCAAGGCTCATCAGAGGGCATGCTCACTGGGAGTGCCATCTCTAGTTTCTGAATGGGGTCCATCTGAAGCTGCTCTCAAGTGATAAGCTTACTGATTGGGAGTGAAATTCACAGTCACAAACATCAATTTGGGTGGAATGTAAGAGAGAGTCTTAGAGTCTTAAACAAGCTGTGCGTGTGTGTGTGTGTGTGTGTGTGTGTGTGTGTGTGTGTGTGTGAGAGAGAGAGAGAGAGAGAGAGAGAGAGAGAGAGAGAGAGAGAGAGAGAGAGAGAGAGAGAGAGAGAGAGTGGGAATAATTACTCCTCTAAATTCAATGTTTACACAGATACTGTACTTGTCAAGTGAAAACCTCCTAACTGCAGTTTTGCTGTTCTGCCTGTTTAATTGAAGGATTACATGTTTCCCCAGAGCGTGATAAAGATGTATCACACCTTGGCTTCTAAACTCAAATCTAAACCTATTGGGTAGACTTTATACTGCAGGGATGTCAAACTACAAACAAGGATGTCAGTTCCTAAAGGTATTTTGGAAATACCTGATTTCCTCCTGAGAACAGTAATATTGGAGCAGGATTGCTCCCAAATCACTGGCTATGAAAATAGAAATATAGATTTTAAAAGTTTCACCTGTATGTCTTATCATGGTTGCAAGTTGATGGTCTTCCTACAAAATGTTAATATAATAACCTTTATATCACGTTTTGGACATGTTAATGGCCCCCATTCTTTCAGTAAAATCTTAATTATTGACACACAGTTTGTGTGTTTCCTGACATTTATAGATAATCAAGCTGCTCTCAAGACTTAACATAAAACAGACTTTCACGATTCTCTTGACTCTTTTACTCTTGCATCTCTGGCAGCAGATGAAATGGGAGTGATTATATTAAAGACTGACATTTCCCCCTCCCTGTGCTGTCTCTCTTCGTCTCCTTTGCTTTAATTCTTCAGCCCTTGATTTTCTGTACTCCCTTGATCACTCTTGTCATGCCCTTTTTCATTACCATATACTGTACCTCTTGTTTTGTCTACATTGTTGACTGAATCCCTCTACTCTCCTGCCATGTTCTGCCGCTGCAGTCTGCTCTCCGGGGTTCTACGGGCACCGCTGCAGCCAGTCATGCCCACAGTGTGTGCACAGCACTGGGCCTTGCCATCACACCACGGGCCACTGTGAGTGTCTGTCCGGCTTCTCCGGCTCCCTGTGCAACCAAGGCAAGTAGCCTTTTGTGTCCCCTTGACCTTTTCCTACAGTTTCACTTACCGTTAGATTCATTCAGTGTGAAGTTTTACTTGTAGCTACTGGAAAATGGTAAGTACAGTTTATGTCTGAAAATGTCCTGGCATTTTATCTTGACAAAAAATAGAGTAATCTTTTTCAAAGGTTAGGAAATAACAATGATAGAAATAAGATAATAATGCATTATTATATGACAGTATTTAGTATCTTAGTATTTATCCTTTGATAAAGCACTGCTGTTCCTTTTGGAAGAAAAACACAACAATTTTATCAATGAATCAGTCTCATAAGTTCTTTTCAAAACATCTCCTGCTGCAATGAAAACAATAATGACTTCTTAAAATAAATGACGACATGTATTCATTGGAGCAAACCGTTTTAGTAATACATGATAAAGAGAAAAAAAAAGAAAAAGTAACTAAATCTTTAAATGATGATAGGAACTTTAAAATCAGTGGGTTGATAGAGAATTCAAGACTTTTGAAGCTAATATGAATTGAAGCTAACATATAGCAGCTGGAAGGTCAAGATGGCTCCAGTTTATCTCTTTAAATTCTTTCTTTTGCTATTGTTATTTGACATGAAGCCCTGATCACAAAAAACATGTTATACATACTTGTTAAAGAGTTTCATAGTAGCTGATCGGTCATCTCGTCAGGTCCGGCGTTGTGCAGGCTTTTTGGGTGCTCAGTGGTGACACCAGTTAAGCTGGACAGTCTTGTTTCAGACTGCTATGAAAGAGTCTTTGCTGTCGGCTGAGCTCCCAGGTGATGCTATGGAAGAGCCTGACAGAGGCTTATTTTAATCCGAGTGGCTGTCTGACTTTGGGCAGACAACCAGAGTGTTCCTGGCCAATACGTTGCTCTCTCTCTGTGTTCTGGTGCAACAAAGACCAACGTTGAATTCAGGGTTTTTTTGAGTCTTTGTGATCTTTTATACGTGTTGCATAACTTTTATAAAATTGATCCGGTCCTTGATTATGATTGGCTGAGCCGCACAGACACCTCTGACCCCATTTCACATTACAACAGTATTATTGCACCTGCACAAATTGTTTTAAAATGGAATTTTGATTTACTAGGTGGGTCAGAGTTAAAGTTAAAGAGCTGGAAAAGTCAAGTTTTTTGCCAGAAATCATGTAATCACCGTCAGTAAAAAATGTAACCTACATGGCTCTCCCTGCCAGAGAAGGATGCTGTTTTCCGGGGGGCAGTGCGCCAACCAACTCCGCCCATTTCTCCTTATCAACTTAAGCCAAGACAGGCGGAGTTTTGGACATGTTTGAATGTTTTTCGCGCCAAAGTTCGAATGAATGTTTATTTTCTTCAATTGGGACTTCTTTGGTGGGGTTGTTTTATGATCTTTGGGCTTCAGGCAGTGTTTTTTTGTTTGGCCTCCTCACCAGTGACTTTTAATTCACACTCTTTTTTTGCGTAAAATTACACTTCAGAGTCACTATATCTGAATCCTTCCTGTCAACATTGTAGACAGAAGTACACCGATCAGCCAAAACATTAAAACCACTTACTGGTGAAGTGAATAACATTGATTAACTCGTTACAATGGCACCTGTCAAAGGGTGTGTTAGGCAGCTAGTGAACCATCAGTTCTAGAAATCAATGTGTTGGAAGCAGGAAAAATGGGCAAGTGTAAAGATCTGAGTGACTTTGACAAAGGCCAGATTGTGATAGCTAGATGACTGGGTCAGAGCATCTCCAAAACAGCAGGTCTTGTTTACATCATGTCTTCCTGATATGCTGTGGGCAGTAAAGTGGTGCAAGGAAGGATGACGAGTGAATCTGTGACAGGGTCATGGGCGTCCAGGGCTCATTGATGCACGTGGGTAGAATAGACTGTCTGTTCTGATCCCACAGAAGCTACTATAGCACAAAAAGCTGAAAAAGTTGATGCCCATGCTGAGGGCACCAATTGAGTATCTGTGGAATGTGACAAAAAAAAACATGCCCAATCCATGGAGGCCCCTCCTTGCAATTTACAGGACTTCAAGGATCTGAACTGAATACACTTCATGTAATGTTAGAAGACTAAGCCATTTTGTCAGTAGACGGCAATGTTGCTACATGTTAAAAAATATAATGAAGTTAAATATATGAATTCAATCATCTTACATCGCACAGTTATCAAACTTATACCATTAATAATGCAATTTTATGACAATTCAGATTTGACTTTTCTTAATGAGAACTCACTAAAGAATGTACTTCAGATTTATGATGGGTCTGATGAAAAGCAAAACCCCAAAAGGGGAATCTGCATCCATGTTTATGTGGAGTTGTCTGGTCCTTTATCCAAGTCAAATGATCCAAGGGTAATTAAATGCCTTTAGTTCAAACATTTATTTAGTTATTTTGTCAGAAATGGTCTCTAAGGAATGTTTTTTGAAAGCACCAGGGATGTTCTGGCAAGTGTCACTGGTCAACCCCCACTGAGAGAGTTGGAAAGTTTTATTTAAAAAGTTTATTTAAGTCTATTTCTTGGATGAGACACCCACCACATGTCTCTGTAATTCCAGGAGCATTCAGTGGGATAAAAGAATGCAAGCATAATGTCCTACATGAATTTGAATAAAGGTGTTACGGCGTTAAAAGTGACATGTGGTTATAGCATAAATTATAAAACCTCTCTGTAGCAGTATTTTGTGAGGACACCCATAGACATTCCCACCTTGCTGTGCTCAGTAGTCAGTCTCTAATAAGATCAACGGATGACCTGCTGTCTTTCGCACTGACATCTCAGCCTTGAAATTTTTAAATAATGGCTATCATCAGTGCATCCCAGACACCAAAAAAAAAAATCAGCCTTCAACAGTAGCTAGAATATTGCTGAGAACCCACTTTTCAGACAAAGGATACATCAAGTAAATGTCCCTCTCTCTAATGCTGCAAAGAGAGTTGCATATAAATTGCTTTTCACAAATACACAGAGAAAAAGAAATGTGCAGGTCTGATTTTATTATCAAATCTGATTTCAAGGCAAGAAAGCACACTTTTCTTTGTGTATTCCCACAGCCATGTTTGTTTAAATCTTGTTGGCAGATTATGTCAACAACTTACAATTAGAATATTTTTCCATATCTGTTGACAATATATAAATATTATACTAAAAAGTAAAGAGATAGTGTGTGCACACCCCATATTATATTTAAGTCAGGTACAAGACAATAAATATTAAATGAAGACCAAAAATGAGTGTCCATACACTGAATTATAACTACCAAAGGTTTTTATGATTTATGATGAAAAATGTACCATTTTATTAGGAAAATGGCCAACACGACAAAAGCATGCATAAACAGATACCAAAATAGTTACATTATACCAATGTCATAATAAACACACTTTCTGCCAACAATCAACACAAGAAAGTCACAAAAATAGTTAGTTTCCACAACAATATATTTCCAGAGAGAAATGCAACATATCAATATTATAAGGACCAGATAGGCCATAGTTAAAAAAGAAAAAATTTCAATACCAATCCCAGGAGAAGGACTGTCGATTGTTGCCAGATATTGTTTTTGTGATAACTTTAACCATGATGTAGCTTGCTCTTTGTCATGTTGGCCACTTGCCTAATGAAGACCCAGTAGAGTCAAAACTTTCCCTTTTTAGCCAATAATAAGAAGACTTTGGAAGCTATAATCCAGTATGCTGACACTTTTTCCCTTACTGGTAAGAAGTATCACAAGCCTTTCTTTATTGATGTAGCTAGTAGTTTGTCAGGTGCGTTGAAGACAAAATAGTTTAAAAGAATGTTTATAAAGAAATTGCAAGCCAAATTTTTATAAAATGTAATTTTTTTGTTCATTTAAATTATATTTGCAAATTATCATGGCAGTTTCACTTTCTTTCCTCTCTCTTCGTTGGCCACATAGCGAAATACAAATCTGCTTTCCGCCACTGTGTCGAGGCAAGACACCTACATACTAATGTACTGTAGATTTTGCTTGTAATAATTTAGCTTTTTCTATAAATTACGGAAAGGCTGTGGGGATTTTTTTAATTCTCTTTCATGGCTTTGAGCAATGTCTTAGAAATAAAAGTTTAATAGGTTAGCTGAATGAAGGAAAAAGGAAAAATGAGAGTCAGCCCTAATTTGTCTGGACTGTAATTACTGGTGTGCAGGCGTTAGGCCACAAGGGACGAAGGTGGCCAACAACATGCACATTTTACTCTTGTCGAACCCTGCTGGCGTCCTCACTTGTCCTCTGTCCAGCACACACAGTCCCAGCCTAATGAAGCTCTCCCGGTGTGTTGAGGCTTGAATCCCCAGAAGCAGCAGTATGGGGGAGCCAACCTCATAGCCTAATGACAACCTGCTTGAAGGAGCTTGAAAGAGCTCTCAAGAAAAGGGGAAAGCCAGCTGAAATGTAATCATTAAAATCACCCCACATGAAAATGAGTCAGACCAGTCTCTTTCACAGCCAGCCACCTTATCTGATATTTCTAACGCTGGGCTATTCTCTTTATATGAGACCTTTGAAGTATGTGCTGGTGCTGCAGCTCCCTGATCCTGACGGTTAGATACACCTTGGTTCAATTTGTCCCACGGTCCAACAAGAAAACACAATGGAGGTTTCATTGAAAATGACATCTTTTATTGAAGAGTGCCGGGGAGCAGTAAAATATTAATTTCATAAAAAATGTATACAGTGGTCTGTGTACATGGTCTATTTTAATTCTGTGGCACATCAGTCATTCCACTCTGGTGAGTAGAAATGGGGCAGTGGAGCCACTGGAGGCAGTGATTGACTCCTGCTTTTGTCTAAACAGATCACTTCACTTCATGTCCACTCAAATAGAACAGTATCATCCATTAGAGGAGTATGTTTACACAACCTTTCTCAGAATGAGCTGTTTGCACTAATATGCTGACAATAATGTGTCCAAGTTTGATGTGATAATGTTAATAGATTTTACTAGTCTTTGCGTGTAAGTGATAATATGCAGATCGGGATTGTTTTGTAAAGTGTTTTGTTCTGTGTTTTGCAGTCTGTCCAAGTGGCAGGTATGGAAGGGCCTGTGCTGAGATCTGCCTCTGCACCAACAACGGCACGTGCAACCCCATTGACGGCTCCTGCCAATGCTTCCCTGGTTGGATAGGGGAGGATTGTTCCCAGGGTATGTCTTCTCTCCCTAATCTTGTGTGTAATTTGCAAATTTTCTCCCTTTTTTCCCTCCTCCCATTGTCTGTCTCCACTCCTAATTTCTCTCTCACATTTCACACACATTAATCATTTTCATGACCCTACACATTCCTAGAACTACCCTCAGCCCCAGCTGATGTAAAACACATAGCTTGCTTAAATGATTGTTGTAATACATTATGCTCTTTGATTTATAACACTGAAGGCCAAAGATCATTAGCAGAGCTTTGAGCCACTATACTATGGGAAATTGATGTGTGGTATTTTATTGCATTAACTGCTTAAAGTAAAAATAACTTATGAACAGATGGATGTCATATAACCAGTGCTTTGATTTGGGATATTCAACCTGACACCTATGTCTGCTCACATATTTTAAATTATGGGCTGGTTGAGGGTAAAAATCACATTGGATTTTCTATGTGGATTTATGTAAAGTGTGCTGTTAGTATACAATATGTATGTGTGGCTATATCTAAGCATTCCTTCAAACACATGTTTTATGTACTTCAAGTGTGCATGCATAGGACATAGAATATATGTACAGGTTGTGTGACCATGAGCTTGACTGTGTCTCTGGCATCTGCAGCCTGTCCCTCTGGGCACTGGGGCCCTGATTGTCTCAACTCGTGTAACTGTCACAATGGAGCCCAGTGCAGTGCCTACGATGGGGAGTGCAGGTGCAGCCCTGGCTGGACTGGACTCTACTGCACACAGCGTGAGTCTCTCCCATCCAGTTAATAGACACATAGTGTCATCTACTGGCAGTCCAACAGAACTGCATGGAAAGTGAGACAAACATTTTTCAGACAACTGGATGATATTAGTTTTTCACGTACAGGTTTGAAAAGAGAGCAAAATCAAAATAAAACTAATGGTCATTTGATTAATTTGCTCATTATTCATTCCAGTCAGTCTCCCAGGAATAGTGAAGATCATCAACATCAGTCAACTAATTTGAATACCATTATCTATCCCCCAAGGGTTTTATTCATTACTTTTTGTGGTGTCATGCTCCTGCCATTGTGCATGGAAATCACATTCATTTTAAATGTTTTCTCCTTTTTGTCTCAAATAGTTTCCTTCTATTAACAGTCTTCTTGTGCTTTAGTTCCACCTCTGTGTCATGTTAACACCTTAACTGCATTTTCTGCTGAAGTAGGACATGTTTCATTTCCATACATTCACTTTGTCCTTTATTGCGTATGCCGCAGAGACATTGACTGGTGTTGATTTTCCTTTTCCCCTGCAATATGACCTTGACTCTTTACGTTGTCTCCCCCTCTCTTTGTTTCTCTACCCCTCCCACCCCAACATTTTATATATATCTGTCTCAGGCTGTCCTTCAGGGTTCTACAGCAGGGATTGCTCTGAAGTCTGTCGCTGCCAAAACGGTGCAGACTGTGACCACATCACTGGCCAATGTGCTTGTCGAACAGGCTTCATTGGGATGAGCTGTGAGCAGAGTTGAGTAGGCCCAGTACATATTAGCTCTGTACAAAATTACACTGTGGATCAGTTTAATTGTGTGTGTGTGTGTGTGTGTGTGTGTGTGTGTGTGTGTGTGTGTGTGTGTGTGTGTGTGTGTGTGTGTGTGTGTGTGTGTGTGTGTGTGTGTGTGTGTGTGTGTGTGTTTTATAAACACTTTGTCTCCTGCTTTCTAAGTGCTTTAATTTGGATGGATATAGTAATGCACCTCTCTCCCATGCAGAGTGTCCTGCTGGTACTTTTGGATATGGTTGCCAGCAGCTGTGTGAGTGCCTGAACAATGCTACCTGTGACTACGTGACTGGAACATGCTACTGCAGCCCTGGATATAAAGGCATCCGTTGTGATCAAGGTGAGAGGTGATCGAGATGATTGAGGCTCTCTGCTGTATTATTGTTCTAAAGCGGATGTGTACACAGTGTTTAAACGAACAACTTTCTGTGTTTTCCATGTAGCAGCTCTGATGATGGAGGAGCTGAACCCCTACACCAAGATTAGCCCAGCACGAGGCTCAGAGCGCCAGTCTGCGGGGGCCGTCATGGGCATCATCTTTCTCCTCCTCATCATCATGGCCATGCTTAGTCTGTTTGTGTGGTACAGACAGAGGCAGAGGGACAAAGGCCACGAAATCCAACCCAGTGTGTCCTACTCACAGGCAATGCACATCACCAACACTGACTACTCCCTGTCTGGTGAGATATTATGAGACTACTCAAAACATTCACAATGACTAATTACTGTGCATTTATCCATCAATTGGATATTTATTTCTGATTGAATGTCATACATTGTGGTCAAAAAATGGGCATACATCATACAATGTATGCATGTACACATGTCAGTGCTCTGAAGTTCATAAAGGGACCCAAAAATTCCCAGAATTGTAAAAAAAAACTGTCATTATAAATCTTTTCATTCTAGTCCCCTTTAAATAACTCTCCTTGATATGCAGCATACTTGTAACAATGCTTCTCCCATTCCTGGAAACACTTCCCCTAGTTATCTTTTGTCACCTCCTGCATTCCTTCTTGGATTTCTTCCACAGTAGCGATTGTTCTCCCTGTCAGTCCTAATTTTAGTTTCACCAGGCTGTAAGCATCTCCTTACAGCCTCCACCTCTCAACCTGTTGTTTGAACCCTCAGAGTGTGGCAGCACTGTAGCGATGAGGACCAGTGCTGCTGAGGTAAATCAGAGCCAGAGCAGCAGTAGCACCGGCCAGTGCTTCTCCAACCCCAGCTACCACACAGTGGCCCAGTGCAATGTCGTCTCTACCATCTCCAGCAACCTGGATGGCACTCTGACCCTCAAGGTATAACCACTCTCTACATATACTCAAGTTGATCATTCTTAGTAAAATACTTTGAAGGTAATAATAATCTGTGCTCTTTCTTTCACAGTCAAACACCCTGAAAAACCGAAATGGCTCAGAATGGAGAGCCTACTGCAACCTCAATGACCTAGGTCAGTTTTCCTCTCTCTTATCATGACATACCACACATATCCTGAACTTGGACTTTGTAGTGTCAGCACTTCAAGGGCAGAGATGCATGTATCATTAGTACAAACCTCATATCTGCACTAGCCTGGACACAGCTACCCTGCTGTGAATAAAAATGAACCAAGGGTTTCTAGTTAGACACAACCTTTGCTCTGATTTTGATAAGATATGCGGCGGGAAAGAGAAAGCAGTGGTGCTGAGGTGAACAGGGGTCACTCAGAGCTCATTAGCACTCTTTCACTTTACCCTGTGGAGAATTTCTCTATGATGGCTTACACTGGGTCAAATACTTCAGTCTTGGGTTGAGGTTTATAGAAAATTCACTGTGAATGAACAATAATGGCTGAAATTTCTAGTTTATGATCTCCACTATCTGGGTATACCTCCTTGTTAGAGAAATCATGGTCATAGTCTCCTTGTTTGTCATGTGTAGTGAAATGTTGCTTGTGTACTTATTACAGGCTTATTGTTGCTAAGGTGTATGTAACGGAGTCAAATTTGTGGAGCACATTTCCAATTTGCGTTAAAGCACATGGGAGATCAATCATCATGACAAGTCCCGCATGTGTGTTCTGATGTACTGAAGTAATAGACTGATGTAGCCTTAAAAGCAAGTTTTTCGTCTTGCATGATGTTTTGTTGTTTGGCAGATATCCCATTATGACCATGGTTGACAATGTAAGCTTGTAAGCCTTGGGGTAACAAGATAGTAAGCAGATGAAACATCTGATAACTCCTCACAAACACTTTCCTTATATTTTCCTAAAAGAAGACATACAATGTTGTGCCTCAATGAGAACTTTCCTGTCAGGGGGACTTTATATGTGATGTTTGACTTTTATGTTTTGACATTTGTAACAGATGTTCAACAGGGGGAGACACAGGCACAGAGAGGCTCCAGAAAAGGTAAATAATTAATTGTAGCAATAGTGTAAGTGGGTTTATGTACTGCATGTGTGTGTGTGTGTGTGTGTGTGTGTGTATGTGTGTGTGTGTGTGTGTGTGTGTGTGTGTGTGTGTGTGTGTGTGTGTGTGTGTGTGTGTGTGTGTGTGTGTGTGTGTGTGTGTGTGTGTGTGTGTGTGTGACAGATATTGCATGTGGAATCCTGCTCAGCCTCACCAGCACTAATGATACAAATCCTTTTATGCTCAGCGGCTCATATATTAATTTCCCCATTTGGGTTCTATGCCCCTCTGAGACGGCTATGTCTCTGACCCAAAATCCCATATTCCTTATATTCTCCATGATTTATGTGAAAACTCTTTGCACTTTGGAGAGAAGATCATGGTGGGCTGAGGTTTTGTTCCAACAGTAATTGCTCTCTATGGCTTGGTGCCCGATACGTCACATCGTCTCCCACACTGTGCAGTCGGTGCTGAATGTGAGGGGCCCAGCGGTGTGAAGAGTGGTCTGAAGGAGCTTTGCTGCGGTCTCTAATGAGGCCTCTTAACAGACTGATGAGACTGTTATAGATGAGATGAGCCTTCCACTTGCTCCCCTTTGTACTTTGATTACTATATACCACCATTAGTCACCTGTCAGATACAAAAGAAGTCCAACTTCTTCAGAATGCCATTCTCTTGGCCACATTCTGATGTCTACTTAATTTTAATGCAAAGATCAACGTCTCAAATTAATACCGCCGCTATACATCAGTGATAATCTTTTCATCCTTGTTGATACTGAATATGTCCTTGTCTGGCGGCTATTGCAGATTACATTAAGGGCTCCATGTGCAGAGACAGCTCCTGTTCCCTGAATAGTGAGAATCCATACGCCACCATTAGAGACCCACCAGGGCTGGCTTGCAAGCATACAGAGAGCAGCTATGTGGAGATGA
Organism: Scomber scombrus; assembly: GCF_963691925.1. Taxonomy (NCBI): domain Eukaryota; kingdom Metazoa; phylum Chordata; class Actinopteri; order Scombriformes; family Scombridae; genus Scomber; species Scomber scombrus. The sequence continues at coordinate 25,109,271 of NC_084975.1, forward strand.
AGTCCCCCTCCCACCGTGAAGTGCCCTTTGGAGGCACTGCCACCCTCCTCGGAAGTGCGAGCAGGAATGTCTATGATGTTGGTGAGTGTGTTGTTGCTCTGGTGTGTGGAGCTCAGCAGGGTCCTGCAGCTTATGGCCTCGCTGGTCGTGTCGCCGGCTGTGAACCTGTACAGACTTTGTAAGCCTTGATAAGAGGAAATGTGGGCTGCTTCTGTATTGCATGCACATCGCTCTCCTCCTTTTTCGTCAGCCTTTTTCCGCACTCCCTCTTTAGCCTCAGTGTTTTTTTCACATGCCTCTCCTACTTTTTCCCTCCTCTTTTCCCAAACTGTCACAGAGCCAACGGTGAGCGTCCTGCAGGGACCCAATGGAATGGCCACCGGCTTCTCCCAGAGCCCCTATGACCTTCCCCGTAGCAGCCACATCCCCAGTCATTATGACATACTGCCTATGCGTCACAGCCCCACGCACACGCCCCCACCACCTCCAGAGAGCCCCAGCTCACTCCTCTAGACGGCACGTCCACCCACATCCCGGCCCTGACAGTGTGCCGGCATCCAGGCAACGTTCAGCCAACTTTCAACCGGTGGTCCTCCCTCTGTCTCTGTGTGTGGTCATTTAGATACTGAGATGTTGAGATGGAGGGACAGCCACACCTCCTCTGGACCCTGCTCTCTTTGGCTCCCACACTCTTTCTGCGGCCCCGAAGGAGGAAGGGAAGGAAAGAGTGTCCCACACACCAGCAACCATTCACCCATTTTATTTTCTTATATGACTGATCACTCAATCTGCTGCCCAGCTCTTTAGGGACCTTCTGAAGTGGAACATGATGGTTCCAAACAGAGCTAAGGGCAGCACACATGGATTTGATGGACAGATTATTTACAGGGAGAGAGCTATCCTCATGCCAATTTTTAGCCCATGATATAGATTTGCTATTCAAGGGCAACCAAGTGTCTATAATGTCCCCTAAACAAATATGTGATTTTCTCCACAGGAAGGAATGTACAGCAACCTTGACAGTGTCAAAGCAGGCAAAGATTTACTATATAAAGAAATCTGCGTTTATGAATTGACACTGAGCGCTACAGCTGCAGACCATAGCACAGCTGACATGAGGTGATTATGGTCATCCACTCAAAGTGAAAAATTAGTAGAGTTCACTCTCTTCTAAATGTTAAACATGGAAAACCGGATGACAGTCAAACAAGCTGATAAAGCATGGATAAGTAGTAAAATATTGTAACGGTCCTTTATTCACTGTTATCAAGTAATGATCACATAGTCGATACTAATGTGATCCACGTCTGAAACTCAAGAGCTTCTTTTCAGTTGCAGTTCAAATGAGGCCGTGGACCACCGAATGTATCTGGACGTACATTTAGGTAACCAGATTTTGTGCATTTATTGCATTATTGAGAGTTACACTCATAGGTCTCAAGTTTGGATTTTTCCCCCACACTAATGAAGTGATTGGATCTTGTGTTGTTTTCTATGTGAGAGCTTCTTCTTTTTTTCTTGCAAATGTCTTAGTTTACATTTTTTAAATATTGGGTGTTAAGAAGGGATTGCTTTGACCCGTATGTTTTGTATTTATAAAGCCAATTGCTTTATTTATTTATTTATATTAGTGATGGTGAATTTTCTCAGTGTGACACTAGAATTTAAAAAAAAAAAGAAAAAAAGATGAGCATGATCAGATTATGGATACCCACAGATGTAGATAACACACAATTTATCTTCTTGTGAGATGATCAGTGTCATTTTGTGAACTGTTTTTGAAGTTACTTAAATTGTTCTTTCACTCTCTCTGTCAGATTGTAAATTGAAAATAAGGTTTCATATGACAAGTTCAAGACCCACAAATACCCTGTGCAGTAAGGGAACCATATGTAAAAAGTCCATTTCTAAAATATTTTATGTTTGTATCAGGCTAATTAACTCTGTTATTTATTGAACTAAATTTATTCATTCACTATGTGAATTCCATCTCACCCTCTGTAGAAGCAATAACATGTTGACAATCGATGCCCAGACAGCATTTCATTAGTGCTGGACATTATGCCATCTTTGACCAATGTGGTGACAGTGGATCATATTTTACGTGACTGTTTTTTTCCCCTGAGGAAGGTATTTCGAGTTGCTGTCATATCAATGCTGCTTGTTGTTTTGGTACATACGTTTCAAATAAAAGCCTATTCTGCCATCAGAAACCTGTTTCCATCAGATTAATACCCTTGATAGAAAGGAAGCGAATATAGTCTTTCTCATGTCAAGTGTCTCTGTTCTTCTGTAGCTCTGAATATTGAAATTCAATGAAAGGCCAATTTCATTTGACAAGACTGAAATGAGAAATGTTACATCATTTAATGCTACTTCTGCCTGCATTACAAAGGCTCAAAATGTTGTCTAGACTTTATTTTCTTCACTGTGGTTTAGGGAAATTATTGAGACACATTATTCTTTTTAAACCATATTCATATGTACATGTTATTGTACAGCTTGGGGATTTTAACAGTACTGTACTGGTGAAAAGGTCTTTTGATTTTAATTAATTAAATTAATAAGTTTTATAAAAAATGATATTTTTAATCAACTTTACATTTGTTTATTATTTAAAATCTCAGGTGCAACAGGTGTTGTATGATCAAACGCATAGACAAGACATGACAGAAACAAAATCACATTAACAATTTATTATGTACCCCATCTGCTTCTAGCATTTGTGCAGAATATTACATCGTGTGCATGATCTTATGTCACTGAAATATGTAAAAGAAGTTCATCAGTCTTTTTAGGCAACATCCAAACTGCTTAATAGCATGAAATTATGTATGTAGTAAAAGCGTGTGCATAATTTTTGCACATAGTTTTTTGTTTGACACAGTGGAAATATAACCAGCTATTAAGAAAACGTAGCTGTCTGTACAGAACATAGGGATGGGTGTCATATTGTGGGAACTCAGAGAAGCCCCATTGAGCCAGATCACTACAGCTGAAGTGGTCAGATTGTAGTAAGGCTTCGCAGATGATGGACAGGCTGCCCTGCTGACTGCCAACAGGCCCTGAGTGATGCCCCGCTGAAAGGAAATGCAGCCTGTAAGTCGAAAAGCTAATGGACCAAATACAAGTACTTCAGAGTGAGCTGGAGAGAGAGAGAGAGAGAGAGAGAGAGAGAGAGAGAGAGAGAGAGAGAGAGAGAGAGAGAGAGAGAGAGAGAGAGAGAGAGAGAGAGAGAGAGAGAGAGAGAGAGAGAGAGAGGCACAGAAGACAAGGTCACACTGCAGTGAGTTGAACACTCCAGAGAGATTTTCATTTTTGTAGCTTGTTGAATACCCTCTCAATGCAGCAATAATTCATGTGATTTCTCACATCTAAGAGAGGGCAGAGTTAAAGACAGCAACAACACAGAGATTTCATTTAACTTAATAGACGTCAGATTGAGAGGTGGTTAGATGCTGAAAGGCAAAAAGTTCAAACCCTGAGAATCAAATGCTTCACAGCATGACATTCTGTCAAAAAGGTGCTGAAACCACTATTCTTGCTCAAATGCAGGTATGTTTATTGCTGCTGGGGTGCCTGTACTTCCTTTCAGCTGTGTCACTGTGACATAAGGACATTTCTTGATCTAATGACTTGTTTGGCAGTTGTGGACCAATTTAGTTCAGATGTAATTGCAAAGTAGGTCATTAAATATAATCATGTAATAACTGTAAACTCCTCTTCTCCAAGGAATCCCTCTGATGTATCCACATCTGCTCACAACTGTATGCTGATTCTTTCTAATTTAGCAGCATCATCTGTCTCAGAACTCATCTGTTTCTCTTTTGAACACATTTATATTTTAAGTGTAAAATGAAGCCCTTCAGTGTCATGTGTTCAATATTTGAGTTATACAGAGTCTGGTGCATTTTTTCACCTAATTAATTCACTATTTACATAAAGTACACTAGTTAAAATTCTGTGCAACTGGCAAGTGTTCTGATGCGAAGAACAAGGCAAGGCAATCGTTGTTTTTAATGTAGCACATTCAAGTATAGGTACACATTTCTTTAAGTCTATCCTATTTCTCAATCCTGTATACATTGAAAGTTTTGGTCTTAGGTAGCTTTATGTTTGCATAGTGTGAGAACTGTGGATTAATATTATTTTTATGGACAAGAGGAATTATGGTGTTGACCACTAAGCTTCTCAGTATTGTTTTATGGTAGACTTGAAGAAGTTTTAACTGTAAACTTAAACAAACTGCATGCAGCCACAGGTAGTATGCACAGAAAAATATGATCAATAAAAAAAAAGAAATGTAACAATTACAAAAGATGAAAAACACCTCCTTGCTCTTGCCTTGAACCATGCCACAAAGCACACAATAACTTTGATAGTAGTGTTAAGTTCCTAAACGAAAGTAATATGAATAGGTTTCACAGGGAAATTAATAGTTTTTGTAGTACAGCACAACAACATGACATTAATGATTATGCATGGAGTGTAAAAAACAGTAGACTTGGATGGATCATTTGCAAATTGCAGCACTAACGTTAGCAAGGAAGGGCTGGAGTTTTCAACAGCACAGAGACAACCTCAAAGTGGAATGAGTATTTGTAAATGCCATACAATACATGTACAATACAATACCATAAATATCTCTCAGTGGCAAGCGTTTTTAATGTACAGTAATGCGGTGGGTTCGTATAGATGGGATAAAACAACAATATAAAAATTCAAAGTGAGACTCCATAGGCTGCTTATTAAAATGTAAAGTATTGCTCAGTCAAAGAAGAACTGTGGGGACTTTCCCTGACTAATGCAGGCCTCAGGCATAATCCTTTCTGCTGCAGTCATCCCGTCAGCTCTATCTTTCAGCTGAAGCAGTTTTTCACACAAGCTGCCATTGGAAAGAGTGTACCCCACCTTTAGTTTATTCTCCAGAGGCTGCACCTGGATGCTGACCATGCTGCTGCTGGATAACCTGTCACTATCACTTCTGTCTGACAGGTGCTGTTGAGAGCCTGGGTAGTAGATTTATGTGGAGTAAGGAAAAGTGAATATCAAAAATGTAATAAAATATGTTGGCACATGACTACCTCTGCTAATGTTTGCACTGTCCTTTTGAATTTATGCCATCAGGTGTGTAAATAGTGTTCACTGTAAAAGTGTTCTTATTGAAAAATGTACCGTTTGACTGCACTCTGCTGCGGTCAATAGCAGCGCTCAGCTGCAGATTTTTATTGCAGTCACGTCCTGCTACAGGAACTTTGAGGATCCATCCTACCAGAGCTAGATCTTTACTTAGCCATTCTTAATGTATAATCAGTATTCATCCCAGTCAGGCGGATCATTTTCACTTCTTATATCTGCAGCTGTTCCCAAATTCAGATCAAAATGTACCTTGGCAAACATATAACTACACAATAATCTACATAAGCCCATTTAACAAAGTCTGGAATAGTAATTATATGGACAAAAGGTACATCTAAATCAGTTTAATTGGAGAGGTCTACATGGAGGACAACGCTGTGAAGGCTCAGTATAGTTGATTCCAAATTTGTTCAGAGCTGTGGTCTCCAGAGTATTTTCTCTATGAGACAGAAAGAACATCATATGAAAAACTCAGATATTTATTTATACTCAGATTCATAGTCAGCCTTAAATAACGGAATTTAGCAATATCATCTACATGCACCCATGGTTGGCCTAACTGTACCTATTGAGTAGCCAGTAGGCAGATAATGATGATAAATTCACAGAGATGTAGCCATTAGTTTTTAGGAAATCAGGATAGACTTAGTTGGTACCAGCTACTGTACGTGAAAACATCAATTGTCATATAAATAAATATTATAATCATATAATAAATACTACTTAAACAGCAATATCTTATGACATAGACATACTGCAAGGTATTCATCAGATATAAAACGTTTAATTATCTATTATGTATCACTTGAGTCTCAGTTATTCACTCACTCCGAAAGCTTAAGGGTGAAACACAACTGTGTACTCTAAACAAAGTCATTGTCATTGTTTTTTGTCTTAATTTAGCCACGATATCATTTTATGGTTAATCTCGCTTGATTAGGCTGTTGCCCTTGATTACAGTTACAGTCCCAAATGGCTTCACAGTACCCACTTGATAAAACTCCTAATTAAAATGGTGTTCAAAAAGATGCAAACCGTGTAAATGAAGACTAGTATTCCTGCTGTCGGCCACTAGGGGGCAGTCAGGGTGAACGTATGAGAGTGGTGGAGTTGAAACGGGTGAGGAATGAGAACACAAATTTTCTATCCGTGCGGGTTGTTTTAAAGTTTGCTCCACAGCTGATATCACATACACTTTAAAAAAAAGGAGAAGGAAAGAAAGAAATTGAAGGTCGCAGTCTCCCCTGGAGGCGTGGGTTCGAATCCCACTTCTGACAATAACTTTCTCTCTCTTTACACGGACGGATTCACCTCGTCAATAACAGGAACAAATAACCCACCGGTGTTTCGATATGTATTTTGTTTTCTATACTTACACATTCATCACAGCCCAAATGTGACGTAAGTACACAAATAAATATGCATTTAATGATTATATTATTGTAATTATGGGAAAAAGAAAAGAAAACAGGACCGCTGTAGTGCCGATTTAATGCATTTCATATGACGGAAAACGTATTTATTTTTATTTCAATGTGTATGTTTTAAGATGTGTATGTTTTAAGACATGTTCAGTGTTTTATGTAAGAGGCAGAGTGAATGATGGTTACTTCCTTGTCTCTTCTTTTCTTTGATCTGAAATGAAATAAAGCACGACAAATAAAAACATTAAGATTGAGACCCTCTTCAGCACTCACATATATTGAAACGAAACTAAACTTCTGTATTTTACGTATACACACACACACACACACACACACACACACACACACACACACACACACACACACACACACACACACACACACACACACACACACACACACACACGCTACAAGCAGTGGACAGCCGGGGACCAACGTCAGATCGTTTTGGCAGTGGTCAGGTTTATTATTATAACAGTGGCGTGCACAGATAGACACTAGGTGGTGCTATAGCACCTGCCCTTTGAGAAAACCCACGCAAACAGAGAACATAAACTCCACTCAGAAAGGATGTGGGACAGCCGGGATTCGAACTTGTAACCATCTAGCTGCGAGGCAACACGTTAACCACAAAATAGCACGGCAAAGTTTCAACATTCACTGAGAGCAGTGTAGCAGCATTTCTGACTCTGTGTGCTTCACTGTGGTTCACTATTACACTCAAACACTCACTTTAAAACACCAGCACACACAATTATTCCTCACTGAGTGTTTGGAGCAGTAAGATTTGCTTTTTTAAGTTAACATTTTACCACATCCTCTCCGACTATTTGTGTCATTTATTAAACTCTGTGCATTGTATGGTGCCTTCCTCTCTTATCAAGATAGAGACGTGAATGACAGATATGGCGGTCACAGAAGTTCATCAAAAGACAAGGCACACACAAACACATCTACACCAGGAGGGAGCCACTGAGTCACATGTTTCTTGTATTCCTTCTCCCTCCCCTCACCTCCTGCCAAGTTAATGAGTTACTGAGGTGAGAGCCCTCTGAGAGCCAAATGGGAGGTGCCAGATAGAGATGGCAAAAGGAGAGAGAAAAGACGATAAAAACACTGTCTGTGTGTGTGTGTGTGTGTGTGTGTGTGTGTGTGTGTGTGTGTGTGTGTGTGTGTGTGTGTGTGTGTGTGTGTGTGTGTGTGTGTGTGTGAGAGAGAGAGAGAGAGAGAGAGAGAGAAAGAGAGAGAGAGAGAGAGAGAGAGAGAAGGGGTGGGGTGAGGGGGTAGACGGGGTAGCTAGTCACACCACCACCATTAGACACCTGTCAGTGCAGGTGGAGGGTCGATGTTGGATATCTGAAAGTGGAAATTTCAGTTTTTTCTCTATGGACTGTTTTTCTTCTTTTTTTACAACTATACAACTATATGATTTGGACATATCTGAAATTTAATTATATAAAAAAGAGTTATCTGGCTGCTGCCACCTGTGGATGTCGTCAGTGGTTCATTTACAGAATCCCAACTTTCAAATATTTTCTGAGGAGTGAAATCTGTTGGAGGAGGAAAATTCACACCACGGAACTTGATTCTGAGACTGCATCCCATCCTCAAGGAGTTTGTTGTTGGGTCGGTTTTAGATAAAGCTGCATAATCATGGCAGACTTCCCATCCAAGGTTACCACAGAAACCAGTTCCCCACACTACGACAACCAGCAGCAGGGGGGCAACAGCCTCCGAGGGCTGACCGCGAACGTCACCACCATGATGGACATGACTTTTGTCCGAAGCATCCCGGCTGTCCTCATGATGGTTGAAATAGTGAGTGACTTCACTGGTCGTCTGACCAACTCTATTCACTTATGGACCAAATTTCTGTTCTGTTTCTACTGGGATGATTATTGAAACCATTAGTGGCTTAAAGAGCAAGGATGGTAATATTCTATAAGACTAAAACCAACAATAGCTATTTTAGTCCATCTCTTAATACTTTCAAACTTCCCAATCTGTGGTTCTCGGCATCAATCAAGTCTGTTCCTCCTGAAGATATAATATTTCAAAATCTTCACTTTTTACAAAGGCTTAATAATTTCATAAAATAGGTGGACACTGTAGTTTTTTTTAAAGTAAACTTTACTCAGTAGAAGTAAACAGTGCCTTTATGCTGCCTAGTTTCAACTGAGGATTAATACACACTCTAGACTGGCACTCTACAGACTATTTCTGGCAGCAGGGCAACATATATACAATCAACTCAAAATAAACTACCAGTGCACGTGTTCATCATAGTGAGGGAACATGACACCCAGTGAAAAAACGTGGCTCATTGATCTGATTTTAATCATTTTTAGCAACGATGAAGGTCCATGGCACAGAGGGCTTTAGATACACAGAATATACTTGTTAGTATAATCAGTTCATTGTTGGTTTTGGTCATTTTGTTGGGGTTTGTTGATAATAAGAGGAATATTACCATGAATACCATGATTACCAGAATATTCCATGCTTATCCTTGAAGCTTTTATAGCAGTTTGTGCATATATATTTGGTTTGTTCTGATTTTTTACTAATAGCTTCATGAAACTAATACCTGTGTGTTATAAAAGCTGAAGAACCAATGAGTGGATAGAGTTTGGGTAATTGAGGCTCAGTTTGCTATTATTGAGAATGAGTTAAAGGTAAACCACAAGATGTGGTAAACTCTTCAAATTGCTGTTACATTAGAACAGTTCTAGATAAAGATATTTGTATATCTGTGCCCAGTGTCTGGTGAAACAAGAATTTGAATGTGATTCAACAAGCTTCATCTGTGCACTATAAATGTCACAGACTATCTATTGACAAAACACACAACAAGACAAAGCCTCTGCTGTTTCGCTCTGCAGTTTAAAGTCAAGTCAGTTCATGAGCTGGCACAGAGCAGAGAACAAAAATGAACTTGATAAGGATTTGATAGGAAAATTGATTATGACAAGCGTCAGGTCTGCTATGTTTGCTCTCATATATGGTTGTACAATTGAATTGAATAGACCACATGAGCGATCATGATAACAGCGCTGAGCCTCAGCTGGATCATTTCCCCCCCCCCAGTGATGTATTTGCACTAGACTCTATCCTCACAGCAGACACGTGATTGGTTGGATGGCTGACAGATGCAGGAGATCTTTGTCCCCTGGAGGCCCCGTGTCCTGCTGTCACATCCCTCTGACCATCCCACCGTTCCCCTGAACCTGTATCTTTACAGACAGAGAGACCACTTTAAACATGCAGTCTGTATATGAACTAACTGTTAAACATTTCTCACTTATCCGTCCTTTATGAGTGTCAGGCTTTATTGGCTCTTGATGGTGATGTAGTAGTAAGGCGATTTAGGTAGTAGTCAGCAGAAGTGTACTTTTGTGTATTTAGAAGACTGATTAACCCTGGTAAAGTTTGTGGGGGAGTGGCAGGTGACCATTGGGGTAAGAATGTGCTTATGACCTTACTCAGTAAAAGTACATGAAAACCTTTTTCCAAGCACAAATATTCAACAAAATCAACCCCCCTGGCTTTCTTACACATGGTTTCCTTACAAGATGTGTCAATATGCTTAAACCAGGAATACTAAATAAACTTAACTGGTTGCTGTGGTGACAGTTTGGATTATTAGTAGTCATATGTGATGTTAAAAGTCAGACACTGTAAATGATTCACTCATACACTCTTTTACAAATGAAAAGTTGAATTCTCAGGCAATACAACACAATCGTGCAATGTTACACAACTTTAAAACAATATTGCTATACTAAAGACATTACTGAATCAGTTTACTAGTACAGTGCATGCTAACAGTGACTGCTGGGCTTTATGTTTGAATTGATTATTCTTTTAGGATGCTGCACCTACACAGTACATCATGGGAATTAAAACTATTTTGATGACTTGCATTTAACTTCAGGTGACCTGTTTTAAATAGAGATAAGCTTTGATAAAGCAAGATTTGAAACAATCTCTTTGCAGTTCAACATTAGACCTAGATTCACAAGTCAGTTCTTAAACTCTCCACTCATAGAGACCGAGGACACTCCCCCATGTTTTGTTGTTAAAGCTGGTATGAAACAATTAGAGCGTGTTTAAAAAACTGCATGGCAGAACTAATCCAAAGCTTTAGGGTGGCCCTCCATACTGGAGCGGTGGCATGCAGTCCACTATGGAGAGAGAGCATCATTTCCAGTACGATGTGTCAAAATATGACAAAATGTAAGAGGCGTAGGTTTGTTAGCAGCTGTTAACCAGACTTCGGTAGGCATAGATCTCCAATTAACCGGTATTGCAAGACTATATTTGACTTCACAGTATGACACTTTGGTCTATTCGTTAGACTACTCACAGCATGTGGACACACAGGCAGCTCCAATGTCTGACTGGCAGTAAATGGGATAACTTGAAGCTGGGCATCAATAGATACTTTGAGCTTGAACTGAGCAGGAAACTAGGATATCATAATCACACAATGGTGGTAAATTAAACTTTTAGAAATTGAAAAAAACCCCAGATGAACTATTATTTTAAAGGATTTGTTTGTTTTTGTGGCTTTTTAGTCTCTTCCTTGTCTGTGAACAGGCCTGTGCTACATTTCCAGTGGTTACTGTTTGGGGACAAAATTAAGACTCCATGACATAAATCAATACATTTGAGGCAAAGACTTGGTTTAAGCTTGGGTTATGGTAAGGGTTAGGATAAATCTCCGGTAAAGGACTGTAATTCAATGTAAAGTCCTCTGAAGTGATGTAAACACTACTTTGTGTCTGTGTGTGTGTGTGTGTGTGCGTGCGTGCGTGCGTGCGTGCGTGTGTGTGTTTGGTTGTTACGTCATTCATTCATGGCAGCATAATTTAAAATTTCAAACCCTTAGTCATCACCAACACAAAAAGGAAAAGAGCAATAATAGGAAGCACCAGTATTGATATTTGAAACATTTTTCTTTCTACATCATCACATTCATTCATCTGCTGTTCAGAGTTTAATCCAAGCAACACCTAGTCTCCTGTTTCAAACTTCCATCCCTTTATGCAATATTAATAAATAATATGCTCCATGTATACTGCATTATAAACGCATCTGCATAATATATAAATACTGGGGCTTGTAGTTCAACAAGACTGTTGCTTGAACCTGCTTCACACATTGGCAGGGAAACGATAACATATTGCTTATCACGCAGATTTGAATCACTTGTTCACTTGTTTTGTCCATAATTAACCTTCAGTGATGACGTAATCAGTAATCAGAATTCCTTCCTGCACTTGTCACTTTTGTTTAAAATCTTTCCACATGGGCAGAGTAATAATATTAATATATAGTGGACATGAACACAGTTGGACAAAAATATGCTTGACTCAAGCTGTGTGTCATAAACATTTGACTGTTTAAGTCCAGAATCTGAAGTTTTCAACCGGTCCTCTGTCAGAACAGAGGTCTTTGTTAAGATGGGTGCTTTGTGAAGGTCAACATCAGAGTTCCTACTGTGTGTGTGTGTGTGTGTGTGTGTGTGTGTGTGTGTGTGTGTGTGTGTGTGTGTGTGTGTGTGTGTGTGTGTGTGTGTGTGTGTGTGTGTGTGTGTGTGTGTGTGTGTATCAAATGTGTTAAAAGTGAAACATGACCCCTGCATACATACATAATACACTGCCCTCTCATGTCCTTTCTCATGGGTTAGAAGCAGAGGGGCACGGAGGCCAGAACCTTGTGTGGTTTCTGTCAGAATGACATCTTTGTTTTAAAGAAACTAGTGTATATGATTCATTTTAACCTTAATGTAAGTCAGTAGTGTTAAGTATGGCTCTGTAAACAAAAATTGCACATAGCTTTTTTTCATTAAAGAAAGGATTAGTAGAAAATGCAGTTTTGGTTAAGGATAGTATAATTTTTTCCAAGTCTTCAAACAATACTCATATATACTACATGTATATTGTAACTATTATTGTCTGCTGTTATCAACCTTTATCTGCATACTGGCATTGATGAGATACCCTCTTAAAAAGACTATCTCAGTGGACTTAACTCTTTTCAGTGCAGCACAGTGCATGAGTCCCTTTTTTCTGACAAAACCAAAATTATGATGAAAAGTAGCGAATTACATCATTAAACAAATACTTTTAATAAAAGAAGGACAAAGACTAACAGCTGAGAATAGTAATGTATTACTGTCTCTGCACCACAGGTCAGCACAGAAACACAGTCTGATTAAACAGTTTGTACTTAAAGCTGCTCTAATCCATATTTTACATCAACCATGGCTGAAATTACTAAAGTGAAAGAGAAAATCCTTAGTAATACAGCTAGAGACTCTCTCTCTTTCTCTCTTAGCTTTGTGGAGATTTAAGTGTCTTGCTCATTGGTTTGGTTTTAAAGTCCAGATATTTCCATCAGGAGTTAATAGAGAGCAAAATAGCGCTAAAGAGAGAGTTAATATTGTTCTGCGTCCGCTAGTTGTGTTAATAGACAAGCTGTGTTTGCAGCTTGTTGCACTGCCCCCAAGTGGCCAAAAAAATGATCAATTTGAGTTTAAAGGGCCTTTGGAAATACCCACTTTATTTGAATAATTCATACTACTGAAGCATTTTAGCTTCAGCTGATTTAGTATTTTGTCTTGTCATTCATCTGTATGGAAAAAAAGACCAAGTGAGCACTAACATCTGAAATATACATATTGTTAACATTGTATTAAGATCCATTTGAAAAAATGTGAGATAATCATTGGTTTATGTTAAAAAAAATGTTTACTTTTTATTGCTGCACCACATCACCTGTCTCCTCCCTGTCACCACTCTAGTTTCTGGGGCTGCTCCAGTGGGCGTTGATAGCCAGCGCCCCCTACATGTCACTGCCGGCGTACGGCTGGGTGATGTTCGTTGCTGTCACTCTGTGGATCCTCACCACCATCCTCTTTCTTATAATCCTGTTCGGCACCCAACAAAAGCTCACCTTTGTACCCTGGCCGCTAACGGTACGGAGGGACCACAGGAGGAAGAAGTTTGAGACTTGTTATACTGAACTGTTACTTTTATACTATTATAAATATTGCTGTTTATTCATTGCAAAAATGTATCAAATGTGCTTTATTTAGCAGTGGCCTTAAAGACGCTGACACTTTAAAGTTGTATTTCTCTTTAATATAAGACATTAATGACTAAATGAGTAACAATCAACGTCTGGAAAAAAGAAACCCTTGACTACTATTGATTGAGAGCTTAACACTAAAAAATCTCAACAAGCTCAGAAAAATTTTTCATGTGAAATAATCAAAACTGATCTAACTGATCAGAAAATGGCCTGTTCATGTAGGAGACCAACACTCATATTAAAAAAAGCTCAATTAGGGAATATGTTTAAAATGACATCATTCCCTCTGAGTCCTCTGTGCAGCTGATTTTAGTTGCATCTAGGTGCAGCCTGGCCAATAACACACACTCTCTATTGTCCTCTAGTCAGGGTCTTAATGCACTTGTTCATTAAATTAACAATTAATAAATGGTGCCTGACCAAGAAAAAGGCGACAAGACCTAGACTGAAGATTTCTATTTTCTTGAATTGAAAAGTTTATGGATCAAGGATCATTTGGGGCTCAATCAAGTGAAAACAGATAAGAAAAAGGAGGAATTAAGACAGGAGGGAATCCCAGAACAGAGAGGAGAAACTCTGATGATACACTTATGTCTCACCTCTTCTGCTATAGGTGATGGTGTACAACGGCGTTGCCACAGTCCTCTATCTGACTGCCTTCCTGGCCAACGCAGCATCTGTTCAACCCTTCTACCCATCCTATTTCTACGGACATATGGCAGCCGCTGCTGTAAGGCTCACACTGTCACTCACACTCACTCACACACAAAGGCCTGGTTAAAAATGCAAGAAAGATCATCCTCCCACCCTTAATAATGTATCCTGACTTGTCATATAACAAATGTGACTGCAAAAGCAAATCCAAGAGACATAAATCTAGTCCATCAATCCTCCCATGATCCTTCCCTGCCCTGCCCAATCGAACTCTGAGCACATTTTTTAAGTTTTCTCTCCGACCTTCCCTTTTTCACACTGTGACTGTTTGGCTACAGTAGGTGTGTTTCTGATAGCATGTTTACATATCAGGCTGTGGCAGGAACACACACCGGAAAAGTTAAGACACATAAGAGCCAGAGTAAGACAAAGGGCTTTCTTATTGCTCACATGGCTGTAAAGCCAGTGAAGTACTTGGGAGTGTATAAGTCCACAAACCTTTGTCACACAGTTTCCACCAGCTCCTCACCTTTGCTGTTTAAAGGAGCTAATGATTTATATTAATAAGATTTTAATAGAGAGAGAAATATATGACTCTAAGGCAGGAGATATAAGTGTGTGTGTGTGTGTGTGTGTGTGTGTGTGTGTGTGTGTGTGTGTGTGTGTGTGTGTGTGTGTGTGTGTGTGTGTGTGTGTGTGTGTGTGTGTGTGTGTGTGTGTGTGTGTGTGTGTGTGTGTGTGTGTGTTAGATTGCACACTAAAGATAGGTGGTGTCAGGAAATACAGGCTGGATACAGAGTTTTATTGTCTCTTCCACAGGCCAAAGTCCTGTTTGGTTATAGCACATGTCTTCATTCATACCTGCACACACATTTGTCATTCTAAAGTTGTGAGGACCCTCTCTTTCACATAATGCCTTCCCAAGACCTTTACTCACCCGTTAAACATCATTACTAAATGCCTAACCCCAAACCATATTCAAAACCTAATTTTAACCTTAACCCTAAAACTAAATCTTGAGCCTCAAACAGGACTTTGGAGGTATGTCCCAAATGTCCTCACTTTGCAAAAATGTCCTCGCTGTTAGGTGTAAAACTTTACTTGGTTCTCACAAAGATAGACGTACAAGTATACACACACACACACACACACACGAACACAGCAGCCCCGGCTTTGGTCCTGTCATCATAAACTCTTATCAGTCGTGTTTTATTGGGCACACCAGGTGAGATGTTTGAGTATTTATCAGGAATAATGGGTCATTAGTGTTAAAGCTGTAAATACCTGAAGTCTTTATAGATGTGAAACAGAAATATCTGATATATGTTGTTGTAATTATCTCTCCTCTCCCCCTTTCACTTCCTGTTGGTGTCTCACCCTCTTTCTGTCTGTCTGTCTGTCTGTCTGTCTGTCTGTCTGTCTGTCTGTCTGTCTGTCTGTCTGTCTGTCTGTCTGTCTGTCTGTCTGTCTGTCTGTCTGTCTGTCTGTCTGTCTGTCTGTCTGTCTGTCTGTCTGTCTGTCCAGTTCTTTGGTGCTGTGGTGACTGTGGCGTACGGTGCCAGTGCTTTCTTCTCTTATCTGGACTGGAAAGGAAATGGAGGAAACGCTGCCAACAACACAGTGCCGACCTAGGACTCAAACCATGCGAAAAGACTGTGTTTTCTTTCCCTCAAGCTATCTGGGTGATTTGGATAGCCTAGTGTTGATGTCAACAAAGTGTCACTTTACCACTACTGCTGCCTCTGGTACCCCAGATCCTGACCATAGCCTGGTCTTAATAATGGTCAATTATAATGATAATGGTAATAACATAATAATAATAATAATGATAACACCTAATTCAGTTAGACAATACTACTCACTTAAACTCAATAGACTTTTACCCACATAATATACAAATATTTTTTAATGAATATTTCAAAATAAAATGTTTTTGCTTTGGCAATTACAATAATAACTATTCAATTCTGAATATATAAAGGCAGAATTGCCCTAAATTGTTGGCAACAACAGTGGTGTTAATCATGTGGAGTGAATGGGATTTATATATTTATATGTTTGTGACTGTAAACCTCAGATGGTAATCTGCCAGGGTAATTTGCCTCAAATCAGCATGAATTGTGCTGTAAACTGCAGCGTAAAACACTTCCAAAAAAATAATTTAATCGGAATAATTATTAAAAAGGCCACAGTATGTAGCTAAAATTACCAGAGGAAAAGTAAAATCAATGGGAACGGTTCCTGTAATGATTGTTAACTTTGCGGCATGAATGGTATTATTTCCGTATTTTGGTAGTCATAACATAAAGTAAACAAGATGTGTCCTAAGTTACTCTGAAATAGATTAGTAAAGATTAGATTTCAACTGTTAAACTCTGACTTTTCTGCACCTGGGCGAACAGGAAAAGACAAGATCCAGTTTACAAAAACTTGTCTTTCTCCAAACTTGACAGCCTGACCAGCCTGAAGACTTTGATATAAATGATTTCCTCTACATTGGACTCCTGTGAGGTGTGTTTGTCTGTGAGGGACAAATATGGAAAAAACATACATACTGAAAAGTTTGTTTAGCATTTCTTGTTTACAGAGTGTTGTTTTTGTTGCATCTATTCGACGTGTCTATGACTGTAACAGGCCACGTGATAACATGCTTGACTCCTGTGCTATCTAGTAGCAATGTCTCCTAATCTCATTCTAATCTGACACATGTACAGAAAGAATTCAGAGATAAGTGTATGCATGGTATTTGTGTTTTGTAGATTTCCTCTGAACATGCAGGTTGTGTCAGGTGCTCACATTCATTCCTCGAAAGCCGAGCCAAAGCACTGATGATAAACTGATAACTAAGGTTGTGGATGGAAGAATGTGCAGTTTTAATAAAAGTGTTCCTGATGACAGTGACTCCCATAATGATCCAAATATTGGTACACTAGCTTCTCATGGTGCCGGGACAAAGTGTACAGCGCTGCTTAACTCCTCTTGTATGTGCCTTTATGAAAATATGTTTTTATACCTGGAATTTGAATGCTAGTGAAATCCTGCGGGGGAATGTCGGGGGTCAACCACACACTTGTTTAAATAAAACACTTGGTGATTCAAGACTTTTACCTGTTTATTTGAAAATATCTTTTTACTAGCAAATTTTTCTTCCAACAGTATTTCACCAGTGACATAAATATACTTTTACAATTTAAACTGTTAGGTAAGAATACAAGTAGAAAACATTTTGACATATTACTGACAAATACATCTCTCTCACACACACACACACACACACACACACACACACACACAATCACTATATACACACATACACACACATTAAAATTCACTTTCACAGGCACAAAACTCTAATGAGTTTTCAAACTGACCAAATAATTTAAAACTTCAGGTGTAATGTCAAACAAATACTTCAGTTCTGCTCTTTTCCTTTCTTGTGATAAAAACGAGAAAGAGCACAATCATATATTCAATCATTTCCAGTGATTTTCCTCCACTGCTTACTGAGGAATCTGAAATGCACATTACATACATATGTGTATCAGTGGGAAACACAAACATTAGTCTTGTACCAGCACCAGTGTTTGGGTTCCTACTCCCCAACCAGGCAGAAAGAATAAAAGCTTAATTGTAATGAAATTACACTTGAATAAGAGGATGAATGTTATGTAAACATTAGGCCTCTCTCACCTGCAAATTCCAGGTTTATAAATGTGAATATTTCAAGTATTTTATGCCTACTGCAATGTTTGGAGAGTAGAAAGAAGGCAAAACCATCCGTCTTCATTGTTTAACTACCCACTACATACAGAAGAATGTATATAGACTATAGATCTACATGGTGTGCAACCAGCAGAGTAAAAAAACTCACACTGGCCTCAAGCTGAAGTTTCTGCAGGCCTGTGGGCAAGATTTTACACAAACACATGGAGAAAGAGGCAATTCAAGAGTTGGACCTTTCAATCATGTGAGTGTCACTACGACTCAGTGGTGCGTTTGGAGTCTGTGGGGATCAGAGAGGGAATCAGAGAGGTGACCACCAGTCCCTGGCTTAGATCCAGACCTCGGCCCTCTTTCTCCTGGAAATGCACAGATTAATACAGCTGTTAATAAAGCAACGTACTTCACAAACACTATACATTTCATTCAGGTTTAAAGATCTTTTCAAGAATGCAAAGCACTCACAGCTCTGTATTCAACAAACATTTCCTTGAAGGCCATGAAGTCAGTGAATGTCAGCAGCATGTCGAAGATGTCACCCGGCACCTCCTCTTTGTGCTGCCTGCAGATGGAGGAGAGATATACTGCATTACATTTGCAATGTGCTAGTGTGCCACCTAGTGGCCTGTTGCAAAACATGACTTCTTATAAGGAACAGGTGCATTAACCCTTACATACAGTTTATATTCTGACTCATAATTGGTGTCTACATCAATTAACATTCATGAATTCCCCAGTCATTAATACATGTTTCATTAATCCTTAATGAAGCTGTTAGAGAGCAAACACAGTGTATTTATCCATATCCATTTATTTATGGGAAAAAAGACAATCACTATTTTATGGTCCAGGAGACATTTTATAGAATATGAAGAATATAACATGTTTGAATGATGTTTTTTTTTTTATTTTTTTTTTTTAAATGTTGTACAATTGAATATACAAAAATGTGTATCAGCTGCACAAAAATAGAAATAAAAAATGATGCATTTTATTTCCATTTTTGTATACTGTTGGTCACATTAGGAAAAGTCCGCTTAAAATAAATGTGTATAGGATGTTTTTACAGCTTTCAAATGTAAAAAAACGGGTCAAATTTGACCCTGAATAGTATGTAAGGGATAAAGGAAGAATTGTACAGGCTGACGGGTTGCTTTCAAAGAGACTACGCTGTGTCACCATTTCAACTAAAACGACTGTTTGGGGAAGAGAAACTGCCACTGCAATACAGCCAGAATAAAATGTGATGTCTTACATGAGCAGCTCTATGAAGGTGTTCATGGTGAAACCAGGGATCCTCCTCATTAGCTGCTGCTCCAGATGTTTTTCCAGCAGGTCAACCTACACAACATCCACAGGTGTAAATAAGATTACCTCTTTACTATTGAACAGAAGTTTAGTTAAAAATATGTTTAGACTTTAACACAGCTATGGGTTGAAATGTTAGGGTTATATCACTGTCACATTCTATAAAGAAGTGGTGTGGGACCGAAGTGAGAAGCCCAACAACTCACATATTCATTGAAAATGGCCGTGTAGCTCAGTTTGTTCTCGTCAGAGTCGTCAAATTCCATGTAGTGTTTCTCCATGAAGCTCTGCTGAAGCTGCTGGAACTCCTCCTCTAAAACAAAAGTTATGGACACACAGAACGTCACACTTTTCGAGCCATTTATTGGTGAAACACTGAAGATTTCTGTGACTTCTAATTGTCATTCCTTACAACACCAACTCTCTGTGTGTATCAGTGGTGTGTTTTTACAGATACATTTATCTTTCACAAACAGTGTCATTGAAACTGTTTCTGCTGAAAAAAAACATCTCTGTATAAACACAACTGGAAAAAAAGAGTAGTTTCATTAATAATCCTACCCATAATGATGTCCTCTATGCAGCCAATAACTGCATCGAAAGCTGTGTCTGCCGCTGAGGAACTGGAAGAAGAAAAAAAAGATGAGGATCAGATCCCTAAAAGATAAGATCAATGATTTGGATTCACAACTATGGTAAGTGATGTCCATAGATTAACACAGAGCCACAGTGGAATTGATTTTAACCCCACACACAGTTTAAAACCTGTAGTAAGGCTAACAAAACTCTGTTACAGTTGCTGTAAATGTAATCAGCTATAAGAAATATGCAGTATTTGTTGCTGAGAGAGCAAAGAGAGATTAAGAGTTTGGTTTCCGGGCTACTGTAGAAACATGGTAGTGCGACATTGCAGGCTCCATTTACAGTTTATACACTAATTAAAACACACTTATGAATATTATACTCCATTTCTGCCAAATCCAGCTTCATGGTCATGACCATATGTCAAAGACATTTTTTTATTCAATTTGTGCTTTAAGGAAAGAAACATGACCATGTACAGCATGGAAGCATTTGAAATGTGGGTGGGACAGTCAAATGGGAGCGGGGTCTGGGGGTCCTCCCCCTGAACATTTTTAACACAGTAGATGTCATTTCCTGTATTCTGGAGCCTTTTAACAGGTGTTTTGACACTTTGATCTCACCAAATGATGGGTGCATTTTATAATTACATCCCAGAACAAATTAGAAGATATTAAAAAACTAAATAAAGAAATTGATGATTAGTATATTCATATTAAATTAATCTACTGATTTTTGACATGGTAAAAGCCATTCCAAACCATTTCCAGGCCTGGAAAACAGTTTTTTAACAGTTTCATAACTTTTCCAGGAATTTCATGACCGTGGGAACCCTGCTTTTAAAAGATTCTTTTTTAGTAAAATAAGTGAAGAAAAGTGAATGCTTCTTGTTGGCAATAACAAAAAGGACGAATATATACTATGTTGAACATTCAACTTATGACAATTGAAGTATTTTATGGGGACAAATAGGTGTTCTTTTCGTGTTGCTACCATCAACCAGGGATGTTTTGGGCTCAGTCACCGGTTAAAACATTAACACTTTAACACACCTGCTTGAACCTACCTGGAAATAGCAAAGTTTTCCTCGTCCATGTCAACCATGTCTACTATATTCTCTCCACAGCTCCTGATATCTGAAGAAAAAGGAGGAGATGTAACCTTTGAACACTGGTTTTTAACAGCAGACATTATTCAACGGTGTACAACAAACGTATCGTTGAGGTTTCATGTCAACGGTCGTTAGCTGGCTGCTAACGTTAGCTAAACACACGTCACTGAACCTGAGCTGTCAAGGTTTGTTAGAGACATCTTGCGGGTTTTTTTCCAAACAAAGTGTTGCTTTACATTTACATGAAGATGCACAAATATTTAAATGAAATATATTTGCTTACTTCGTTCTTGGATGTCCATGTTGTTTATATAAATGGTGAACGTGGATGGTGAGAAGCGAACGTAATGTTGTTACCAAGGAAACGGCGACTGTGTGCGCCTCTGCGTCACGTCCGGCAGAACAAAAGCTGAGCACGTTGGTTCCAATTGAGATGTAGTGCTACTATGTTTACACTGACTTGAAGAATAAGAGGAATCTCACCTTCTGTGCCCGAGTTTCAACTTTAAATAATCTATAGATTCTGCTGTCACTATTCATCACTTGTTCAAATATTTACTCTAGGAATGATCAAGTATTACCTCAAGATCTTATGTCCATCTACACATTTTGTCTACTTATGCTTGTTGAAATAATCCAAATGACTCTAAAACAATGTGTCAATGATCAGACATGTAAAATGTAACACATGGATTGAATAAGGTGTAAATAATCACCACCCAGCCATGCAAGAATCACATGAACATACATTTATTACAAATATCACAAACCAAGAAACAACAATTCTTAATAATAAATCACATCTTTGGGAACTCTGGGGAAAATTCCTTTATAGATGTTTTAAATACACCTCACAAAACTTATTCTTTACAATCCTGAACTTCATCTCTAAGCACAGAGACATCTCATAATTTCTCTCACCTGCATGTATAAGGTGCTCCAGGTAATACAAGGTAGCAAACAGTGACCACACCAGTCTTTACTCATACTGAGACGCATGTTTTCTTCAGAAATCATTCCACAACGGTCTGAATGATTTTATAGATCCAGTTCATGCAATTTGGTTGAGTAGGAACTCTTCTGGATAAATAAACGATTTGACCTTTAATAAATTCAAAATCATTCAGTGTTATAATTTTAAATGTCTTTTTAAAGTTGTATGAATATAATTTTTCTTGAATCACAATCTTGTTTTATGTTCGATTCACCACCAGTGTCCAAAATGAAAACATAATCAGTCAACCCAGAGATGCTTCAAGTAAGGGATGGACAGAACAACAGAAGGTCCATGAAGGTTGTCATGGGGACAGAGGGAGAAAGATGGAGAAAAGGCAAAATGAGAGCAGATATGTGCTATTGTTGTTATATAAAGCAGGACGAGGGAAACCACACGTTACTCAGTCTGAACCAGTCTCACTTACTGAAAACCTGCAAGCTACAGGACACTTCCTGTTAGTTCTGTATGCAAACAATCCCACTAAGAGTGCTGTGATTTGTGGCAGGTGAAACATAAATACACATGTAATCCCACTGTACGGTGGGTAGTTTCTTTGCTAATTTAGGTCAAATATTTCACTGCCCAATCAGACCCAGAACATCATCATCCTGAGGAGGACCCTGGGATATTTAGTAAACTGATAGAGAGGAAAAACAGGATTCACTTTAACATTTCACATTTGTTTTACACAATTTACTGATCACCTGATACAACACTGTCCATCAATAGAATGTGTTGCACGTCCACGCCACAACACATCAGCGCTCACCATCATCTATAACAAAACCTTAAATCATATCTGGTGGATCCAAAGTTGCCGTCTTAATACAGACGCTCAAGTTTGTCACCACAAACAAAAAATTAAGACATATTTACTCCAAATGAGCCTTACTGATGGTTGACCCGCATTAAGGTTTGCTTAATTGTTAAAAGCAATTATGCAATCCCAATTCAATTGTACAACTTTTCCCTCACTGGCTCTTCAAGCTTATGCACAACTTATGTTGGAAAAAAGTGATTTACGGTACAGATGAATGTCTTGTGAATTTTCACCCTTGCTTATTTTATTTGCTGCGGCGGTTAAATACATGACTGAGACTGAAGGAAAATCCAAAAATCTGTGCAAAATCTTTAAATAAAGCACAAGCAGCAGGGCTGGCCTTGCTGAAAATCACTTAATTCTCAATACTGATTCAAGTATTCCATTTGTTGTAAGACAAGACTTGTGTCATAAATTTTCTCTGTTATGATTTGATGTTATCTTTAATATTTGTTTATGTAAACTGAATCAGAAAAACTGAGCTCTAGATATAATCCTGCAAATTTTTTTAGCTTTCTGACACCTTCAAGAGGTCCTAAACTGACACCAAGAGCAAAATCCAACATTTCAACCACAGGTGTTTTTTTCCTGATTGAAATCCCTTCCAGGATATGATCAATCAGCACAGACAGTGACCAAAGCATTGGCACAACATTGAGCAAAGACAATGAAAATGCTACCTCAGGAACAACATAAATCGCATATCTACACCTAAAAATATGAAAGTGAGATACATCTCAAATTTATCTGTACCATGGGCTTAATACTGCACTACAGCCTGTGCTCTTTCCTGCTACCCAGCCTTTTCAGATCTGCAAACGTGTGCATGACAGTGGTGGGATTAGTAGTAGCCTCTGAACTGAAAGCACAGGGGGCTCCTCGTATGTGAAAGGAGGTTTGATGACTCTACACGAGGGCTTTCAGATGAGAAGTCGGTTCTGTCTGTGATCTGGTTATTCTAGTAATTGTTTCTGCTCTTGTCTGAAAAACACACTGGTAGAAGAAAGTTGATGATTCTTGGCCCAGCTTCTGCAGTGAGTTGTCAGAAGGATACAAAAGAGGAGGTGTAAGTAAATGAGGAAAAAGCTCTCGGTGATCCAGCTGTGGTTTTTATTTCCCCTCCTCTCATCTCCTCTCTTTCTGCTCTTTAACCCCTCCATCGTCGCTTCCTCTGACCAGAACTGTGAGATCTGGGGTTATCGCAACGCCATGGCACCGTCCTTGCAGCCCTGCTGGCCGAGAGGGGATTAGAGGAGGAGGCTGTAGGGCTTGTGTGTCTCTCCCTACTGGAGAAGGGGCAGGAAGTGTGTCAGGAGACATGTGCAATGAGTCTGACGCGGGTCTGGATGTCTTGGCGGCACAGGGGGCACGTCTCTAACTGTAAGGCACACTCCATACACATACCACTAAAGAAGAAGGGAGGGGGAAAAAATGAAGCAAGAACGTATTATCCATCCACAGAAAATCTCTTATATTAAAACAAGTTATTCTCAAAGATCTTTTATCCAAATATTTTTGACCGCTAACATCTTTGTTTTATCAGTGAGTATTTGTTGACACTAGATGCACACATACCCATGTCCACAGGGCCGCAGCTCCGTGTCAGCCATGACGTCACAACACAGCGTGCAGCAGTTGTCTCGGATGCTAACCTGTTTTAGTAAGGCCAGACGCCGGTGTCTGGAAAACACACACACACACAGTTAAGTGAAAAAAATAATAGTGGCCGCATTGTGATGACACCCTCGCACTGCAGCACTAACATGCTGTATAGAAGATTATGTAATGCACTGCAGTAAGTCCATACTGAAAGGCACTCTGAAGTCGCTTTATGGATGTGTATCATTCTCGTCAGGTGACAGAAATACATTATTCAGTTGATGGTTTCACACTGATCTACAGGTGCAGGAAACGCACCAAAAAAAGCAACTTCCAACAAATTACAAACACACTTTGTTTACAAGAAAACTTGCTTGTTACAATGGCTTCTTAAATTCTATAAATGTTTATACATAAAATAAACTGTTAAATGTAGGTTTGGCTTTGTGCGTTGGCACATGGTACATCAGGACAATTTATTTAGTTGCCTGCACGTCATCATTTTGTGTCAAATTTCCATTTTATAAAAGAAATTACTACTACTACTCCTACTGATAATAATAATAATGATAATAATAATAATAATAATAATAATGTCCCATAAAACTTTGGGCTGTTTAGCATTCAGATTTTTATTACAAAGTAATTAGATTTAATTTTATGACATATTACAATATTCTACCCCTAGATGGCTCTCATCATATTCTCCAGGTAAATCACAAATTGTTGAGCAAGTAAACACATTTTTAAGCTTTTTTTTTAGTTTGTGTCAAAAAAAGCTCTAACCGTAACACAATAGAAATAACCTCCCTATAAGTCACATCTTTGTAATATTCAGGTTTGGTTGATCAGTCGCGTTGTGTTGGGCGTTATTTCACTGATGGTAATATTCAAAGTTGTGTTGAAGTGTTGGGTTGCACTCCTGTGTTCTTCCTGCTATGATGTGTTGCATTAGAGAACAAACTATACAGATATTGTTTTGTTCATATCGTTAAATGTCTTAATAAAGATCTTTAACTAGTCTTTTTTAACAAAAAGTCCAAAGAGCTGCTTTAATGTAGCCAACAATTTAATGAAGTGATGAAAAGGCTTTATTTACACTGAATCAACCCCACACAATGAGTCATGTTTGTATCATGCCTACCTCCTTGTTGAACACTGTGTGCAAACAAATTATTCACTGGGACAGCTGGGAACAGATTACATACTGTTCTCCAGACTGTCAGTGTGTAGTTCATTTTAGGTACTGCGATAAAATCACTGAGGACCAGCTTCAGTCTTTACCTGGGTAGGATGATCTTTTCACTGGGCAGCAGTGAAGCGAAGTCGTTGAAGGTGCTGAACTTGACTGAAGGTGGGTGGCGGAAAGGCTTGGCCCCAAAGTTAAACTCACACTGCTGGTAAGACATAAAGCTGGCTGCCGCAAAGAAACCGGACCTGATAGAGGCAGAGATGAACGAAGCAAGACAAATTCAGTAGGTAGGTGTGTGTGTGTGTGTGTGTGTGTGTGTGTGTGTGTGTGTGTGTGTGTGTGTGTGTGTGTGTGTGTGTGTGTGTGTGTGTGTGTGTGTGTGTGTGTGTGTGTGTGTGTGTGTTGACTTACGTGGCCGAGGAGAAGACCTGTTTCTCTGGCAGCAGCTGATATCCATTCAAATAGAAGATCATCTGCTTCTTGCTGAGGTCCAGCAGGAAGCCGATGGCGTCTCCTAAACAAGACACAGGCAGCAGAGTGAAGCCATGGCACACTGTTATTACTATCAATCCTCCATGTAGGAGGTGAATCAGGGCCTGAATGCTGGCAGTGACAGCAGCATGTGGGTGCTAAAATTGGAAAAAACTCCAGAGACGTCGATAACAATAAAGCAATTTATAAACAAAGGAGTCTGACATTTAAAGTGTGGTGCCCCCTCTCCTCTACTGACGACACTTTCAAATTTTACTTTTTGAGGCGTACGATTAAAAAAGTAGACCAAAAAAAGTAGTCCCGAGTCATAACTGTGTGTTGATTACTGTGCAGTGCGTACCCTCCTTCCAGCAGGGGTGAGAGTGAGGTTTACTGCGAGCGTTGTACCAGATGAGCTGCCTGCAGCCATCATACGCACATGAGTATTCATCATCTCCAATCCCGTAACCCTCCTGTAACACACACAAATTCGCACAAAGAAAACGCAGCGTCATGTGACTGCAGAACAACAGAGACAGAATGAGGAAAAGGCTGAACAGTAGAAAAGCTTGAGATTTAGTACATGGTTGAGGAACTTGCTGTCCTTGGTGGCCCATCCGATTTGCATCACGCCTGACGTAACGACTGTCACCTCATAGTACCAAACGCCAGAATCCACGCAGAATGTACAACGCACGCTCTCAAAGGACGAGGCGTCGCATCGTGCCTGAGGGGGGAGAAAATCATGGAGGGAAACAGTCATAAATTGTGAATGTGAAATGTAAATTGTGAAAAATATTTACATTTGACTAATTTCAGACTGACCTCTAGTCCACTGGGGGAGATCTTGAGGTACTCGCTGACATCGTTGCTGTTGAGCATGGCATTGATATTGTTGAGGTTGACCTTCTCGTAGGTGAATTGACGACCGTCCTTTAGGACTGAACAGAGAGGACACCAGAGGGAAACATTACCACATTTTTGTCCTCAGTGACTCACAGAGACACAAACATCTCAATTATGGAGACTGTTTGCTATAGACGGAATAGATATTCGGCAAGTCATCCTACATGAACACTGTACATTAAAAGACAGGCTACTCACACAGGTTGTCAAGGCTCCACTGTGAGCAGAATCCGACCTGCCTCTTCAGGTAGTCAGGTTGCTCTGCCCATAACTCCAGGACAGCGAGTCGATTGCTGATACAAGACTCGGACACCGTTAGTTTGTTCTCACCTGAAGCCAAGCAGAAGTAGGTGTGAGAGGGAATATAATACAAACACAACACCAGTTGTGAAACATTGTAGAGAAATGTTACAACATCAAATCCAAATGGAAACCAGTGACAATGCAATCAGCATATTGATCTTATATACAGTACCCATTAAATGTGGACACACTTTCTTATTCCCATTCACTTCAATGAGAAAGTGTGTCCAAACGTTTGACTAGTACTGTAAACTTGAGTAACTGCTAAAGAGTAGCCCACAACATACAGTACCAGTCAAAAGTTTGGACACACTTTCCCATTCACATCAATGAGAAAGTGTGTCCAGACTTTTGACTGGTACTATATTTCTTGTGTCTGTGCAAAATTAAGTACCTTTAGGGAAATAGTCATGGAAACAGTGGACAGCATCTCTGCTCATTGCTTTCATCAAAGCAAAGGTCACTGTCAATCCTTTTTTGAATTCCTTTGAAAGGAAGTCACTAGTTTCAACCTGTCTCATCGTGTATGTCTGATTTGAACTGGTCTTGGATGGGAATGAGTGAGTGAACATACTGGTTTGGGAGAACTTCTCCAAGGCAATCAGAGCAAACAGCATGACAGTGGGGTGGGCCTCAGAGCTCTGGAGGAAGAATGACAAAGAAGACACAAAACATTAGTTTGAGCTCTTTTTCATTTCATCAATTTGACAGACAACACATTTCTTTCAAACACACAAACAAATACTTCCATGGACAGACAGAGAGTCATGCAGACCGTTTCACAACTACTTTACTTTATTGACTGCGCAACCAAGGCTGTGACTGTGTTCCAGGATAAACTCTACCAAGAACATTCACCTACGTGTTTCTCTAAGCTGCAGCATGGCACAGAAGTCTGTGACATTCTTGTATTTAAAGTAATCTACAAAATAGTTTTCTGACTCCCTCTTCTTCCTTCTGTCCAAACTCCTCCTCAACACTTAAGTAACTGCTTCATTTTTAAAGAAACTGCACAGTGCTAGAAGTACTTTCCTGTGAACTGGCTACGTAATATTTTTCACTACAGTTAACTACTTAACTTATTTTGCTCAAAGGAACTGTTGCTTTTTGTTGCTGAAGTGACTTCCTCAAAGCTCTAATGAAGCACCACAAAGCAAATTCAATCAGAAGACAGTGAGGCTCTTATCCAACAACAACAATTTGAGTGGTAGTAATAATAGCACAGTGGTAAAAGCAAAATATTCTGCTTCTGCACAGTTGCACAACTACATAATATCATGCCACTCTTATGAGCATCATCATGCCTGGGATTTAAAACTAAGTTTTAAAACCTCCAGAAATCTGGCAGTCCCATATGCTTAGACTACCCACTATATGCTCATTTAAAGCATACTGGTGCCTTAACATTGCACTGCATAACATCTGATCTTCCCTTCTATCACCACCAACCTCAAGCACCTTGCTTGTTTATTTATGCAAATTTAGTCAACATTCTTATTTAAATACTGGTCTAACCTGCTGCTAGACTGTGATAAAATATCTCTTTTCCCTTCATGTGCAATACCTGCTCCAGGACTGTATTAGAAACTCTGTAAATACATTTAAATTTAAATTATTGTGAATGTTTTTTTTTTTCTTGTTTTTTTAAACTAAGTGCACCGCACAAGAATTCCAGTGTAGACATACTCTGTGCAAATGGAAATAGAGTTTCTTGAATCTTGAATAACAGCAAGATAATTACAGCAGCTGCCCCACCAGTAAAGCGCTGACAATGCATCACCAAATGTCGTATGTTGTTATTTTGGGTTAACTTGCACTTTGCAGAATGTAATGCTGCACATTCATCATGTTAGGGTCTTTTTCATGACCATGCTTTGCTCACCAGGCTCTCCAGAAGGTACTCCAGGGTTCCCTGGCTCAACAGTCCAATACTGGCTGGTCCTTAAAAAATACAAAGAACAAATTAGAGAGCTGATATTAGCTATACAAAACGTTTAGTAATATGAGAAGCTCCAGTTCTGTCTGTGTTTGTGTCTAATCCTTTACAATTTGTCTCATTTAGATCTTTAAACCTGGAGTAAGTGATATTTTTGGCCATTTGGGAGAAGTGGAAACAATTTGTGAACTCAACACTGACATATTATCACTTACCATATTGATTATTTACACATCCAGCAGTTACAGAGCAACGTTATCATTCATTTGGAGTCATGTACATGCAAGTCCAATATTCACACTCTTTTGTTTTTGGTCTCCAACAACTGCTGAGGGAAATATCTGTCTCTTTAGCTGTTAAATGCAAATAGTTGCTAAGTTTGTCTGGTTGTCATTTTTAACAACAAATGAAATGAAAAGTTAGTTAGTGAAAAGTCTGCTGACAGGAACAGAACTTGTTTCTTGGCAACATCCATTGTTGTGAAGAAACTGGCAGGTTCACCTTGCATTGTGTTCTTAGATGCTTTATAACAAAATGACGATAAAAAAGTTTTTTATCTTTGAGAGGAGCTAACTGACAATCTCTTCTCATCTGAAACGGTTACGAATTGAAGGAATTTTAATGTTAAGAACTTACAAGGCTACATAACATGTGAGAGAAAACACTGAGGAGCAAAGCTACATAAACTGGAATAACTAAAGATAGAGAGGTGAGAAAATGTGGAGTGTACCAGCCAGTTTCTCTGCCAGGCATCCTAGCACAGCTGTGGTGTTTCTGTGTTTAGCAGGGTTCAGAGCATCCTGTCGCGCTACAGCCGAACTCAGACTTAACATGTCAGAGAGTTTCTGCAGAGCATCCTGGAGAGAGAGAGAGGATATGAAGCAGTTACTCTAATGAAGGACACACACACACACAGTGACTTGAAACTATTCAAAGCTCGAGGAGGAAGGAGGTTGAATATTAGTTGCAATCTTTCCAAATTCACACATGATTGTGATGTGGAATGCTGCAAATAGGTCAAGATACAAAGCAGTACAGTGAAGGGTACAAAATACAGAGGTGGGAGCACACACACACACACACACACACACACACACACACACACACACACACACACACACACACACACACACACACACACACACACACACACACACACACACACACACACACACACACACACACACACACACACACACACAATATTGAATTCTCTAGTGGGGAGAGATACATGTGATTGCAGTAGAAAGCACACCACGCCCAGTAAATTCAATTTACTGTATTATCAGGGAAAGAGTGTCACTGATGCACCAGAAACCAGGCGCTCAGCTGTAGCGTCACAGTGCCAACTGTTTCAGACCTGCGGCTCCACTCCAGCCGGTGCCATATAAACGCAAGACGGGTAAACATGTTGATGCTTCTATCTACAGGCAGGACAAGTAATAGCTAAGCATCTGCATTTATAAAACTTTAAACACCGGCAAGGAAAGTGACAAGTGCAGCTTTATCCTTTTTCATGACGACTGTTTGTTTGTGTGGATGTTTGAGGCTAAATGTTTTGATGAAAGCGGGCTTATTGTTTTTGCTGAATGTAAGAAAGAGTACAGAGTTTATGTACTTCTAGAAAGAGTGTCACATCCTCTGTCCTCAGGTTACTTGAGAGAGAGAAGCAGGGGGTCCTAACATATTTTATTTGTTCAAAGGGGAAAAGCGGTGGGGTGGGAGACAGGGGGTAGAGAGAGAGCAGACGCTAAAAGAAAACAGTGACGGTTGACTAAGCTCTGTCTTTGGTGCTGAATAGGCTGAATTTCTATTTCTATATAAAGTATTTAATATCTACTGGAGTTGAGTATGACACAATGATGTTTTAAGCTCATTAGTGCTTGTGTTTTATCTGAAGGTCTAAATTGCTGCTACGTTTGCTCTGCATGCTGATACGTCCACATCTTATGTTCTTATGTTCCTACTGTAAGTTGAACTGGTCTAATGATGAAAAACTGCTCCTGTGGAGAATCTGCAGCCTGCAGGATGTAAATAATTGAGTTTGCAACTGAGTTACAAGCCAGTGCCTTTAGGTGTTTTGAATTTTCAAATATTTTGGGGGGAAATTGATGCATTTATTTGATAGCAGCAGTGAAGATATGACAGGTAATAAGGAGAGAGGGAGATAAGCACAAAATATGACAAAGTCCCCCGGTGTGGTTCGTGATCGACACATTTTCCCTCAGGCCAACAGCAACTCCCAAAGATTGAGTTTCTGATTCGAGGTGCCAGGGCTGAATCTCAACTTTTAAATTAAATATATTTTAACCTCAGCTTTCATTCACACACACACCTAAGGACAATGTAAGTGTGAATTTATTACCCCAAATCAATCCACTTTTGTCTAAAACAAACATATACACATAAGCCTCTAACCTTGGTGGGCAAGGGACACTCGTCCAATAGGAGGGTGATTACTGCAGGGCCGAGCGGATCGTCCAGTGGGATCACTCGAATCAGAGACTGGACAACCTCCAGCCAACCATCATCTGAGAGAGGAGAGGAGAGGAGACTGATGTGAGATCCAACTGAGTGAATCAATAAAGCATGATACATACAACTGCACTTAAGACAGCTCAATAGGAAAACATTTGAATGACCAGCTCTACTAATAATAATCCTTAAGTGTTTTTCAAAACTTAAATTCTCTTAAATTTCTTTCCTATAAAAACTACATATGAAAAAACACTTCAAGAGAAAAACATCAACAGGTGGAGATTTTTTTCATCACATTCATATTTTCTTTAAGAATTGGTCTTGTTTGACTGTGTGTGTGTGTGTGTGTGTGTGTGTGTGTGTGTGTGTGTGTGTGTGTGTGTGTGTGTGTGTGTGTGTGTGTGTGTGTGTGTGTGTGTGTGTTCATTCATTAATACATTTCTTCAGGGCAGAACAGAAGCATTATTCATCTTAATGCAAACAGATACTGGAGGGACCTGAACATTATGAGCATCACAAGCAGCATAAATACAACATCCACCAGCTCCTGCCCATTTGGTGACTCAGTAAAAAAAAAACACATCACTATCACTCATAAAAAAGCCTGGTCGACATGAATAATGTAACATGGTATCACTCGTCAAACAGAAAGTGAGTGGCTGGCTGACTGACTCGCTGCTTGGCTGCCTTTAGGGTTCAGTATCTGCAAGCTAATACCCAACTTGGCTGTTCTCAAGCCACGCAACACCGTGCCATGTGACCATCAAACACCATATGCTTGACACAAGGCACTCTCTCTCTCACACACACACACACACACACACACACACACACACACACACACACACACACACACACACACACACACACACACACACACTCACACACTCACACACTCACACACTCACACACACACACTGCAACTAGACACAAACTCAAGCAGGAACCAGAGCTGTCAGTTACTGTCAAACTACAGACGCCTATTTGGACACAGTTCACACGATCAGGCTGGCAAAGTAGCTGAGAACACATAATGTAAAAGTAATGACCATCTATTCCCCAGGTGATGCACAGGACCCCACCTTTCAAGCTGAGCTGAGGGGTGAGCTGGAGAAATGCTGAGGCAGTGATATGACAGCAGCATTTGAGGTAGGTGTTGTTGCAGCCAGCCTCCTCTGTTTAGGAAAAGTTTGACATGACTGCCCTCTTTCACACCTAATTCTAACCAATCACCTTCTTTAACCCTTACATACTGTTCAGGGTCAACCTGACCCAGTATTTACATTTGTGAGCATCCTATACACATTTGTTTTAGCCAGACTTGTCCTAATGTGATGCACAGTATACAAAAATGGAAATAAAATGCATCCATTTTTATTTTTGTGCAGCTGATACACATTTTTATATATGTAAATGTATAAAAAGTTTGATCTGTGAGTTTGATCTGTGTGAATGTTTTTTTCTATAAGATTAATCAAACATTTATTAATGAGTGATGGGGAATTTATGAATGTGAATTGGTATAGAGACTAATTTTGAGTGAGAATATGAACAGTATGTGAGGGTTAAAATTAGTATATTTTGAGGTTTCCTATTAACACTTTTCCAATGGTTTGAATGAAATGTGTGAACAGAGGACGAGGACTGCGCCTGTGTCTGCTGCTTACAATGCTGCTGTAACACCATGACCTCAGCAATCCTCCAAAACAACAACACCACCACCGGCCTGAGGGCAACGGGACATCATGATCTGAAGGCACGTAACCTCTGGAGATGTTTAAATGCCTGGGACTCATGAGCTGTCGGTACAAATCATGAATCCTCTGGATAATCTGGAAAACATCTGAAGTCTACAGCTGCAGTCAATGTAAGACAGACAGTCAGTCATCTTGATTCAGCGTCTTTAGAGTTGTGCACATGACTAAAAACTGACCAAGAAATACTGTTGTTGGTTGAGACCACATTAGCCACACTGTCAAATGACCGTTACTAAGCGAGGCTAATGCTGCTCTCTTTTCCCACATTATAACCTCTGAACTGAACACACATTTCTTTGTGTACTCTTTACCACTTTTATAAAACATTTTGTCACTCTGGGACACAGTGCTGTCTGATATGTCCGTGCTAGTTGTGTGAATGTGTGTCTTGTTTTTCTTCTTACCTGTCTCTGCCATCTCGTGCAAAGTGATCATGGAGTAAGGGGGCTCTTGGTCGCTGGAAAACAAAGCAGAGTTCGCAGAGAATGTAAAAGCAGCCTGCTTTATTTAAGGGGGGGGGGGGGGGGGGGGGGGGGGGGTGGTTCTTACTTCACCTGACAGCTATAAATCACAAACTCAGTTCTACATTTTGTGATATGGTTGTTTTTTTTATGTGCAGGTTTTGCGCAAATGGACATGGTGCTTTTTAGTATCAAGTGCTTATTGTCTCTGTGATCGGTGCATCTGTAATAACATAAACAAATGATTCAGGCCTATGTGTGCTTTTGTGTTTGCAGTAACGGACGTGGATGGTAATGTCTCTCGGAGAGGTTAAAGCAGGCGTATAATTGTGATGGATTTATTTCAGTGGTTGTTGATGATGATACTGCTGCTTGTCATGACTCGCCCAGTGCTGAAAACTGCTTCCTGTCAGACAGCTGTGTCATTTAAGTCACGCCGATATGTTTCATTTGTACCACATTTTTTCATCAAATTGAAACTCAAAGCTTTGCAGTATTTATAGCAGAGAACACCAAGCATAAGGAAAAGAGAAATAAGAGTTAGTGTACGAATTCTTAGAAAATGTACAAGCACTTGGCTGATGAGAAGCAGTCAGTGGTTTTACTAATCTGAATGTGAGCAATATTTTATGCAATATGTTGCAGCAACTGTTAAATTTTACCATCTTGACTCACAGATGTTGGACCAGCTTCCAAATATAATGTGCTCCACTTTACATTAATGAATCTATTGATTGCCTTTTTGATGAGAGGAATAATCATTTAGGCTGTCAAATGTCAAATATTAACACAAAGTGGGTTCAAAATGCTTATTTTGCTTGATCTACTGTAGACGTTATGCTATTATAAAACATAGAAAAGTGTTAACATTTGAGAGGACGAAACCAAATGTTTGATGTTTCTACTTATTAAATAATAACAGAGTCATAACTCATTTTGAATCAACACTCCTCTGACAGAGGCAATAATACAATTTAAATAATAATGGTTGCTGCTGTTTTCCTGCTCCTTTACACAATTGTCAGTTGCTTTATGTTTTTTCTGTTGTGTAGTGTTGGTGTAGGTTTTTAATGTCTTGATATGGTGTGTATTGTTTGTATTTTATTCCATGTATTGGAGGAAGCCGAAGACAAATTTCCAGTAAGGTGGACAATGAAGGTATCTCAATTCAATTCAATTCACTATTGTTAGTTTACAAAGGTGATATTTTTGTGGGGATTATAGTAATGCAGTGAATGTTAGATGTTTTCTTCTGACGTCTGTTTCTTTTAAACAAGCCGTCCTTTTTCTGAAGTTACAAGAACAAACAGGAAAAGGACACTAGGTCACTAAATTGCTTAATTCAGTCATATCTTAACCTAGAATTTCACTGTCAGCAGTTGAAAAACCTTTAAAGCTGGAAGTTGTAACTTTCCTTGCGTTCAGACTTGAGATGTTAGTATTTTACAGGATTTCTTGCCATCACTTCCTCCCTTTTAGTGCGTGAGTATGACTGCATTGTTAACATGCCTCAGTGTTAATGAACTACAGCATTGATGTTACCACACCTGCCATAAATAGGGAAGTTCAACTTTGAAGCACAGTTATTAATTAACTACGCCGGGTCAACTTTTCAACCTGCGAATGTTGTCCTGCTACAAAGGTGGACTACAGTTCACCTGGAGACACACACACCCCCACACACTTGCAAAAAGGGTCAACACATTACAACATTACTAAGTAGGCTGCTTTTAGTGCTGCTACCTGTCCGTCATATAGGCAGCATAGTGGAGGACGAAGTTAAGGAAGAAAGCATCTGCTGAAACTATAATAAATAAATAAATCTTGCTACATCATTGCAGCAAACCGTTCTGATGCCAGGAGAGGAAACACTGTTCAGAGAGGAAATGGACTTGCACAAAGTCCTCTCTGATGGGTTCTCCCTGTTTGATGACAACAACATAGTGCTCTCCCACAGTGTTTCTGTATTTACTGTTGCTGTTTGTTTGGATCAATCAGATCATCCTCATGCACCAAAATAACTTTTTTCCATGATGTTTCCTCTTTTGTCCAGTAAGAGATTATTCCAGTAAGAGAGAGAGATTTATCTTTTTATTTTTTCTATTTTATTTTACATTGTTTTATTATTATCATTCTATTAGGTTTTATCTTCTTCTCTTATTTGATTTGTCTGTTTCTTTTTAATCTATTTTAACCAAGTTTTAGTCCAGCTTTTATTCAACTTAATCTTTTATTTTGCCTTTTTTTCTATTTCAACTAAGTTTTTACTATAACTTTTAATAAACCCCTTCTCTTTTCTCTCTTATGTTACTTATTTATTTAATTATTTTATTTATTTACTTAATTTTTACTTATTTTTTTAAAATTTTCTAAACATTTTTTTTATCATTTATCTTATTTTGCATCACTGGTCTCAATTTTGTCTTTTAATTTGTTCTTTGTTTTCTTAATCCTTTTCTTTATAAAGTCCTTTGTTCTGTCTAATTAACAGCGTCTCTTCATCAACTAATTGTAATGCGCTTTGAACTGCACTAGCCTGTATGAAAGGTGCTATATAAATAACGTTTGACTGTTTGACTGATTTAATCAGTCAGATTGATTGAATCTTTTCTTCCCTATTTCATGCCACAGGTTAAAGAGACTATATCTGCAGCAGCTGAATGAACAAATGAACAGTTCTGCTTTTTTTCTTTTGTATATTCGGGTTTAAAAAGTATGTTATTTTGTCACTTTGGTAGAAGATGAATTTCTGTCGAGGTTGTGGCCTTTACATTTATATGTTTAAGGGGTGTGTTTTTTGTCAAATTACTGGGATAAAAATAATTTACTTCATTATTATCAACTATCTATTGTGAATTTTAAAATGATCTTCCAGCTACGGTTTCCTTGAAAAAGACAATGACAAATTTGTGTTTATGCTGCAGCCACAAGAAAACATTCAATCTTAGTTATAGACTACAAAGATGATGTATGGTGAAGACATGATAAGTAATGTTATTTGTGAAGCTATTTCCTCCTTTATTGTTTATCTGCAGTAAAACAACAGAGGGGAGTGACAAGATGATACCAACGTTTTTTTTGTTTTGTTTTTTTTTTATGACAGGGGAAGTGTGATGGCTTTGCCGGCCTGATCAGCATTTCTCAATAGCAAAGTATGAAAAGCATCTCTAAGTGCTCAGTGTTGATGTATTTCATTTTTGTGTGGTCGTGACCGCAAAACAATCTCATGTGATGCTTCAGCTGGAAGACTTCAGTCTTTGAGGATTTTTCTTACACTAGCAGGAATAAGTTTGGCTGAGTTTAGCTTCATGGACAACTACACTTTGATG
Source organism: Scomber scombrus (assembly GCF_963691925.1). Lineage (NCBI taxonomy): Eukaryota > Metazoa > Chordata > Actinopteri > Scombriformes > Scombridae > Scomber > Scomber scombrus. The sequence goes on from NC_084975.1 coordinate 25,146,556, forward strand.
ATGGTGTTTGACCACCACTGCCCCAGTAGTAGACAATATTGCCAATGTACCTACCTTAATATATAACTTACTGCATGAATGTGAAGTAAAGCATCAAGATCAATAGTATCTAAAGTATGAAGTGTGTAATAGACAGTACTGCTTTAATTAAAGGTCACTATGGTTACAATGATAATCCGTATGCTTGTTGTTATCCTAACACTGCTACATGTTTTCATGACCCCGACTTAACAGAACATTAAATTAAAAACTGTATTAGTCTGTTTCTCCTCCCGCCTTCATCACTATTAGGATGGAGATTAGGATATTATATAATTATCATATGTGGACTTACTTGTCTACAAGTGTCCTGATGACAGCCAGCGTGTCCAGCACCAGGCCATCCATATTCTGCTTCTTCCGTCGTGGCTCATGGGGCCCTCTACCTCTTCGTGGAGGCCTGACCGGGTCCCTGGGACGACTGCTACGAGCCTCTACTGTATCGACACCTACACTTGTACCGTGATCCACCCGCCTAGCTTGTCCTCGGGCCGCCCTTGACGACCCATGGTGATGATCCTCTAAGTCACTATCCTCCCGGCACACACAGCTGTTACCCATGGTTCCAGTGCCGGTGACCACACTGGCAAAGGTCTCCCAGAATGGAGGAAGGGAGTTTGAGGAGGAAAGGAAGAGCAGAACCCTTGCAAGGCTCCTGCAGGCACAGAAAGTGATCCAGGCGGCTACTATCATATCATTTGACAGGCTTGGTTTTGGGGGATATTTGTCCCAGTGGGCTGGGTGGGGTCAGCGTGAACGATCATACTGTTGCCAAGCAGAGATGTGGTATTCGGGTTTGGGGTGGATTTATATACACAGAAGATTAAATGGACCAGGAGGGGTCAGGTGATGCAACTGGAAATCCTCTGAACATCATTCACCGCACAAGGTTCAGGTCCAGCTATCATCCAGGGCTTACAGAGCTGGGAAGCAACATAAAGAACAGAAAAGGACAAAATGAAACTGTCAGAGCTTTCGCTTCAGCTGTTTCACAACAGATCATGTCCTGCCAGCAGCAAAGCTCAGCTGAAGTGACACACCCCATGAGATAACAGTGTCAATTCAGTCAGAGAATAAACTGTGAAAACTAGAGAGAATATTAACATCAGCCCTTTACTTTCTCATCTCTTAAAGACAACAGCTAGTATACGACGTCTACCTGTTTTCTGACTAAAGTTATGTTGTAGGTTAATTGTATCAACAATGAGCTCCTAACAGATTATTAGTATTGTTGACAAACAAGAGCTCTTCAGTTAGCCTGCTAACAAGCTAGCCACCCACCAAGCAACAGCTGTAACGCTAGCAAATGAAAAAAACCTGAAAGTCATACAAACTCATATGTATCATTTCGTTAACGATTTCACTTGAAACGAATACTTACGTCAGAAAACATTCAAAATGCAGTCACGCTAGAGCAGGGCAGCTAACTAAACAGGTAGCTAACCAGCTAGCTGTTAGCCAGGTTAGCTCCTCTGCTTCTGCTGTCAAACTCCACAAGTTAGCTCAGCGCAGAAACAGACCACTCAAGGTGCTACTCAAGCGCCGAGTGAAGTCAAGAGGTACATTGGCACGAGCCGTTCGTATCTAACAAGACACCTAAAACCAGCACACTCATATATGACGGTCGGCTAACACTTCTCACACACTTTAACGACGCTTCATCGCTAGCTGCTCGCTCAGTTCCGTAGCGCTGGCAGCAAAGCGGCTGACGGAGCAAAGAGGAGTGTTTCTGCTCAATACAACGTCAACATACTGTAAACGCCGCAGCTTCCCTATTTTTATATAGTTAAAAAACCCTTGCTGCCTGAATGCTTTCTTTCACTATCTGTCTGTGTACTGAAATAGTTTTGAAAGTCTTTGTTTTATAAGATAAGAGCAGACTTTCTTTCTCTTGTTACAGCAGTGCAGGTGTTACATCGTATTTGGTGACCCATCTCATTTTAGTGACCTGCAGTGTTGGAAGAAGTACTTTAACATAGCCTGAGGAAAAGTGGCGTAGCAATAGGACAGAGTAAAAATACTTCATTACAAGTAAAAGTACTGCATTTAAAATCATACTTATAGTATGTATAGAAGTATGGAAGTATTACCAGCTAAATTTAGCCTACTTAAAGTAATCTACTAAAGTAAAAGTACTATTTTAGCAGAAAACCAGGCGTGACTGTTATATTAAAATGCTGCAGCCTGTTTATACATTGACTTATCAGTACTAATGATGAACTTTGTTGTATTTATTTAGTATAGTTGATATATCAAACAAGTGTGATACCACATTTGTGTAATGTGGATACAATACAATAATAAAATAACAAAAACAGCAGAAATTGTTGTTTTTTTCTTTTAAAGAAAAGTATGTGAATGGCCAAAAGGTGACCAGATCCCCTGCACTCAGACTTTTCCCAGAGATTATGGATGCAATCCACTGAATTCCCAACATACCAAAAGTCCTGCTGAACAGTGAGGACGTGAGTATAAATTATACAGATACAAGTAAAATATTTTCATTAGATTTAAAAGTGTGCCCATAAAATACATGACATTGAATATAATAGTCAATCATACAGCAGACAGGTTAAAAAAGGATTTGAGAATCCGTTTATTGGTGTCAAAAAAGGTCACATTTATTAACTGTATCTTAATAACACAAACTCACTGTTTTTCAGATCAGTGTATCAAAAGAATACAGCAGAGTTGAGTCCAGAGTCAGCCTATAAGTCCTTTTTTACATGATCATAATAAATGTGGTTAGACAAATCTGACACATCTCTGAATGTGGACGTTTGAACTCCCAGTCACATATGAGACGGTACAATCATTATTATTTTAAAGAAAGAACTGAAAGCATCCACAATACGCTGTGTGAATCCGACCTGCTATCATATCTAATGCTGTCATGAAAAACTTGAGTGATCATACAATTATGAGTCTTAGCTCAGGGAGCATACAGCAGAAGATTTTTCGATAAAACAGAAAAAGGTTGTGTATACATTGCACAGGTATTCATAAGTCATCCAAATAGTTAAATAGTGTACTGTAAATTGGGACAGTCGTGCACTCTGCTTTGGTCTATGGCGGTATTGAAGGAGTTGTCACGATACATGCCACTCTTGCTCAGGTCTTCAGAGAATCTTTGTGATTTAGGGTGGAAAGTACACGGTGAGCTTTCAAAGGTTGGAGAGCGTAGACCATATTCATTGGAGGTGGTCCTGTACAGTAGATTCTGCGGCTTTGCCCATGGTGCTGCCAGTACATCTTTAACTGCTGGAGTCATCATGCAAGAGAAAACTGGGTTTCCAGGGTTGGCGGATGTTTTTGTATTTTCTACATGCTGTTGTTGAGAGGATGACATAATTGCAGTACCTGTGAAAATAAATTTAAAAAGCTCAGCTTTAATTCATGGCTACACAGAACTTTGCAGCAGTGTGGTGCACAGTACACAACATGGCACTGAACACCAGAAAGACTAAGGAGCTGGTCATAGACTACAGGAGAAATAAAACAGACACTCCGCCCCTGTTCATCAGCGGGGACTGTGTGCAGAAGGTCTCAGACTTCCGGTTTCTGGGCGTTCACATAGAGGATGACCTGACCTGGAGCATCAACACCACCACTATCATCAAAAAGGCACAGCAGAGACTGCACTTCCTGAGAGTACTCAGGAATAACCACCTCACACAAAAACTGCTTGTGTCCTTTTATCAATGCTCCATAGAGAGCATTTTGACCTACTGCATCTGTGTGTGGTTCTCCAGCTGCACAGCTGCAGCGAGGATAGCACTCCAGAGGGTCATCACCACAGCCCAAAAGATTATCAGCTGCCCTCTCCCCTCCCTGGAAGATCTGTACAGTTCCCCCACTGTTTCAGGAAAGCTCTCCCCATCCTCAGGTACAAATCTCATCCAGGACACTCACTCTTTGAGCTGCTGCCCTCAGGCAGATGCTTTAGGACATTGAGAGTACGCACTAATAGATTACAAAACAGCTTTTATGCTAAAGCCATAAATGCACTACACTGCATTAAATAATGGCTTCTTTTTTTTTAAAGTAATTATTTATTTATTATTGTCACTTTAAGGACAGCATCTCAATTTCGTTGTTGTGGTATCTGTTCTGCCTTTGTCCTGTGACATCCTGTGACATTCGAACACATGTTTTTCTTAGGTTAAAGGTTAAACGTCAGGTATAGTTTATGGGCCAGAGGCTGTTTTTAAAAAAAAAAATTAAAATCTTTAAATATACAAGTGAGACGTGTCAGCGGTGGTTTCCTTCTTTTCCATCAACACATCAAGAGACAACCATTTTATACTACATTGTGCTTTGTACAATGACAATAAAGACTTACTCTATTCTATTCTATTTTATTCTATCTATAGTTAAACTGACAGATGTAGGGGATCCGTCTTGTTTTGTTGATCTATTTCTAAGTTAAGGATGCAAATGTGTCAACATGCAACAACACACAAACTTCTTTAATGTCATGTGATATAATAATCCCTTTTTTCTTCTTCTAAAAACTCTGGGAAATGTCATTTTTGAGGGGTTACTGATTCCATTGCTACCTTTGAAATCTACAGTAACATCAGAGACAAAATTATGAAATAGTTAGAAGATGTTCAGTGAGAATTCTAATATTTAGTGAGGATTTGACAACTTATCATGGTAGAATTCATTTTCAAAGAAAGAAATCACAAGCTCGGTGTTTTTGATGTTTCAAACATATTTGAAGTTTTATAAGGGTACCAAATATTAACTTTGATTTGATCTTTCTGCTGGGATATGATCCACTTCAAATGTATCTACATCAAAGGACACACATGGTGACATCTACAGAGAAATTCATTTATGTAGCTGTCTGTCTGTCTTTACTGACTTGAAACAGTCATTCATTTATTATAATTACCTTCAATTGCAGCTCTGCGTTATCTCGATTTGGTTCCGTTGAGACAGAGGCTCGGACTCTCGTTACCATGGTTACCATTAAACTCATGACGTCAGCTTTAATGGTTTACAAAAATCTTCCTGTTTACAGCTTTTCCCGGAGCTCTCTACCGCATCTCACAGTATTTATCAGAGGATGACATTAGCTCAGTTGTCATGGAATCAATTAGTTGAGATTATTGCGTCAAAATAGTGGTGAGATCATTCTGTAAACTATGTGGGATGTATACAAAGATAGGTAGATTATACAGTGTAATATATAATAAATATAATGCAGTAACAGGCAACAATTATGTCATCTTTTTTGATCATAATGAAAAAAGATTACATACAGGACATGACTTCATTTTCACTTTTTGTTGATATAGTCAACATGGTAACAGGGCAAAGGCTTAAAGTAATAATACAAATTAAATAGATAGAAAAAAATAACTGAACAAAACAGGCAGGCTCTAAAAACATTTTAAAAATGTAAAGATTTATTTAAAAAATGGAACAAACTAATTGTATGTGCACAATTCCTATTATTGTTTAGAAGTCGGATAAGTCTCAAAATACTTTCAAACGACGGGCGAGACCTCGAGAGCTTGAATTTATGGATGTGACTTACAGTCCGTTGAAGTTTTTGTTTTTATTCTTTTTCATAGTATAGTGTTACATCCTTGGCTTCCAGCATTTGTTGGCGTTTGAGTTTCCTCTAGCACCTGAAGGCGTCATTTTGTTGTCTACGTCATCACAGTGCGTCAGATGATTACGGACAATAACCGCGTCTTAAGTCCTCAAACAACAGCTCAAAACAAAATAGAGAAGCTCATCTTTTAAAACATCCACTGTCACACTGTGTTGTTGTCAGTCGTTGGCAGACCGTGTGCTGCTGCTGCTGCTGGTGCTTTCTACTGTGTAACTGGTGTATGTGTGACAGCAGCCGCAGAGCTTCACTGTATATCTCTACTTTGTGTCACCGTCTGCCGGAGGAGCCACAGCTGGGCCCGCTGCTGTTCTCAGGATGGACAGTGAAATTCAGAGAGATGGGAGAGTCCTGGACCTCACTGATGATGCCTGGAGGGAAGACAAACTGCCGTATGAAGATGTTACCATTCCTCTGGTACATGCTACACATAACGTTACAGTTCCTTATTTAATGAACTACACTTCATTCAGCCTCTTTGACTGTTTGAAAGTATGTCAATGATGCACATCTATGATATTCTGCCTAAATACACTACCGGTGAAAAGTTTTAGAACACCACAATTTTTCCAGTTTTTTATTGAAATTCAAGCAGTTTAAGTGGTGAACTGCCAGAGGTTAAAAAAAAAGGTAAGGTTACCCAAAACTGAAAATTACAAAAACACTTAAAAATATAGGTTTTTCCTACAGAGAAATTGCAAAGAAAGTCAAGGTGTCAGTGAGTACAGTTTCACTCAGAAACTGGGGGAAACTCTGAAAGGAAGAGGTCTGGCTGACCCAAAGCTATGCCAGAACTACCTTAGGAAAAAAGACCAAGATGGTAAGCTTGAAAACATTTTTTCAATAAAAAACTGGAAAAATGTTGGTGTTCTAAAACTTTTGACCGGTAGTGTATGTCACAGAAAATATTATTGTTTATTCATCTTTTGCTTATCTCTTAAATGTTTCCCAACGTCCATTTAGAAACAACAGATATAAAATAGTAGAGAGATGGATGTGGCCCGCAACCTCCTGTGTCTCTCATTCATATAATAGTTTTTAAAAATTATATGTTCTCTATATATATTTATATACTGTTATATGTTTATTGCTATGTGTATGTGTTTGAGGGTGTATGTTTGTGTTTTGCATGGGTATGAATATATCTGGTGCAGAGCATCTTTTCTCTTTTTTGAGATGAATGTTTTTTGTCCCTAATATAAATACATTTAATTCAAATTCAAATTAAAAATTACTTTATTTATCCCTGAGGGGAAATTCAATTAGTCTGTTAGTTCTTCTGTAAATTATTGAAAAATTAGACATCCTGATGGCTCCTGCCTGAAAGATCCTTCGCTTAAGGAGCAAAGGATCTTTTAAATCTCTCCTTCCTGCAATGGAGAGAGAGGAGCCGTCCACCGCTGTTTTTTTGGTCCATAAAGGTGTTGTGTAGCGGATGATCCGGGTAATTTAAGATGGCCTCGAACATCTTGACAGTGCATCTCTCCACCACCTCCTCCAGTGTGTCCAACCTGGCTCCAATCACAGAGCCAGCTCTTTTTACTAGTTTGTCCAACCGTCTTGCATCTTTGTGTCTGATGCTGCCCCCCCAGCAGACGGCAGCATAAAACAACACACTTGCCACCACAGACTGATAAAACATCTGCAGCATCTTACTACAGATGTCAAAAGATCTGACCTTCCTTAAGAAAAAGAGGCCGCTCTGCCCCTTTTTGTAGAGAGCGTCTGAGTTTAGGAGGCCAGTCCAACTTATTATCCAGGTTTACACCTAGAAGTTGTGATCTGACCTGCCAAGTGGTGGTAAGGCAGTGGCTCTGTAAGCTTCTTTGACATAAATTTTAAAAAAATTAAGCAGCTTTCTCATTTCCCTAGGACAATTTACATAAACAGAAAAAAGAAATAAAATACAATCAAATCATCTCTTCTTGTCTTCTCTGTCCTCTGTCAGAGTGAACTGCCCGAGGCTGAGCAGGACAATGGAGGATCCACCGAGTCAGTGAAGGAGCAGGAGATGAAGTGGACAGACCTCGCCCTGCAGAGCCTGCACGAAAACACACCGAGCACCGGGAGCTGAAAGACTCATTTGCAATCAGACTGTAGAACAAAAACACACACGCACACACGCGCACTCTTCAGCCACATTTGATTGCGTCTTTTGAAAGGATTTTCACCACGTTCCAGCTGAGCGGAAATGACATAGAAATGTATTTTGATAATTGGTTTATATTGTGGTCTTTATAAATATAAATTGAATGTAATTACTTTTGCAGCTTTGAATAACATTAAACAAGACTCCTTCCGTTTCTGTGGCCTCTCATTGGGAATTAGTCTCATCCAAATAACCTTGGAAGCAGTCATTGTACATGTTCACAATAACACTTACTCACTTTTAACTGATGGTGTTTATGCATTATGTTGCGCTCTGAAGGTTAGGGTGCTAGTTGACACAAGAAAACTTTGTTGTTGAAATGTTTGACCCCATTTTAGGAAATTGTGATCATAAATCAGAGTAGGTACTGGTGGGCAAAACTGTTAGATATTGGATAAATACAGTCTTAGACTTCCATACAACCAGAATTAAATATTAAATAGTGTCTTCTTACATTTAATTTAGACCCACAAATCCCTCTGTAATCTTTATAGATTGTGCTATTCCTTTTCTTAGAGCAGAAAGGAATAGCACCTAATATATAAACTCTACTGTATCTAGATCAAGCAACATAGTCTTGATGTAGACTCTTAACACAAACACACACACATTCATTTATTTTTTTATTCCAAAGGGATGATCAAAAGCTACTGAAATACTGGGGGGGAAAAGCTCATACAAGTCACAAATATGCACAATTCACTCGAAATACAGGGGCAATCCCGGCTGCAGGGGTGAGAGGAACACTGTAGAAGCAGCAGCGGCCAGCGAGGCAAGAAGACGAAGAGTGGAGAAAGTTTTTATAGTCTCTGAGGTTTGTTTTAGGAGAAAGAGGATCCTTGGCACTCTTTTGAGGACTTGCATCGATTACTAATGAATCCCTTTGTGTGGAGTGAAAACTGACCTTCAAATAAAAGGGAATAGTTTTACTTGTATAGAATATTTGAAGACTATGTGTGCTTGTAGATTGAATACTAACTCATTCTGTCATCAGTGTTGACACGTCATGAGGACAAGTGAGAAACATCTAGAAATTAGAATATTGATTCCCCAAATGAAATTGAGGATAAAATGAATAAATCTTCATTTCCAAATCTGTAATTAAATCTATTAAGAAAGCATTATCCTAGCAAATTAACCATAGCTAAATAATACACTTATTATCAAATGCAATATTGTGACTTATAATTTCCATAACATCTGTCTAATTCATGGTTTAAAACACAGTAACAACATAGTAAAAGTGAACATTGGTTGAATAAGTCCAGATACATTTTTACACATATTTAGTTTAATTTCTGAACAATTCAGACACTTATTGTGTATAAGAGAAAAAGAGAAGAGAAGAGGGACACTCAGGGAGGAATGTGGGCTTCCCTCAGATTTATACAACTTAAGAGATAGTTGGCTCGCAGAAAGAGGGAGGATAGTTTTCCCTCCTTCTGGGCAGACTGTATCTGAAAAGGAAAACAAAATTGTTGGTGGTGAGAAGGCGGGGCTTTTTTAAGTCCTGTCCAAGGGTTCCTTGACATTCTTACACCTTTAGGTCAAAGGTCATTTGGCCACAGACAGACTGTTAGGCTAAAAGGAATCCTAATGTTTTTGAAAGAATTAAACTTTTCGTCTTTTCCTGGATTCACTACACTACATTTTACCTCCCAGCCTTGTTAACTAAATGCAGTGCACTCTACCAACAATCTAAACAGTTTAAGACAAAAAAAACCATCTTTCTATTCTCAATTTAACATTACACATCTGTTTGGTGAATCCATCCATCTTCAGGTAGCTGGTATTGTAGATGTCTCTCGCGTCATGACTCAGGCTGAGCATCTCTGTAGAAACCTCCCTGAAAGGTTTGAACCTGAATAGAACATCCTGACTGTGTCTCCGTCATCACTCTGTCTTTGGAGTGTCTGCCATGAGTTTGCGGATGTGGTCGTGTGGCCCCTTCCCCAGGAGGGCTGAAGGGTATCGGTAGGAGCCCCCCAGACGATCCCAGAGGGTGAAGTATTGTCCGTAGTTGTAGTTAAAATAGAGGTGATGGTCAACGTGGTGGGCAGCGCCGTTGATTAGACATATCAGGGGTCTGGGGATGCGGTAGTCTCCGTCGTGTATTGAAATGGTCCAGATGTTGACGAAGACGAAGAGTGAGAGGTAGACTACCTGTAATGTAAATATATCAAATGTCATTTAACCCTCACGTATTGTTCATATTCTGACTCATAATTAGTCTCTTCATCAATTCACATTCATAAATTCCCCCATCAGTCATTACCTTACAATCACTATTTCATGGTCCAGGAGAACATTTTATAGAATATGAAGAATACAATAGATGTTTTGAATTTTGTAATGAACGCAGGTCATATTTGGACATCAGCTGCACAAACATTTACCTAAATGATGCATTTTATTTACATTTTTGTATATTCGGGGTCACATTAGTAAAAGTCCACCTGGCAGAAATGTGTATATGGGGTTTTTACATCTCTCAAATGTAAAAATGGGTCAAATTTTACCCTGAACAGTATGTAAGCAGGGTTAAAACATGCTTATAAAGCTTTTACATCATGTTGATAATGTACTTTTTTGTGTTTTGAAATACATGAACACAGACAACCTGATTTCATCGAATTTCAGTAACTCAGTTGCATTTTGAAACATGCAGTGAAGCATCTGTAGTTATATAGTTATTTAAAATATTGTTAATCCTCAGACCTGAAATCAGAAATGTTCAGTGAGGAGTGAAAAGTGTGACCAGCACCTTGTGGAGGGGGAAGATGAAAGGATAGACGTGGTAAGGTAAGCTCTGCAGAAAGCCGTCGAGTGGGTGGAAGGCATGGCTGGCGAACGGCGTGGGGATCTTGAATGTATGGTGCTGCTTATGCAAGTGCTGAGGGGGTGAAACACAAACGGCTGTTAGGAGTGTGTGATATACACAGCGGGTATACAAAACACACAAAGATTATCTGAAAGTATGACACAAAAGAAACAATATCCAGATTTAAAAAAAAATATTCTGTAACTTATTTAAACATCCCAAAAGTTCCAACTGACAGATAGATGGAGATTTCTTACATTTGACATCTAGTTTTGTTATTCATCCCTGAACGGCCAAAATTAAAATACCCCTACCACTAAATAGACGATAAACATGACTTCTACATAGCCTCCATTATGTTTATCGTCTTGTTGCTAAGCAGTAAAGTTGTGAGCTGTGAAGCCAAGACACTAAGCTGAAAGATGTTAAAGCACTCGATAGCAGATGATGATGCTTTACATCAGCCATAAACATGCTGAAACTCACCTTATAAATGCTTTTATGATGCATGGATCGGTGTATCCAGTAGATACACATGTCGGTAAAGAACAAGAAGCCAGAGATACTCAGGAACACTCCGGGCCAGCCTGAAACACACAAACAAACCACTGCAACCTTTTCCTGCATTTCAGAAATGTTGCACAATTCAGTTCTCCTTCAGTCAGTTAATCACAGTTTCTTCCAGTTTTAGATCAAATTTGGGAAAAAACACCATTTCTAACGTGAACCCAGAGGTTTCAGGTAACTGTTCTCTCACCCAGGGAAGATTTGCTGATGTTGTCAAAAAGTTTGCTGTGTCCCCTGACCTCCCAGAAGAAAAGGGCCACTGTGGGGAAGCTCATCCAGAAGATGGAGGCAGTTCCCAATTGTATCTCTTTTCTTACCTGGTTCTGCCAAATGATAAAAGACACACAGTTAGGATTTGTGAGAAGTTTGCCTTGGAACTGTTACCATCATTTCTCAGTCACATTAATTCAGGACAGCAGAAGAACGGGAGTTGTGACTACATGACATTTAGTTTTTTTGTTTTTGTCACATTATTGAACATATTATTGAAATCTATCCTAAATTTATTCTCTAGTGATGTTTTTTTTAGCATACTTTATCACTGTAATGACTTTTGAAGCAATGCATAACTCCTAACAATGTTATTCTGGTGTTATCTTTAAAACCAAAGAGGCACAAATAGTCTAAACCCTCCAGTCCAGTCACTGACATCTATGTAGTCTACAGATGTGAATACAAGGTTTGGTCCATTAAACCTCACATATTGTTCATATTCTGACTCATAATTACTCTCTACACCAATTCACATTCATAAACTCCCAAATCAGTCATCAATAAATGTTTGATTAATCCTTCTGTTTGATTAATCTTAAGTGAAAAAGACATTCACAATCAATTTGTTATGGTCCAGGAGAATATTTTATAGAATATGATAAATATAAGATGTCTGGTGTGCTGATTTTTATTTTATTTTTTTAATAAACACAGATCAAACTTTTTTTTTAAAACATTTGCATGTATAAAAACGTGTAGCAGCTGCACACACAAAAAATGATGAGTTTTATTTTTCATTTTTGTATACTGTGGGTCACATTAGGGGGGGAAAATAAAATAGATGTGTGTAAGGTGTTTTTACAGCCTGAATGAGTCAAATGTGACCCTGAACAGTATGTAAGGGTTAAACAGCCTACCTTAATGAACTGTGGATGTTTCATGAGTGTGTGGTCAAAGACACAGTAGAAGCTTAAAGCACCAAAGCCCAGGTAAATCAGCTCTGCTCCAAGGGTGGTCACCAGCCACAGGCTGATGATCTGACGCAGAGTCCCATCTTCAGGCCATGAGGCCGGATAAACATACGGAGTGAAGAAGTAATAGTCAGAAATGTTCAGCACATGATCCATGGCACAATCTGTGAAGAAGGGGAGGGAAACATGACCAATCTTGCTCTTAACCACAATAACAACGTTGTAAAGTTGTGTGTTAAAAAAGAAAGCAAGAAATGGCAACAAACTCTACCAGAAAAGACAATATAAGGGTGAAGAGATGGTTAGTATTGTCTGTCAGCAAGTATTAATCTCAGATTGTAATGAAGGAAGAACATATGTGTTCAACTTTCATTTATATCATCTGAATCACCAACATAATTAAATCATCTGGATCTTCTGTTTAATTTTTTTTTTTTAAATCCTACATGATTCCAACAAATTTCACTAAAACTATCCAGCTTCTAACACTGCAGCACTGTCCACTCTGAGTTAACATGTTATCAATCAGCAGTTGAACCACACAGCAAGTCCTGTAAATGAAAGTGCTCTCATTTTCAGTCTGCTTCAGTTTTAAAATATTAGTGTCACATAGTCTGAAAACACCAGTTACGACAGAAAATATGCACATTTAACACATTGATAAACTGTGAGTAAAATATGTGCAGTTATCTGAAATAAGTTGGATATTATTCAATATAGTGTGTTGCAATTATTAAAAATAATCAGAAAAGTTGTATCGCCAAACCTGTGCTGTATTAATGGCTACTGTCCTACTGCAAGCCACTATATTTGTGCCATAAAAACTCAAAAGTTTCACATTTCCTCTTCTTTGAGCCCTCTATTAATATAACTGTACAGTCAACTGAAGTCTTGTTGAAAATGACACCAGCACCTCTTTACCCCGGCTGCTGTTGGTGCTCCACTATTTGCAGACTGAAGGTAGAAGACCACAGTGCTTTTCTGATTATATCAGACCAAAGTCTGAAGCTTGTTATTATCAAAAGCTGATCCTGATGTGTTCTGTTTAACTTCACTGATGAACTTTTCTCAGACCCACTGATGCTATTCTGAAGTGATTCCTCAACACCTCTTTTGCGGGATTGCCTTAAGATGCTTATCAGTGTGAAAACAGGGAAGCTGTAAATGAAAGAGATAGTAGTTAAGCAGCAACATACTCACAAGCAGCCGTGTCCCACACTGGAAGCACCTTAACAGTGAATTGCGGGTCATGACACAGCGTCTGTCTCAGCAAGTACAGACAGCTGCCTTCACTGAAAACAAAAAAATATTCTTCAGCAAATTGATAATATTTCTGTGTAAATCTGTGCGATCATTCCAAGAAATCTCATATAACTGCTTCATGTTTGCATGACATATGGTTAGTGGTTGTTTCTGCTGAACTGACCTGCTGTAGGACCGTGGCCAGACTTCTAATGTGTCTGGAGCTTCCTAGAAAGTGGATGAGTCATTCCTCCACACACAGCTTGTCCAACTGCAAATGATTTGTGACAGATAACGCGTGTCCTACTGTAACAAACTGCTTAATGGCCCATGAACTACACACTGCTGATGTGAATTCATCATGGATTCCAGTAACTTTTTCATAAATGTTAACAGCTATTTTCTTTAGAGGCCAGTCGAGATTTCAGAAGAACACTCTTATTTGCTTTCTTTGACTCAGGCAGTAAGTATGTTGTAGGGATCCAAGCACAAGCAGACGTGTTGGTCCTGGTGGAACAAGATCCCAGCATGCTCAGCAAATAACAAGTTCCTCAGTGACAGCAAGAGACTTGATCTTTCATCTTCTGCTCATTAAAGCGCAATTTAAGCTAAATGAGCTCACTAATTTGACTCCAAGTCATGTAATGTCTCTCATTATAGTAAGTAATTTATATGAAACAAATTAAATAACCACCAATCTCAAGTCTTTATATATAATTACACTCAAATAAGTGATCAATCATTGTATTATAGCTGTTAAACTGTGGACTTCACATTTGATGCACCCTCGATATGTCTGTTTAAATGCCCTGCACCATGCTGGGCAGCAGGATTAAATTTCCCCCTGAACTGTCTACCCTTTTTAAGTGTCTTTTTTTTAAACTCATATACACTTACACACACACACACACACACACACACACACACACACACACACACACACACACACACACACACACACACACACACACAAACCAACACACACTTCTCAAGGGCAGCGACATGCCTGCTGTCACTGAGCAAGTTACACTGGAAGACGATGTGATCTCTTCTTTAGGATGAGACCTGCATGCATAGAGCTCATGTTTTCACCTTTCTGTTGCCAGTGTTATTTTCATCCTTGATCACTTATATCACTTTAAATATCTCCATACAAGTTTCTACAGTGTATTGTTTTCTAAATTGTGACTCCCAGCTTGTGAAAAATATTGGGTTTTTAAAAGATGTTACCAGTCAAAGTAAAATGTGGATTTCCTGTTTAAAATGTGCACATGAAATAGAAATGAGTCGAAGTAGTGTTGAGGAAATTTTGAAATCAGTTCAAAACTGTCCTACAAGGAAAGCTCTCTCTCTCTCTCTCTCTCTCTCTCTCTCTCTCTCTCTCTCTCTCTCTCTCTCTCTCTCTCTCTCTCTCTCTCTCTCTGTCTCTTAAATCAAAATGTAAAAGTTCAAAGCCAATTTTATTGTCAACCCTGCTACATGTACAGGACACAGGACTCTCTCTCTCTCTCGCTCTCTCTCGTTGTGTCAATGTCTCCCTCTAGTGGTCTTGATACAAACAGCACCAGTACCAGCATGTCTTTCTCTGAAGTTACACTTCGTTGCTTTTTGGTTCCCTCTTCAGATATCCCAAAGTAACAGCGGTAATGAATGCAATGCAATTTACATATTAAAATATTTGTATTCAACTAGAGACACTGAATTTATTAACTATAGATGAATGCCAAATTATAGGACAGGTTCAAAAATGTTCAGGTGTGTCTTAAAACAACAGTCATGTGTCCATATGAACAGTGAAAGAAGTTTCTCGCTGTAATTATTTCTCCTGTTACTGACTATTAAAATATCCTCTTTAAATGTGCTTTCAATGGAAGTGATGGAGGACAAAATCCACAGTGTGTCCACACAGTCATTTAAAAGTAGATGATCAGCTTCTATTCAACTTCAGCAGTCTGAGTTAGTCATATCAAGTGATATCTGACACATTTACAGACTTTTTAGGATCAAATTCCCTCTTTCCCTGTTGAGCTGTGGTGGAAGTATAGTAACAAAAAGAGGGACTTTGGTACTAAAAAGACTGTAATGTTGAAAGATATCTACTTGATTTGACTCATTTGGATGCTGAAGCTTCATATTAGCTTCAGATCAACTTTTAAATACATGTTTACACAGAAGGAGGACTGTGGATTTAGTCCTTCATCTCTTCCATTTTAAGTGTATTATGAAGGGATCTTCTAATGGTCAGTATGAACAGGAGGAATGATTACAGCAAGAAAAACAGCTTTTACTGAAAGAGAAAAGATATATCTTAATTGGGCGGTCTAAGTCTGGCTAGATTCATGTGATAGATTGGCTACGTTGTATTTGTGTGTGTATCTAAAGTGAGGATGGGACTATATTTTAACCTATTGTGTATACATGTGTGTCTTTTGTCACGAAAAATAATATGAAAAGAAAAAAAGAGGAGAATTTGCAGAGCCTAGCCCAACTGAGCGAGAAGGAAAGGCGGATCATCCAGAGCGAAACAGAGCGAAAGACAAAAGACAACGCTCTGGAGGATCAGTCGAGGTCAGAGTCCCTTCAGCTGATCATTTTCATTTTAACCCTCCTGTTGTCCTCCCGGGTCAATTTGACCCCATCTCTTTTGATTGTTCCTTCTTTCCTTCCTTCCTTCCTCTCTCTTTCTTTAATTTTTCCTTCGTTCTTCCCCTCCTTCCCTCTTTCTTTGCTCCCTCCTCCTTCCAAACTTCTTTCCTCACTTCCTTCCATCCTTCCTTCCTCCTTTTCTTCCTCCTTCCCTCCTTACTCCTTTCCTTCCTTCCTTCCTTCCTTCCTTCCTTCCTTCCTTCCTTCCTTCCTTCCTTCCTTCCTTCCTTCCTTCCTTCCTTCCTTCCTTTCCCTCCTTCCCTCCTTTCTTCCTTCCTTCCTCCCTCCCTCCATCCTCCCTTCCTTCCTCCTTTCCTCCCTCCCTCCTTACTCCTTTCCTTCTTTCCTCCCTCCCTCCTTACTCCTTTATTCCTTCCTCCCTCCTTTCCTTCCTCCCTCCCTCCTTACTCCTTTCCTTCCCTCCATCCCTCCTTCCTTCCTTCCTTCCTTCCTTCCTTCCTTCCTTCCTTCCTTCCTTCCTCCCTCACTCCTTTCCTTTCCTTTCCTTTCCTTTCCTTTCCTTTCCTTTCCTTCCATCCTCCTTTCCTCCTGTCCTTCCTTGACCTGAGGACAACAGGAGGGTTAAGCAATTGTTGTTTATTAAAGCTTGTTCCAGATTTGCCTTTAACTGAAAGAATACAGGATGTAGTTCTATATTCATGTGCGTGCCAAAAAGTCACAAACAGAGAGCAATGATTAAAATTAAACAATAAAGAAAGGGAAAGGAAGGCAAAGAAGGAGGCAGAAAATGGAGATTGAAGATGGAGAGGAAAGAGAAGGAGAGGGGGAATGAGAGGAAGGAGGAGAGCTTGAGGTGAGAAAGGAGAGGAGGGGAGAGATACGAAAAAGGACGAAGGACAGGAAGGAGGAGAGAAACAAATGATACAGGGAAAGACGAGGAAGTAGAAGAAAAGAAAACGAAGCCTTTCACATTGTAAATAACTAACAATGCAAAAAAACTTTAAGTTTAGTCGATCCAGTTGTATCAGTTTGTTACTGCAGTGTGCAGCTGGATACTGTGGTGCTTTTTTACTTTTTTACTATAGGACCTGCTGACTTTGCACATTGATTCTTGCACTTTTGCATTTGCACCTTTGCACACAGCTACCAACTCTTCCTCTACTGTTTTCTATCTTGTTATTTATGTGTATCAGTATGTTGTGGTGAGAGCTGTCAAACGAATTGCGCTCCAAGGGATTAATAAAGTTGTCTTGAATCTTGAATCTTGAATTATCTGCCTTTCTGTATATTTTTTAAACATAAATAGCTAATAAAACACGTGCTATCCTGATACCTTCACACTGAGGATGACACAATGCATTGGTATTTACTGCTCATGTATACCAACAATTTGGAAATGTCAAAACTAAATTTAAATGTCGGTGAAAAGCTTAACTATAGGTGTGTGAGGTTGATGCCTTATCATTTTATACTGTCTCTTAGCTGCCTGTAAAATACAAAGCACTCGGCTCTAATTTTCACTCGTTCCACTGTTTGGTTTACACTGGTCACATAATGAGTCAGCTCATTACACACTGACATTACTGTGAATGAAGTGTGGAAATGCTGCGTGGCGAGTGCAAAAAAAGGACAGTGCTGCCTTCAAACTCCTTACACAACAGTCGACTCCAAGTATCACAATAACCTCATACAGTTGTCAATAGATGTCAAAACATGTGGAAATATGTGCAGGCTAAATATATAAAACGAGAATATGAACACTCCGTTATTCAAGCGTGCTTTGTCGACATGAGCAGAGAGTTTTGACTATGTCCACAGATTTGCGAACAACAATAAAATAGGCTGTCCTTCAACCGGTAATGTCCTAATTTCAGTGTAAACTGTGAGTAATGCTTTAGGTTGTTTAATAAGTTGTATTGAACTCTGCCCTAAATCATCGTCCAAAAACATGTAGACTTTACTGTCTTGTGCACCCGACTCGTGAATTGGGGTTTTTCCGACAGCACAACAACCTCACAAACCTCTTTGTAATGATCAACTACGTGCATGCGTACAGCGTGACATGCCCATTTTTGCACCCGGTCTTGTTGTCACCGGGACGCTATAAAAGCGCTGCATCTTCCTCTCACAGTCACACCACAACCTCCAACGAGAAGAGACTCCACTGCTTCATACTCTGAACACGAGAACTACACCTACTGAGAAAAATGGACCCTTGCGAATGCGCCAAGAGTAAGTTAAATTGAAAGATGTCGTTGGTTTTAATGTTTGGTTTGGTGTTGTTTTGAGACCAGTTGTCGTATATATTTCTAAACTTGACCTGTCTTCTTATTATCAGCTGGAACCTGCAGCTGTGCCGGATCCTGCACCTGCACTAACTGCTCCTGCACCTCCTGCAAGAAGAGTAAGTCAAATCACATCTCTACTCAGACATCTAACTGTCAGCTGTTTACTGTGTGAATCCAGTCAAGGTGACTCTTCATGCAATATGTTCCTGCCCCCCCCCCCCCCCCCCTTTTTTTATTTTTTAACCAAGTCACCAAATATAATTTTCTTAATTTTTATATTAAGACTGAGTAGTCTAAATGTATTGTTTGGCATGCTTTTAATGCTGCCTCTCTGCTAAAGATGTAGAAAACCAGGTGGCTGTAATTGGCTTAATTGGCTACATCAGGGGGTCCTGTCTAATTCACCTCACCACTAGTTGTGTATTATCCTCACCCTGGACTTACAGGCTAGCTTCAACTGTTGCTTGTTTTGGCAACAGAGTATTGATCATATGGTTGTCTGTAACAATTGTTTTTCCTATTGCAGGCTGCTGCTCATGCTGCCCACCTGGCTGCAGCAAGTGTGCCTCTGGCTGCGTGTGCAAAGGGAAGACATGTGATACCAGCTGCTGTCAGTGAAGAGCCTGCATCAGCAGCACTCCGTGTCCATGTGATGGAGCCTGTGTGAACAATCTGTGAATTTGATTAGTTGCACCAACTGAATTGTCTTTGTTTTTTTTACTTTTCTTTTTTGTACTTGTCTTTCATTAATGAAATAAATCTTTGACGTGGCTATGTTTGTCATACTGGTTTTGCTTAAATTGTCTAAGTGGGTTAACGAGCTGACTGAGGTGTCATGAAACCAAGGTCACAACATGCAGGCAGTGTATAAAGCTGAAGCAGTAAGTCAAGTTCTTGGTTTTAAAAAAAAGCCTTTTTTGAAAGACCTGACTTGCTTTTTAGTTCCTGAAATTGACTTCAGCTCAAGTGCATTACAGTAGAGTGAACCAGCACGCATAATACACCAGGACCAGAAACTGAAGTGACTTAATGGAATTCACTTGTCCTACTGTGACAAGCCAATGGAAAAGGGCTTATTGGTGTTACTAGGTAAACTGGGCTCAGACAGGTTAAGACCAATCTTGGAATGTTGTCAATATAGTTTATGGGGCCAAAACAGTACTATAAAGGCCATTATTCCCTCATGACTTCATAATTTAAAAACAAGGCAGTTTTTAATTTGCTTGAAAAAAAAAAAAGTTTTGGTTCAAGTCTAGAAGTTAGTCCAGAAAGTAAAGGCATGAACAGTCCTAAAGACTTAAACTCTCTAGTCATTTATTGTATCACAAACTCCAGAGTTTTACAGTCTGCCCAGCAATTAAACATCTGTACAGACACTCGATAACAAATTAAGACCAATTACAGAAATGGAACATTAACAATTATAATAGATTTACAATATGAGAATGTTATGAAGAGGATGACAGACAGCTTCCAGGTCCACCAGAACAGAATATTCATTCTCACTCTTTTTAAAATTAAGCATTTTTTTACAAACGTGGAGCACACTGGACAAGAAAACGAGCAAACATTCAGTAGAGGTTTAACGAAAACATGTTTTTTCATCCTTTTAAAAAACAACCTTGTGACCTCAGATTTATTTTGAATATTTGTTGCGTGGTGTTATCTTGCAAGTCCTGTAGATTTGTTCAGCTGTTTTAAAACTGCGACTTAAATCAAAATGTAAAAGTTCAAAGCCAATTTTATTGTCAACCCTGCTACATGTACAGGACACAGGACTCTCTCTCTCTCTCGTCGTGTCAATGTCTCCCTCTAGTGGTCTTGATACAAACAGCACCAGTACCAGCATGTCTTTCTCTGAAGTTACACATTGTTGCGTTTTGATATCCCAAAGTAACAGCGGTAATGAATGCAATGCAATTTACATATTACAATATTTTTATTCAACTAGAGACACTGAATTTATTAACTATAGATGAATGTCTAATTAAAGGACAGGTTAAAAAATGTTCAGGTGTGTTTTAAAACAACAGTCATGTGTCCATATGAACAGTGAAAGAAGTTTCTCGCTGTAATTATTTCTCCTGTTACTGACTATTAAAATATCCTCTTTAAATGTGCTTTCAATGGAAGTGATGGAGGACAAAATCCACAGTGTGTCCACACAGTCATTTAAAAGTAGATGATCAGCTTCTATTCAACTTCAGCAGTCTGAGTTAGTCATATCAAGTGATATCGGACACATTTACAGACTTTTTAGCATCAAATTCCCTCTTTCCCTGTTGAGCTGTGGTGGAAGTATAGTAACAAAAAGAGGGACTTTGGTACTAAAAAGACTGTAACGTTGAAAGATATCTACTTGATTTGACTCATTTGGACGCTGAAGCTTCATATTAGCTTCAGATCAACTTTTAAATACATGTTTACACAGAAGGAGGACTGTGGATTTAGTCCTTCATCTCTTCCATTTTAAGTGTATTATGAAGGGATCTTCTAATGGTCAGTATGAACAGGAGGAATGATTACAGCAAGAAAAACAGCTTTTACTGAAAGAGAAAAGATATATCTTAATTGGGCGGTCTAAGTCTGGCTAGATTCATGTGATAGACTGTACATTTGTGTTTTTTGTCACCAAAATGATATGAAAAGAAAAAAAAGATGAGAATTTGCAGAGCCTAGCCCAACTGAGCGAGAAGGAAAGGCGGATCATCCAGAGCGAGACAGAGCGAAAGACAAAAGACAAAGCTCTGGAGGATCAGTCGAGGTCAGAGTCACTTCAGCTGATCATTTTCATTTTAACCCTCCTGTTGTCCTCCCGGGTCAACTTGACCCCATCTCTTTTGACTGTTCCTTCTTTCCTTCCTTCCTTCCTCTCTCTTTCTTTAATTTTTCCTTCGTTCTTCCCCTCCTTCCCTCTTTCTCTGCTCCCTCCTCCTTCCATACTTCTTTCCTCACTTCCTTCCATCCTTCCTTCCTCATTTCCTTCTTCCTTCCCTCCTTACTCCTATACTTCCTTCCCTCCTTCCTTCCTTCCTTCCTTCCTTCCTTCTTACTCCTTTCCCTCCTCCCCTCCTTCCTTCCTTCCTCCTTTCCTGCCTCCCTCCCTCCTTACTCCTTTCCTTCTGTCCTACCTCCCTCCTTACTCCTTCCTTCCTTCCTTCCTTCCTTCCTCCTCTCCTTCCTCCCTCCCTCCTTACTCCTTTCCTTCCTTCCCTCCCTCCCTCCTTCCTTCCTTCCTTCTCTCCTTCCTTCTTTCCTTCCTCCCTCCCTCCCTCGTTCCCTTTCCTTTCCTTTCATTTCCTTCCATCCTCCTTTCCACCCTCCCTCCCTCCTTACTCCTTTCGTTCGTTCGTTCGTTCCTTCCTTCCTTCCTTCCTTCCTTCCTTCCTTCCTTCCTTCCTTCCTTCCTTCCTCCTTACCTTCTTTCCTTCCTTCCTTCCTTCCTTCCTTCTTTCTTTCCTCCCTTCCTCCTCCCTTCCTCCTGTCCTTACTTGACCTGAGGACAACAGGAGGGTTAAGCAATTGTTGTTTATTAAAGCTTGTTCCAGATTTGCCTTTAACTGAAAGAATACAGGATGTAGTTCTATATTCATGTGCGTGTCAAAAAGTCACAGAGAGCAAAGATTAAAATTAAACAATAAAGAAAAGGAAAGGAAGGCAAAGAAGGAGGCAGAAAATGGAGATTGAAGATGGAGAGGAAAGAGAAGGAGAGGGGGAATGAGAGGAAGGAGGAGAGCTTGAGGTGAGAAAGGAGAGGAGGGGAGAGATACGAAAAAGGACGAAGGACAGGAAGGAGGAGAGAAACAAATGATACAGGGAAAGACGAGGAAGTAGAAGAAAAGAAAACGAAGCCTTTCACATTGTAAATAACTAACAATGCAAAAAACTTTAAGTTTAGTCGATCCAGTTGTATCAGTTTGTAACTGCAGTGTGCAGCTGGATACTGTGGTGCTTTTTTACTTTTTTACTATAGGACCTGCTGACTTTGCACATTGATTCTTGCACTTTTGCATTTGCACTTTTGCACACAGCTACCAACTCTTCCTCTACTTCTGTGTTTTCTATATTGTTATTTATGTGCATCAGTATGTTGTGGTGCGAGCTGTCAAATGAATTGCCCTCCAAGGGATTAATAAAGTTGTCTTGAATCTTGAATCTTGAATTATCTGCCTGTTTCTGTATATTTTTTAAACAGAAATAGCTAATAAAACACGTGCTATCCTGATACCTTCACACTGAGGATGACACACTGCATTGGTATTTACTGCTCATGTATACCAACAATTTGGAAATGTCAAAACTAAATTTAAATGTCGGTGAAAAGCTTAACTATAGGTGTGTGAGGTTGATGCCTTATCATTTTATACTGTCTCTTAGCTGCCTGTAAAATACAAAGCACTCGGCTCTAATTTTCACTCGTTCCACTGTTTGGTTTACACTGGTCACATAATGAGTCAGCTCATTACACACTGACATTACTGTGAATGAAGTGTGGAAATGCTGCGTGGCGAGTGCAAAAAAAGGACAGTGCTGCCTTCAAACTCCTTACACAACAGTCGACTCCAAGTATCACAATAACCTCATACAGTTGTCAATAGATGTCAAAACATGTGGAAATATGTGCAGGCTAAATATATAAAACGAGAATATGAACACTCCGTTATTCAAGCGTGCTTTGTCGACATGACCAAAGAGTTTTGAACCAAAAACATGTAGACTTTACTGTCTTGTGCACCCGACTCGTGAATTGGGTTTTTTTCCGACAGCACAACAACCTCACAAACCTCTTTGTAATGATCAACTACGTGCCTGCGTACAGCGTGACATGCCAATTTTGCACCCGGTCTTGTTGTCACCGGGACGCTATAAAAGCGCTGCATCTTCCTCTCACAGTCACACCACAACCTCCAACGAGAAGAGACTCCACTGCTTCATACTCTGAACACGAGAACTACACCTACTGAGAAAAATGGACCCTTGCGAATGCGCCAAGAGTAAGTTAAATTGAAAGATGTCGTTGGTTTTAATGTTTGGTTTGGTGTTGTTTTGAGACCAGTTGTCGTATATATTTTTAAACTTGACCTGTCTTCTTATTATCAGCTGGAACCTGCAGCTGTGCCGGATCCTGCACCTGCACTAACTGCTCCTGCACCTCTTGCAAGAAGAGTAAGTCAAATCACATCTCTTCTCAGACATCTAACTGTCAGCTGTATACTGTGTGAATCCAGTCAAGGTGACTCTTCATGCAATATGTTCCTGCCCCCCCCCTTTTTTTTTTTTTTAACCAAGTCACCAAATATAATTTTCTTAATTTTTATATTAAGACTGAGTAGTCTAAATGTATTGTTTGGCATGCTTTTAATGCTGCCTCTTTACTAAAGATGTAGAAAACCAGGTGGCTGTAATTGGCTTAATTGGCTACATCAGGGGGTCTTGTCTAATCCACCTCACCACAGTTGTGTATTATCCTCACCCTGGACTTACAGGCTAGCTTCAACTGCTGCTTGTTTTGGCAACAGAGTATTGATCATATGGTTGTCTGTAACAATTGTTTTTCCTATTGCAGGCTGCTGCTCATGCTGCCCACCTGGCTGCAGCAAGTGTGCCTCTGGCTGCGTGTGCAAAGGGAAGACATGTGATACCAGCTGCTGTCAGTGAAGAGCCTGCATCAGCAGCACTCCGTGTCCATGTGATGGAGCCTGTGTGAACAATCTGTGAATTTGATTAGTTGCACCAACTGAATTGTCTTTGTTTTTTTTACTTTTCTTTTTTGTACTTGTCTTTCATTAATGAAATAAATCTTTGACGTGGCTATGTTTGTCATACTGGTTTTGCTTAAATTGTCTAAGTGGGTTAACGAGCTGACTGAGGTGTCATGAAACCAAGGTCACAATATGCAGTGTATAAAGCTGAAGTAGTAAGTCAAGTCCTAGGTTTAAAAAAAAAAAAAAGAGACCTGACTTTTGTTTTAGTTCCTGAAATTGACTTCAGCTCAAGTGCATTACAGTAGAGTGAACCAGCACGCATAATACACCAGGACCTTGAAACTGAAGTGACTTAATGGAATTCACTTGTCCTACTGTGACAAGCCAATGGAAAAGGGCTTATTGGTGTTACTAGGTAAACTGGGCTCAGACAGGTTAAGACCAATCTTGGAATGTTGTCAATATAGTTTATGGGGCCAAAACAGTACTATAAAGGTCATTATTCCCTCATGACTTCATAATTTAAAAACAAGGCAGTTTTTAATTTGCTTGGAGAAAAAAAAGAAGTTTTGGTTCAAGTCTAGAAGTTAGTCCAGAAAGTAAAGGCATGAACAGTCCTAAAGACTTATAATTCTGTAGTCATTTATTGTATCACAAACTCACGAGTTTTACAGTCTACACAGCAATAAAACATTCTGTACAGACACTCAATAACAAATTAAGACCAATTACAGAAATACAACATGGAACATTAACAATTATAATAGGTTTACAATATGAGAATGTGATGAAGAGGATGACAGACAGCTTCCAGGTCCACCAGAACAGAATATTCATTCTCACTCTTTTTAAAATTAAGCATTTTTTACAAACGTGGAGCACACTGGACAAGAAAACGAGCAAACATTCAGTAGAGGTTTAACGAAAACATGTTTTTTCATCCTTTTAAAAAACAACCTTGTGACCTCAGATTTATTTTGGGCCATAATTGGCTTTGAAATTGGTCTTTTTGTAAGGATAAAAACCTTTTTTTAACATGGCTGCAACAAGAAGACCGAGCCAGTGTGATAGACGCCGCCAAACACGCTCACAAGTTCTGCAACGTGGAGCAAGACGAAAGCACATATCTGAAGAGACCCGACGGCATAGAGAGGCAGTATCGAAAGAAGTGCGGCAAGTGCGGCCTGATGCTCTTCTACCAGCACCAGGACAAGAACACTCCCGCCACCTTCATCCTTGAAGGAGCCGTCGTCAAATTTGGACAGGGCTTCGGTATCACCAGCGTCTACAGCCAGAAGCAGCCTGAAGCTCCCACGAAGGTCCGAGTCATGATGACCAAGAGGACCAAAGACATGGGCAAGTTCAGCTCCGTCACCGTGTCCACCATCGACGAGGAGGAAGAGGAGATCGAGGCCAGGGAAGTGGCGGATTCCTACGCTCAAAATGCCAAAGTGATCGAGAAGCAGCTGGAGAGGAAGGGGATGAGCAAGAAGAGGCTGCAGGAGCTGGCAGAGCTTGAGGCCAAGAAGGCCAAGATGAAGGGTACACTGATTGACAATCAGTTTAAGTAGAGGAGTGTATAGAGGGACACAAACACTGTGGCTGCTGTCTTCTGGAGATCCTAATCTGTGCAGGACTGGCCTGAAAAGTTTGTGGTCAGCACAGCATCAGTAGAGAAAGAGGGGACAATATGTGGACTTGGCTGATGATGTAAACATAATTTTTGTATTGTGTTATTTTGTATAAACATTCAAGGTCCAATAAATCGGTTTGTTACTTTGTCAAATGTTGCGTGGTGTTATCTTGCAAGTCCTGTAGATTTGTTCAGCTGTTTTAAAACTGCGACTTAAATCAAAATGTAAAAGTTCAAAGCCAATTTTATTGTCAACCCTGCTACATGTACAGGACACAGGACTCTCTCTTTCTCTCGCTCTCTCTCGTTGTGTCAATGTCTCCCTCTAGTGGTCTTGATGCAAACAGCACCAGTACCAGCATGTCTTTCTCTGAAGTTACACATTGTTGCTTTTTGATATCCCAAAGTAACAGCGGTAATGAATGCAATGCAATTTACATATTACAATATTTTTATTCAACTAGAGACACTGAATTTATTAACTATAGATGAATGCCCAATTAAAAGACAGGTTCAAAAATGTTCAGGTGTGTTTTAAAACAACAGTCATGTGTCCATATGAACAGTGAAAGAAGTTTCTCGCTGTAATTATTTCTCCTGTTACTGACTATTAAAATATCCTCTGTAAATGTGCTTTCAATGGAAGTGATGGAGGACAAAATCCACAGTGTGTCCACACAGTCATTTAAAAGTAGATGATCAGCTTCTATTCAACTTCAGCAGTCTGAGTTAGTCATATCAAGTGATATCGGACACATTTACAGACTTTTTAGCATCAAATTCCCTCTTTCCCTGTTGAGCTGTGGTGGAAGTATAGTAACGAAAAGAGGGACTTTGGTACTAAAAAGACTGTAACGTTGAAAGATATCTACTTGATTTGACTCATTTGGACGCTGAAGCTTCATATTAGCTTCAGATCAACTTTTAAATACATGTTTACACAGAAGGAGGACTGTGGATTTAGTCCTTCATCTCTTCCATTTTAAGTGTATTATGAAGGGATATTCTAATGGTCAGTATGAACAGGAGGAATGATTACAGCAAGAAAAACAGCTTTTACTGAAAGAGAAAAGATATATCTTAATTGGGCGGTCTAAGTCTGGCTAGATTCATGTGATAGACTGGCTACGTTGTATTTGTGTGTGTATCTAAAGTGAGGATGGGACTATATTTTAACCTATTGTGTGTACATTTGTGTCTTTTGTCACCAAAATGATATGAAAAGAAAAAAAAGAGGAGAATTTGCAGAGCCTAGCCCAACTGATCGAGAAGGAAAGGCGGATCATCCAGAGCGAGACAGAGCGAAAGACAAAAGACAAAGCTCTGGAGGATCAGTCGAAGTCAGAGTCCCTTCAGCTGATCATTTTCATTTTAACCCTCCTGTTGTCCTCCCGGGTCAATTTGACCCCATCTCTTTTGACTGTTCCTTCTTTCCTTCCTTCCTTCCTCTCTCTTTCTTTAATTTTTTCTTCATTCTTCCCCTCCTTCCCTATTTCTTTGCTCCCTCCTCCTTCCATACTTCTTTCCTCACTTCCTTCCTCCTTTCCTTCCTCCTTCCCTCCTTTCCTATCTTCCTTCCTTCCTCCCTTCTTATTCCTTTCCTTTCCTTCCTTCCTTCCTTCCTTCCTCCCCCTTTCCTCCCTTCCTTCCTTCCTTCCTCATTTCCTCCCTCCCTCCCTCCTTTCTTCTTTCCTTCCTTCCTTCCTTCCTTCCTTCCTTCCTTCCTTCTCTCCTTCCTTCCTTCCTCCCTCCCTCCTTTCCTTTCCTTTCCTTTCCTTTCCTTCCATCCTCATTTCCTCCCTCCCTCCCTCCTTACTGCTTTCCTTCCTTCCTTCCTTCCTTCCTTCCTTCCTTCCTTCCTTCCTTCCTTCCTTCCTTCCTTCCTTCCTTCCTTCCTTCTTTCTTTCCTACCTTCCTCCTCCCTTCCTCCTGTCCTTCCTTGACCTGAGGACAACAGGAGTGTTAAGCAATTGTTGTTTATTAAAGCTTGTTCCAGATTTGCCTTAAACTGAAAGAATACAGGATGTAGTTCTATATTCATGTGCGTGCCAAAAAGTCACAAACAGAGAGCAATGATTAAAATTAAACAATAAACAATAAAGGAAGGCAAAGAAGGAGGCAGAAAATGGAGATTGAAGATGGAGAGGAAAGAGAAGGAGAGGGGAAATGAGAGGAAGGAGGAGAGCTTGAGGTGAGAAAGGAGAGGAGGGGAGAGATACGAAAAAGGACGAAGGAGAGGAAGGAGGAGAGAAACAAATGATATAGGGAAAGACGAGGAGGAAGTAGAAGAAAAGAAAAACGAAGCCTTTCACATTGTAAATAACTAACAATGCAAAAAAGTTTAAGTTTAGTCTTATCTGCCTTTCTGTATGTTTATTAAACAGAAATAGCTAATAAAACACGTGCTATCCTGATACCTTCACACTAAGGATGAAACAATGCATTGGTATTTACTGCTCATGTATACCAACAATTTGGAAATGTCAAAACAAAATTTAAATGTCGGTGAAAAGCTTAACTATAGGTGTGTGAGGTTGATGCCTTATCATTTTATACTGTCTCTTAGCTTCCTGTAAAATACAAAGCACTCGGCTCTAATTTTCACTCGTTCCACTGTTTGGTTTACACTGGTCACATAATGAGTCAGCTCATTACACACTGACATTACTGTCAATGAAGTTTGGAAATGCTGCGTGGCGAGTGCAAAAAAAGGACAATGCTGCCTTCAAACTCCTTACACAACAGTCGACTCCAAGTATCACTATAACCTCATACAGTTGTCAATAGATGTCAAAACATGTGGAAATATGTGCAGGCTAAATATATAAAACGAGAATATGAACACTCAGTTATTCAAGCGTGCTTTGTCGACATGAGCAGAGAGTTTTGTCCACAGAATTGCAAACAAAAGTAAAATAGGCTGTCCTTCAACCGGTAATGTCCTAATTTCAGTGTAAACTGTGAGTAATGGTTAGGTTGTTTAATAAGGTGTATTGAACTCTGCCCTAAATCATCGTCCAAAAACATGTAGACTTTACTGTCGTGTGCACCCGACTCGTGAATTGGGTTTTTTCCGACAGCACACGGCACTGGAAGGCATCACCATTACAATAGGCTGTTTAGTTTGCTCTCGAGAGCCGGGTGAAGTGGGCCGTGTGCACAGAGAGAGGTTACGAGTGATGAAAAACAAAAAGAGAGAAAAACATGTGACGAGTCAATAAATAATGCCTAAAGCTGATCACACGTCTGCATCTATATTGTATACCTCAAACTCATCATGACACTGACATGTCTTTTATCTAGACAAGCAAATCATTTGAGAAAGCCTACATTAATATTTATTTAATAAGCCAGGTTCATGTTTTGAGAATAAAGCTGTCTTTTATATTAATAATAGAAGGAATTATAATTATGTGAGAAAAAATGAAAAGAGATGTTTTTAAAGTGATGTAATGCAGTATTTAATTAAAGGCAGATTTGGTATTAAAAAGCTATAATGTGAATCTACTGTGATATCCTGCAACTGGTTGATTGTGAGTGCATGAATAACATATAATAATGCCTATAGGCTTAGACTTTTTTATTGATAGAATTGTATGAATTGATTTGTATCATTTTGCTCCCATATAACCGCACAGGGCTCCATATAAACCCAAAAGCATGTTTGATAGGAGACACGTTTCCATTTTTTTAAAACACATTTTTATTGAGGGTTTCATATTGTCTTTAAACATGAAGATTTTAACAAACGAAGTGAATAAATTATCCCCCAATCTGGCAGAAACAAACAAACAAACAAATCAATAAATCACAGCAGTGCATACATTAGCCTACAGAGAGTTTCAAATTAATCACAATTCAAAATAATGAGTTTCTAAAATGTCTATGTAAGGATTCCACAAACGAGCAAAGTTCTTTCCTTTCTTTCTTTCTTTCTTTCTTTCTTTCTTCCTGTTTTTTCTTTCTTTCTTTCTTTCTTTCTTTCTTTCTTTTTTTTTTTTTTTAAGTTGCTCCTTTCCAATAGCCTATCATCTCTACAGAGCTAGACAGGCCAACAGCTAACAGCTCCTTAGACACATTTCCATTTACTTAAAAATGAACATATATTTTATTATTACCATTATTATTATTATGAACCTTTATTTTACCTCGAAAAACCATTGTAGAGGAATATTCATTTACAATGGTGTAGAGAAACAACAGCGACTATGTGTTCTACTCTGTAACCCACTCTATTAATAATAATGTTGTTTTCCTGCATGTAAACATAGGTTATAAATGATTCTGGGGTGTAGAGACCCCACATTCAGGGAGCACACGGGGTGTTCTTACGTAATTCTCAGAGCACGCGCCACCTCGTCGCTTGGGAATCTGCAGAGTAGTTGAGGTCGTGTGCACAAACCTCTTTGTAATGATGAACTACGTGCCTGCGTACAGCGTGACATGCCAGTTTTGCACCCGGTCTTGTTGTCACCGAAACGCTATAAAGGCGCCGCCTCTTCCTCTCACAGTCACACCACAACCTCCAACGAGAAGAGACTCCACTGCTTCATACTCTGAACACGAGAACTACACCTACTGAGAAAAATGGACCCTTGCGAATGCGCCAAGAGTAAGTTAAATTGAAAGATGTAGTTGGTTTTAATGTTTGGTTTGGTGTTGTTTTGAGACCAGTTGTCGTATATATTTCTAAACTTGACCTGTCTCCTTATTTTCAGCTGGAACCTGCAGCTGTGCCGGATCCTGCACCTGCACTAACTGCTCCTGCACCTCCTGCAAGAAGAGTAAGTCAAATCACATCTCTACTCAGACATCTAACTGTCAGCTGTTTACTGTGTGAATCCAGTCAAAGTGACTCTTCATGCAATATGTGCATGTGTGTTTTTAACCAAGCCACCAAATATAATTTTATTCTTAATTTTTATATTAAGACTGAGTAGTCTAAATGTATTGTTTGGCATGCCTTTAATGCTGCCTCTCTGCTAAAGATGTAGAAAACCAGGTGGCTGTAATTGGCTTAATTGGCTACATCAGGGGGTCCTGTCTAATCCACCTCACCACAGTTGTGTATTATCCTCACCCTGGATTTAAAGGCTAGCTTCAACTGCTGCTTGTTTTGACAACAGAGTATTGATCATATGGTTGTCTGTAACAATTGTTTTTCCTATTGCAGGCTGCTGCTCATGCTGCCCATCTGGCTGCAGCAAGTGTGCCTCTGGCTGCGTGTGCAAAGGGAAGACATGTGATACCAGCTGCTGTCAGTGAAGGTGTGATGGAGCCTGTGTGAACAATCTGTGAATTTGTTTAGTTGCACCAACTGAAAATTGTCTTTGTTTTTTTCTTTTTTGTACTTGTCTTTCATTAATGAAATAAATCTTTAACGTGGCTGTTTGTCGTACTGGTTTTGCTTAAGTTGTCTAAGTGGGTTAACAAGCTGACTGAGGTGTCATGAAACCAAGGTCACAACATGCCGGCAGTGTATAAAGCTGAAGCAGTAAGTCAAGTTCTTGGTTTTAAAAAAAAGCCTTTTTTGAAAGACCGGACTTGCTTTTTAGTTCCTGAAATTGACTTCAGCTCAAGTGCATTACAGTAGAGTGAACCAGCACGCATAATACACCAGGACCTTGAAACTGAAGTGACTTAATGGAATTCACTTGTCCTACTGTGACAAGCCAATGGAAAAGGGCTTATTGGTGATACCAGGTAAACTGGGCTCAGACAGATTAAGACCAACAATCTTGGAATGTTGTCAATATAGTTTATGGGGCCAAAACAGTACTATAAAGGCCATTATTCCACATGACTTCATAATTTAAAAACAAGGCAGTTTTTAATTTGCTTGAAAAAAATGTAAGTTTTGGTTCAAGTCTAGAAGTTAGTCCAGAAAGTAAAGGCATGAACAGTCCTAAAGAATTCAATTCTCTAGTCATTTATTGTATAACCCAGTATCACAAACTCCAGAGTTTTACAGTCTACACAGCAATAAAACATTCTGTACAGACACTCAATAACAAATTAAGACCAATTACAGAAATACAACATGGAACATTAACAATTATAATAGATTTACAATATGAGTGTTGATGACACAGGTCCACTAGAACAGAATATTCATTCTCACACTTTTTAAGACTTAAATTCTGTAGTCATTTATTGTATCACAAACTCATGAGTTTTACAGTCTACACAGCAATAAAACATTCTGTACAGACACTCAATAACAAATTAAGACCAATTACAGAAATACAACATGGAACATTAACAATTATAATAGGTTTACAATATGAGAATGTGATGAAGAGGATGACAGACAGCTTCCAGGTCCACCAGAACAGAATATTCATTCTCACTCTTTTTAAAATTAAGCATTTTTTACAAACGTGGAGCACACTGGACAAGAAAGCGAGCAAACATTCAGTAGAGGTTTAACGAAAACATGTTTTTTCATCCTTTTAAAAAACAACCTTGTGACTTCAGATTTATTTTGGGCCATATTTGGCTTTGAAATTGGCCTTTTTGTAAGGATAAAAACATTTTTTTAACAAGGCTGCAACAAGAAGATAGCTTTATTTTGACCTTGTCCTCTGCGGATCCTTTAAACAAGGCGGAACCAGTGAGACACTCTGGTTTCTCTTCGGAATTAGGAGTGAGTGACGCACACCGGAAACGTTTCGTCGTTTCTGTGTTTAGAGCTGACATTTTACTGCGTGTGTTGATACAATCGCCATGGCGTTCTGGCAGTAGCGTTTAATTAGTTAATACTGTTATTAGAAGACATTGAAGAAACATGCCTAAGGTCGTGTCTAGAAGTGTTGTGTGCTCTGACACCAGAGACAGGGAGGAGTACGACGACGGAGAGAAGCCCCTCCATGTCTACTACTGCCTGTGCGGGCAGATGGTGCTGGTGCTGGACTGCCAGCTGGAGAAGCTACCGATGAGACCCAGGGACCGAGCCAGGGTGATAGACGCCGCCAAACACGCTCACAAGTTCTGCAACGTGGAGCAAGACGAAAGCGCCTATCTGAAGAGACCCGACGGCATAGAGAGGCAGTATCGAAAGAAGTGCGGCAAGTGCGGCCTGATGCTCTTCTACCAGCACCAGGACAAGAACACTCCCGCCACCTTCATCCTTGAAGGAGCCGTCGTCAAGTTCGGACAGGGCTTCGGTAACACCAGCGTCTACAGCCAGAAGCAGCCGGAAGCTCCCAAGAAGGTCCGAGTCATGATGACCAAGAGGACCAAAGACATGGGCAAGTTTAGCTCCGTCACCGTGTCCACCATCGACGAGGAGGAGGAGGAGATAGAGGCCAGGGAAGTGGCGGATTCCTACGCTCAAAACGCCAAAGTGATCGAGAAGCAGCTGGAGAGGAAGGGGATGAGCAAGAGGAGGCTGCAGGAGCTGGCAGAGCTGGAGGCTAAGAAGGCCAAGATGAAGGGTACACTGATTGACAATCAGTTTAAGTAGAGGAGTGTATCCAGAGAGGGACACAAACACTATGGCTGCTGTCTTCTGGATATCCTAATCTGTGCAGGACTGGCCTGAAAAGTTTGTGGTCAGCACAGCATCAGTAGAGAAAGAGGGGACAATATGTGGACTTGGCTGATGATGTAAACATTTTTTTTTTTAAGTGTTATTTTGTACAAACATTCAAGGTCCAATAAATCGGTTTGTTACTTTGTAAAATATTTTTTTGCGTGGTGTTATCTTGCAAGTCCTGTAGATTTGTTCAGCTGTTTTAAAACAATGCGACTTAAATCAAAATTTAAAAGTTCAAAGCCAATTTTATTGTCAATCCTGCTACATGTACAGGACATGTAGAGGATTGAAATTATGTTTCTCTCACACCCACGGTGAGGTACAAAACAAAATGAATAATAACAACAACCTCAATAGTGCAACTAAAAAGTATAGCACATTAAAAAACCTGCTGTAAAGCTTCAAATACTAACAGTACAGTACAAGGCACTGACAATTTTGAATATATATTTACAAAGTTAATGTCAAATGGTGTCTTGAAATGTGCTTCATAGTTAAAGAGTCTAACAAAATGACATTTGACAAGCGACTGAGCAGATCTTTCCAAGAGAAATTTTAATTTCATTTTTTAAAGTGTCAAATCTCCTACAGCGCCCTGGTGGTCGAGTGGTTAGAGCACATGCCACGTAATCGCAGCGTCCCTGGTTTGAATCCGGCCGGGGACCTATGCTGCAGGTCATTCCCCCCTCTCTCTCTCTCTCTGTTTCCTGTGGGCATCTCTGTTATACAGTAGACATGAAGAGGAGACACACACATAATAGATTAATCAATGAGACACTTTATAAAAGTATATTTAAAAGTTCAATCAGTGATCCAGATGCAAACTGTTTCCTCACTGCCAGTCTGACTACCAACAGCAACATATCTAGGTTTTGTATTTTCTCATGCTCACAGGTTTGTTCAGTAGTTTTCAAGAATATTATTTTTAAATTTCCTATTATATGACAAACCAAATTTCCTATTACATGACAAACCTTTACGACTGGTAATGTCTGTCAGTCGGTCCAACATTTTGGTGCAGACTGTAATATCTGAACATGTGATGGATCTCCAGGACGTTTTGTCCAAACAGTGTTCCACAGAGGATGAATCCTACTGACTTTGAGTATCACAGTTTGGTTAAGTGCCTCCATGAGGTTGATATTCATGTTTCTTTTAGTAAAATATCTCAACAACTGATGGATGAATTGCAGTTGAGTTTTACACACAGATACTTGGTGCCTAGACAATGAATCCTCATGACAGTGGTGATGACCTGACTTTTCACAATAAGGTCAAAATTTGGTTTATAATAATAATAATAATGCATTTTATATGTAACGTGCTTTACATTTGAAAACAAATCTCTGTGTGCTATAAAACAACATAAAACAATAATCAAAAGACAAGGGTTGTGATAAAAAAGAAATTTCTCCAAAACTCTCATCAGTCTGTGGAACCCTCTGCTGGTTGGGAAGAGCATTCCAAAGATGAGGTGCAGCAGAAGAGAAGGCCCCATCACCCATGGTGCTGAGTTCAGTCCATGCAAAACTTATCACATTCTCATCAACCACAGCTGTACTTTGTATTTACATTTTCAGATATTAGCATTGTGACATGCTTGGCTGAGATGGTGAGCACGGTAGACCTTATAGACTCGTGATCATTGTAAACTGCACATATTTAGTACCAAACTCGGGCACTGTCTTGGAGCTGCTAGTGTAGCTGTAGACTCATTATTCTTGTTCATCAAAATTTTTTAAACTATCCATAAATATACATCAAATTTACATAGTACTTATTGGGATATAAACCATACCAAGACAATTTTAAATGCACATTAAATTTGGTTTTACCATTAGATACTAGTGTTTATTATTTGTACAATATCTGTCAGACATTCAAGGTTTCTGTGTCAGACTGTCATCAAAGAGAGGATGGATAAATGTAGGCCAGTGTCGAACTGGCAGGTCTCTCCTTTTAATTGGGTCACACACAAAAAAAACCCAAAAAAACCAGGGCAAATTATGAGAACAATGTGTTTTGTAGACTGGATCACAACTAAGCTTCCCTTTTGTCTTAATGAAGAACAGACATTTGTTAGAAAGATTTAATGAGATGCAAAAATGCAATTACCAAATGTGTTGTTTACTCTATATTCACGGTACATTGCAGGTGAACACTAAAATAAGTAGGTGATCGTCCAAAAATGTCTAAGTGAGTTAATAATAGTAAGTTAATTTAGAAAAAAATGTACAGGATGTGTGTTCAGTATAAACCATTAATACACAGTCAATGATGGTGCGACCTCCTTCCTGTCATGACATTTTAAATTATGAAGACATGAAACGCCCAGGTGGAAATAATAACATTAGCGATGGCTCAGTTCCATGTAAGTGTTGCAGGAAACTGCACTAATGCACAGTAATGCACAATAACAGTGCCATAAAACCTGATTGTAGCAATTAGAAATGTTTTTATTTATTCTTGTACTTTTTGCTTAGAAGAGCAAAATGATTATTTTCATTTCATTGGGATGTTTTTTTAAAACACCTGTAAGGTCTAATTACAAAATGATTCACTTTGAACTAGATACTTAAAATGACACGCATGTGGGTTACAAATTTGCTGCTTTCTTTTTTAATTCTTATATTGTATTAAACACTTTTATATATTTTTGTTCACGAGTGTATTTTCTTAAAGTGTAATGCTCTGATTTTACACCACAATAACACACATATATACGCCTCCAGTAGCGAAGCTGACCTGATGATCACAGAGGCCCTGGAACCACCAGGTCAGGTTAAAGATGTGTGTGTTTTGTAGTAAACTGTCTTACAAACACTGCTGTACTGTCTGTGTTGTGAAATAGAGAAACAGTTGTGCATACTGCATTGTATAATGAAGTAGCGCTGGGTTGTTTTTTTTGTTTGTTACTCCACATGACCAGATCTGTCCCAAGAAAGCAGCAGACTAGCCTGGATACAACCATTCATCAAACATCTGAGCTTTGTGATTCAAGTTATAGCCAGTGGGTTCTTCTCAGGAGGCAACGGCAAGGGTCAAATCGACAAACAAAACAAAACAGTAAAGGACGTTAACATTTTTAAATTCATGCCTGATCTTGGTATGACTGGCCTTTTCTCCATGTGGGGACCCAGCAGACGATTGCACAGAAACAAAAAACACCTTGCCTCATCTAGGGACTTCAGGGGTGAGCTATGACTGGGTGGGAGACACCTTGGTCACATAGCAGTAAATAGTTTTGTGGTGCTTCACAGACTATATTAAACTGAATTAAAAATGTCGACTCCACCAGTCCTTTAAAAAAATAAATGACCTGTTAAAACGTTTCTAGAGTGTTAAAACAGTGATCATTTTTAAATGACACCAACAAAGATATGAGAGACATCCATGAATATAATATATTATTTAATTTAAAAAATGTGTTTCTCTTTGTGTGTATGTGTAAAACCTTTTTAGAAAGCAAATGTATCGATTAATTATGAAATACGCAGATTTCAGACAACAGTCAAACTAATAGTTATAGAAGGACAGAGGCAATATAAGTTGTTGTAGTTGTAGTAGTTGTAGTTGTAGATTATTGTCAGATGATGATGTAATCATGAAATCAACTTTCATTAATCAATGAAAGTTGCTGTTTGTCAGCAGTCAACAAGTTCAACATAGATAGTCATTTTACTATTTACTGACTTACATGTCCTTTGTCCCCAATGAAACATTTAATTTCAAAACAGAGGAGATTCTGTCATTTTTTTAATAACAGTTAAAAGTGAGTGTGCAAACAGACATGTGTAACCTACTTTTACATAAGGTGTCAGCAGTGAAAAGAGGAGTATCATTAAACCATATGAAGTTGAAGTAAAATTAGATGTGGTTTGTGCTGACTGGGTGTTTAAGGGACAGGTTCACAATTTTCAATTATGTCTTAAAACAACAGTTTGGTTTTCAAATGAAGACTAGAATAGGTTTTTACTCCCATAATCATTCCTCCTGTTCATACTGACCATTAGAAGATCCCTTCATAATGCACTCACAATCAAGTGATGGGGGCCATAATCCACTTACATGGACTGTGTGTGTGGATTTATTGTTCCACCTGATGACCAAAAATGGGCAAAAGGACGAAGGGTGGCGGATTGTCCCGAAACTACGAGCGGAAAATACCAACTTGCAAGGTGCAATGCATCTCTCCTTGTTTTTTCTACAAAGTTTTATTGTGCACTGTCCCTGTCTAAATTAAATAAAAAATACAATTGCCAGAATCCACAGTCCTCCTTCTGTGAAAAAAGGATGTAAAAGTATCTGAAGTGTCAAATCAACTAGGTGTTAAATGTTATATGTCTTTTTCTAAGTTTTTTTTTATAAGTCCCTCTTTTTATTTCGTTAATGCATTTTTGCATAAATGACGTGTGTTTGACTACATGGAAACACTATCTGAGGAAACAGAAAGAGGGAATCTAATGCTAAAAAGACCGACAATGTGGTGAATATACAGTTGATATGACTAACTCAACATTCTGAAGCTTCAAGTGCATTTTTGCATAAAAAGACTGTGTGTGGGGATTTTGTCCCCCATCACTTTCATTAAAAGCACATTTGAAGCAGACTTTTAATAGTCAGTATGAACAAGAGGAATGATTACAGTGAGGAAAACATCATTCAGTGTTCATATGGACACTTGACTGTTATTTTAAGACGGATGTGAAAAATTGTGAACCTGTCCTTTAAGGCATTGGCAATGAAAAGAAGAGTTTAAGGATTAAACCACTGAAATAAAACATGCCTTGTCCTGAATAGATACTTTAAAGAACCAGTAGAGCTATAGGTGAGTTAATATGGACAACTTTGTGTTGATTGATGTTTTTTTTTTAGGTTTGATAGTGACACTGGACTGTTTTTCAGTCAATTTAAACCAGTTTTTTTCTGTCAGCCTCTGTCAAAGTCCTCCTGACCAGTTGGCAGAGCAGCGCGCATCACATCCTGAGGAGAGCAAGCAAGTGTGATGTCATATCCTGTACGGAGCAGAGTGTCACCCAATCAGCGTGCTCCTCAGAAGAGCCGGGGAAAATATGCGAAACAACACATTTGTGTTCATGTTGCACCTCTGAGCTAAACTCTACCAGCGCTAATTAACTGAGGAGTACAGACAGCACTGCACCTACATTCATCATACACAGCAGGTATGAAGCTGTCTGTAAAAACGTATAGTTATTCCTAATATTCATGTTTTAAAGTTAACTGAACTGCCAGCATATGTTAGCCGCTTAGCCTGTTAGCTGCCGTAGAGCGCCATTCATTTTGACATGAAGCTAGCCAGGTTTAAGTAGCATACTAACAAACACGAGGTTAACACGAGGTTTTTATCATTACTGTAACTTTGGTATCTAGTTTGCCTTCATAGACAGTTTAATAACCGCTCCAGCTGTCTCCTTTTTACCAACTAGCTGGCCAGGAGGATAGCATCATGTTAACATTGAGCTAACTTGACAACCACACCATGGGTTCAGTCTGTTGGTGTCAGCTGTCACAAGATGTTTGGCAGGCTTGTGTATGTATATCATATATGTTTTATTCACAGTCTGTATGACATGAGCTCTATGTTTAATACGTTGACGATGTATGGCAGTAAATTTGAGAAATTGTGAAACTTGAAATGAGACTGAAGATGGAATGGGGATGATTGAGTTAGGATAAAAACAGCTATTAAACTAAATAAATTAATCGATGTTCCTTTTGATTAAAAAAGACATATGTGAAGTTGTGTTCTGTCTCATGTATCCAAGCGCATTTTCTCCTTCTGGGGTGTTGTGTTAAGTATTAACAATTTGTTTAGAGCAATGTAACTGTGTACTGCAGCCACCTTCACTTCTGGTTTGTTTTCAGGGCTTTTTGCCTTCATTCTGGTGTAATTAATCATCATTTGGATTGAAGTCACTTGACCTGTTAAGAACTTTGCACTTTTTAACCCTAAAATCCAGCAGTGGCTGTTTGCTTTAAGGTCTTTGTGCTGTTGCATGATAAAGTATTTCGCTTTTTTTTTTTAAACTTCAAGTATCCAAGTTATTTACTACACAGTTATCTTAGTATACCATATTGTTCACAATTTCTGAGCTCTGTAGTGTATTCTTGGCTTACAGTGTGCCAAATCGTGGACTTTGACACACCAAATAAACAGGGAATGAAATAAGGATAACTCTTTCATATCACACTATACTGTATGTAATGTTGCAGCAGCTATATATTGTGTGCAATAAAGTTTCTGCCAAATTCAACTGAAAAACAATTGAAAGAGAGAAATAACCAATTAATCCAGGGAATTAGATATCTGACAAATCATGAAATGCATTGATGTAATAATCCTGTAAATCCCACATTTCCATAAAGGTCTCCAGCCTGTGGATCAGGAACATTGCTCAACATTGCCTTACACTTATTAGGTGGATATCACCAAAAGTCACTAATAGGTGGACTGGGGTCCAGATCCGAACCTAGGTGCCGTTCTATCCGGACCCAGACCTGTAACTTATGACATATTGAGGATTGTTAAATTTAGTCTGAGTGTTTCTATTTTAACGGACACAGCTTTCCAGCTATTACGATAAATGTGTAGCGTGACGCTAATCAGCCAGTCAAATCCGTACATTTGGACACACAGAGAGACACGACTGTCAGCGAGATACACACGGAGAAAAGAGGAGTGACAGACAGGTGACAATGAAAGTAGGGCTTTTAATCCAGAATGAACAGAAAGCTACATGTTCATCCTTCCAGAAGCCAGTTTTAAGACATGTATGTTTCATATGTTCTGAGACAGTGGCCATTATTAAAAGCAGCAATGTTAAGCGCCACTATGAGACAAAGCACAACACTTTAGAACAAACACACACACTCAAATCAGCAGTGAGGTAATGAAAAATAACACAGACATTATGATGTTCCAGACCTTCACCTGAGGACATTTTCAGTGAATTTTAACTGAATACCCCTGACATATACTGTCTTTGTATTCACCCTCCCATCCTTTCTACAGGTATGGATGCAGAGGGTTTTGGGGAGCTTCTGCAGCAGGCTGAGCAGCTAGCCGCAGAGACAGAGGCAGTGTCAGAGCTGCCACACGTTGAGAGGAACCTTCAGGAGATCCAACAGGCGGGAGAGAGACTTCGATCTCGTACCCTGACCCGTACCTCGCAAGATGCTGCCGACGTAAAAGCGTAAGGAATATGCCCCGTGTTTACATAAGCATAAAAATATCTCGTTAGATTTTGCAATTTTAGATTCTCTTCACCTGACACTTTGATACGATCTTTACTTTAGTAACTTGTCTCTTTAAGGTGATGATATTCAACACCATTTGATTTAATGCATTAATGATAATCTCTTTAACCGCAGAATTCCAGATATTTCTTAAAGCTTTCCAATTTCACCTAGCTCCTGTTTATTGTCTGAAGACGTGTCCGAAATCACTCCGTATTTACTATACAGTGCATGCATTTACCCTCCACTATTTTATTTCAGTGTCTGAATGCTGAGTGTGTCAATATATCCACTGTATAGTACCCTTAAATATTCCACAATTGAATGAAAAAAGCAGTGTCCATGGCATGTACACTACTTTCTACTAACAATCCTACAATGCAATGCTTGACATTTAAAAAATTTAAAAAACTACCATCGTGCAACTCTACAGCTGATGGTGATGACACAAAATGACAATGATTAGTTGGTTTGAAATCTTGATTTGCTGCCCACTACTGAGTGAACTAATTAGTGTTTATTATATAGGGTGTAGTGAATTGGTGACTAAGGGAGTGATTTTGGACACAGCCTTAATCTTTAGAACCTTAAAGTAACCATATAAAATGTAGTTTGTAGTGTACAAATTGGCCAAATTGTCAATATGACTACTTTTTGTAAAATGCAAAAGCACTTTAAAATTTTTTACTGAGCCCATAAAAAAGATCTGGATACTATTCTAGGATTATTCTTATCAGAACTTTGTAAGCATGTTTAATTGGACTGTGTCCATTCAAAAAAATGTCAGTAAAAGTGTCATTTATTGTATTATTTAGTCTTTTTCCCTCTTACAAACAACACATCATGAGAACTGACCTGATGTGATCTTTAACCACTGGATAGCACTGTCATTATAGCAACATCTCTTGTGCCCTCTAGTGGATATAAAGTAAAACTACAGTTGAAACCCTCCATCCCATTAATTCATTCACCACTCTGTTGCACTCACAGGTCAATCCTCCTCGGTTCCAGAGGTTTAGACATCTTCCACATTTCTCAGAGGTTGGAAAGTCTAAGCGCTGCCACCACCTTTGAGCCCCTG
The DNA here is from genome assembly GCF_963691925.1 of Scomber scombrus. NCBI lineage: Eukaryota > Metazoa > Chordata > Actinopteri > Scombriformes > Scombridae > Scomber > Scomber scombrus. The sequence continues at coordinate 25,188,292 of NC_084975.1, forward strand.
GAGCCGGTCAAAGACACAGACATACAGGTATGAAGCACATCAGGCCATGAGTCCAGCTAGCTGCTAATGCACTCGTGTGACACATTTATAGGTTGTTTCACTAGAGAAACACTTACCAGTGAGTGTTTTTTGTGAACTGCAAAAAAACACAGTCCACTTTAGGTTGTTTCAGATATCATAACAATACAGAGTGATGGGTCTTTGTCTAAGAGAACATCTTTGGCTGTGGTGTTTGAACGCTGCCATGCAGAGCCCAGATTAACCAGATAACAAACAATGATTTAAATTAGTTTTTTGGCCAAGGTACTGAAGTAATGTTAATTAGCTACAGCTGTAAAATCTGCTGGTTACGATTGTCCTCCAGCTTAAAATGAGAAGCCTAAAATAGACTGTTGTATTCATTCAATGTTAGATGGGGAGGATCTAAGGCTGGAACAAGAAGTTGAGTAGTTGATTTAGGATTTGAAGCTTTTCTGTGTCATACATGATAATCTTTGTGTGTTGGACTGCTGAACAGACAAAACAAGACATTTGAAGATCATGCCATGGGCTCTCTTTTCTGACATTTTATAGACCAAATGAGCAGTCACCTAATTGAGAAAATAATGCTCAGTTTAATTGATAATGCAAATAATCATTAGTTGCAACCTGAGAAGAAAAACCCCTGCAGCTGAATTAACAGGCGTTGTTTTTGTGGACAGTGAATGAAGGTCATTGCTTAGATTATTACTGATGAACAGGTTACAGTCTAATGACCCTGTCTACCTAGTTCCTGTCTATGTTTTTACACCTGTAATGAACAATGTAGATGCATGAAACTTGAGTAAAGATGGGTATGTGTAGTGTTGCACCAAACATAAAGAATTTGTACTCACACCCAGTGGTTGCGTTAGACTTTCTCATTGTCCAGGATTTAGACAGGCCCATAGATTTTCCGTCAGGATTTAATATTACCCATCATCTTCATTTTAATTTTTTAATGATGATAAGACATATTTATTAGCTTTTGTTTTCTTTCATTCATGTTCATTTTTTAATAATCGGTAAAGCTGCATCCCTCTGTTAGCCACAGTAGTCAAAAAACGCATACTTAAGCATCCAGACTGCTACTCTTCAACATGCTGTCAGCACCAGAACATTCATCAAGTCCTCTCTGGCCACATGTTATAAGTTTTTGCTTTTATCCTCCACCGCATCAGTCCCTCTTTTTCACCTCGTTTGTCAGTGATTATTGGGCTTTTTAACCCTTACATACCATTCATATTCTACACCATCGCAGTATGTTCCAGGTGAATTTTGACCCGCTCTAAGAATCCCCTCATAAAAAGTGTCTTTACCAAATTTTGACCAAGCAATCAGGTATTGCACGTGAGACAAAAGACAAGACAAGACTAGATAATAACTTATTAAAATATGCACTCCCCACCAACTGGACAGGGGTGTGAATAACTTAGTTATGGTTCATAACCCTCAGTGTAATCTCTCAAAATGATGGATGGCCTTCAGATTTTTCATTATTTTAAAAATTCAGTCAATGACGGAAATACTCAGGCATTACACCTGTAGGAGAGTGTAAGACTGCAGACCATAATCAGTATATTTATTCTAAAGGTTAGGACTGTGTCAGTGTTCATCTTGTTATACATGAAGAAAACAACTCAAATCTGGAGTATTTGTTGTGGGTGTGTGCTTTGTACTTTGTCCCATGTATTCAGTTGAACATTGAGAATTGGTTCAGAATTGATCTGTGAAATGTCTGAAATGGTGAAGCAGAGGGTGGCAGAAGTTATTTTTGCATTAACAGAAGCTTAACTGCCCCAGCTTCACTACAGACCGGGAAGATACTGAGTTTTGCTGACTGTGGTCATATTATCTGGTTATTGATGGATGTAAATGGGAGCTGGGTCGAGATGTGGCAGGAGAAACACTCACACTGTCGGTGCGTGTAACCCTGGCTAGGTGGCATTTGCTTTCAACATATTTTGGTCTCTGGCTTTAATAATATGCCGAGAATGTGAAGCAAGAATTGATTTAGAGCCACAATCAATGAGACTCTAAAGAGTACTCTGCTGCAGGAGGTAGTAAAGCCATAACGACATGGAAGTAGAGTTATAAAATGTGCTTATACTCTACAATGTTATATGGCTTCTATTAGCTGTACAGTATATTTCTGAGAGGAATCATTTTGCATCATATTGTCATAAAATTCAACAATTATTGAGTCGTAGCTTCCCAAATTGGTTTTGGGATTACAGTTTAAGCATTTAATAATTTGTGTTGGCAATGTTATTTTACGTTTTTATGGTGAATAAGCAGTTAAATAAATAGACTCCATAACCGTTGCCGTTATGATCAGCTACAGTGTATATAAAGATTGATACACCTAGTATTTCCTTTGAATATTATATTTTCTGAGCTCCATCTGTCTCTCCGTTCCTCCATTCTTCTTCATCCTCTGTTCATTTATCTCTCTCCACCACCTCTATTCTCTCTAAGCTTGTTCAGCTGTAGATGTGACTGTAGTCTAGTCTAACTCGCTCTTTAAAAAAAAAAATCTTTCTCTACATGTGCTTATTCATCTTTTTTTCCCCCCTCCAATCAGTTTTCAGTCTTTCACATAAACTGGACTTTTTAAAATCTAAATGTCTTTGATTCTTCTCGGCCAGCCGGATGTGTGCTAGCCTGGGTGGGTTTGACTGACTAACTGGAAGAGCACTTAGCTTCTTGCAGCGTGGGGGTGCGCACACACTCACACAAGCACTCACGCACTCACGCACACACACACACACACACACACACACACACACACACACACACACACACACACACACACACACACACACAAAAACACACAAAAACACACTGCACTTGCACTTTCCCCTTTATTGGTTTATAAGAAGTCATTGCATTAAAAAGTTATAAAGTTTCACTTCAGAATAAGTGTGCAGCGTCTTATTCAGTGGAATAATTCCTACTACAGCTCGATTCCAAGAAGGTGCTGAACATTAGTGTTAACATTGTATTAGCACTCATATAAAGGCCAGTATATAATATTTAATTTGAATGTTTCTTAGGCTTAAGAGAGTGCAGGAGTGGAGTGGATAAGTAGGCAAAAAACAAACTAATTAATTAGGCTCTTACTCTTTTGAAATAGATCATTTCACTGTGTATTGTGCTGTGTATGATTGTGTATGTGACTTTTAAAAAGAACTAATTACTAAAATATAGGCTTACTCAGCAATATTCAATAACAGCTACATAAAGGGGCGTTTTTACATGGCCTCCAAAATCTCCCTCCTCTTTCTTCGCTCCTTCTTCTCTCTCTCTGTGATTGTAGTGAGCAGTAAATGAAGTACACTTGTCAGGGTTGGTTTATCAAACTAGTTTAAACTTAATCAGTTAACAGGTTAGCAGTAGCTTAAGTTGTAGAGAGGGTTGGCCATTAATCAAAGCATCGGCGGCTCTATCCTGTCCTCATTTCAGTGTCGTTGAGCAAAGACGCTAATTACCAAGTGACACCTGGAAAACAATCAGTTGCCTTTTGAGAGAAGTGTCTGCCAAATGAATGTAATGTAGCAGCTTGGATTGAAATGCAATGTTAAGAATGAAGAGTTAATTTGCAAAAACAGATGAAAGGCGTTCTTAAAATGAATAAACAAACACCTGTGTGATTGATACTCCCTAGAGTGCATACACACACACAATGATTTAGGATAATACATGCATTTATTATTAATGAATGCATTTATTAATAAATGCATTTATTATCGTAAAACATGTTTTATGTGTGCGTGTGTGTGTGTGCGCACGCTCCAGGGAGTTTCAATCACACAGGTGTTTGTTTATTCATTTTTAAGAACGGCTTTTATCTGCTCTTCATTGGATCACATCTGCAGTACAATGGGAAAGTTTTAGGCACTAAAAGTAAAGTGAGGATGCTTTCAAAAGAATAATGCCATGAACAGTTTTTATTGATCACTTAACTTCATACAAAGTTCAGTAAACAGACAAAAACCTAGATGAAATCAATATTTGGTGCTTTGCCTTTTAAAACAGCAGCCGCTCTCCTCCCCAGCAGGTTGGTTGTTCCTGCATATTTGAGAAGTCACCACAGTTCTTCTTCTTGTGTGGATTTCAACTGCTTCAGTCTCTTCATGTTTATCCCATGATGTTGAGATCAGGGCTCCATGGGGGGCCAAACCATCTACTGCAGGAGTCGTTGTTCTTCTTGTCAGTGAATATGGTGCTTTATGACTCTGGTTGGAAGCTTCTGGCCGTTGTCATGCTGCAGAATAAATTTGGGACTGATCAGACATCTTAATATCTAAAATGCCTAAAACCTTTGCACAGAACTGTAAATCTGAGTAACATCACATTGTCTAACTATCAGTCAGTAGGTAGATATCCACCTCAAAATGTGACTCCAGTGTCATATAAAGGAACTCAAACAATAAGAATTTAATGCACAAAAAACAGTGCAGAACAGTATTCCTGCTGTGCTTAAAATATGAAAGTTCAGTTCTGTGGCTTCACATTGTATTTTAGAAACCAAACTCCATTAAAACAACACCACAAACTACATCCTCCAAAAATGACCTCGGAGTCAACAACAAATAACACACTGTCAACAACAAATAAAAAATATTAGTTTTGGTAGTCGTAGTAGGCTGCATTACAAAAGTACAGAGATTTCTGTTTTGACCACACAGACGTGAGCAGTCGACCATGTAGCCAGCTGCTGGTACAACTTGTGTTTTGACTCGGATCATGAGAGCATATGCACACTTGATTCTAATTTCAAATTGTGACTAATGACTCTAATCTAACTGGGTGTGTTTGGCTCCGTGACAACGAGTGAAAAAAATTAAGCAGACTCAGGAGGCACGTTCAGCCAGAAATAACAAAACAACAGGGGAAAGCTTGTGGTTTCGAAGTAAAACTGCTGAAAGAAAACAGAGCCAAGTTCTGATCAGCATCAAGCTGCACTGCAGCTCACTTTTCCTCCTCCTACAGATCATGATTTAACATCCTGCTGGGACACTTGCAGCCACTTCACTTCACCAAATACAATGTGAAGAAAGCAGGTTAATTGGTGCTAAGATATAAGAAAACATCAACACAACACAGGATTGACATAATCACATAAGACCGAGGCAACAGCGTCACTTAAAAACAGTAGACTTAACGCACATGTTCCTCCTTAGACATTGTAAGATTATTTCATCTATTTAAATAGTTGACATCAAAGGAAATGCATGCAGTGTATCATGCTGATTAATGCTAGTTGGAAAGTAATCGGATACAAATAAATATCTAGACAAAAAAGGTAGAGGCTCATTGTTACCATCTTTGAAATTACTTTCATTCTAATCTTGGTCTTTTAACCAATACATACATCCACATGCTTCACGCTTTGAATGGATTTCATTCTCATCTATTTGTGTTGACTGTCCTCCAGATGTCTCGAATGACATTGCTGTTTTTCAAAGGTGCAGCGGTACAGATTCTGGTATTAGATGTAGGGCCTCAGGGCTGAAAGACAGCTCTGCATTTCATACTTCACAACACTAAAAATTGAGCACCTGCAGGCATAATGTAGCATAATGTCTGAGAGTGTTAGTCTGTGGGGCATTTTTCATATGTGAAACGCAGAAATGGAGAACATTTTTTGAGAAAATGATCTGAATCCATACATTATCTGCAGTGAAAGAGTGTGAAGCAGCTCCAGGGTGTGTCTGATGAAAGATTGACAGATTCTGAGGTGCATCTAAGATCACTGCAATAATGAAAAAACAGATTTATAATGGTTGAATTTTGCTTTAAACGTAACAGTGCCTTAGGATTGGAGGAAGTGCTGAAGGTTGATATATGGGACACAAAGGCAATGCAAACTGTCAGTTTATGTGAATGTGTGTCTATAAATGTGTGTGTGTGTGTTTAGCATTAGCGAGCTTTGAACAAGCATGCCTCTGTGGTTTTTGTGTGGCATACATACACACACACAGATATCGAGGGAATTGGTGTGTAAATGATGTGTCTGCATGTATGGCTGAACACACACCAGTAAGGACTTCACTATAGATGCCTATGGACAGAGTCCTAGATTTAGGGCTTAATAAATGTGGGACAGTTGTGTGCAGACCATGTTTGTGGACCACATGTGTAGTGGGCTACTTCCTCAGATTTAACAAGATGGATTTTGTTTTTTTAATGTAGCATCATTTTCCCTCTCAGTCTATAACTAAATCAGATATTCAGATTATTCTGTGCAAACAAAGAAGAAACAAATGAGTTGATTCCACGATACTGAAGCACAAACTTTCCATTTAATATTAGAAAATGTAAATTGTCCTTTTGTGCCCAAGTAGTGTGATTGTCTCTCATCTATAGCTGTAATTTCATAGGATTTTTGCAAATATAACTAATCATGATATCACAATTATGTTGTAATTATTAACATTACATGCAAAGGTATGCAAAAGCATGGAACTATCATTATTGGAAGATGTTCTGGTTGTTGGGCTATTTTGTGCAGAATGCGATATACTGTATGGTTGAGTAGGTTTGACTGATTCAGATTATACTTATAGGTTTTTGGTTGTTATAGTACACACTAGGGCCTGACTGATAACGGATTTTTGAGACCCATGCCGATACCAATATTAGGGAGTAAAACTATTCCAATATCGATCTCTTGGCTGATATATACTTATGGAATATGTTCATGAATACACATTTTTTCAATGATCCATCAAGTGTGGTTATCACTTGTGAGAAAGATATGTAATGTAAACATATTTTAGAGTTTAGGAATAAACCTTATTATTATTATTATTATTATTATTATTATTATTATTATTATTATTATTATTATAAACAAAAAGAGTAAACTAAAATACTGTGTTAAATACACTGTAGGTGGATACAATATTTAATATTTATCATTCTTTTGTGGTTACACCATTTGACATTTTCAGGAGCATTCAGTCTTACTTTTGGTAAAAAATGGTGTAAATATCATTTCAAATGATATAAAAGCAACAAAAAAATACTTTACTTTATTTTTAAAGATATTTTTAGATTGCATACATATATCAAACTCGAATTAAGAAGAAAAATCAAATATATATAAAATGCCGCCTATATAACTTTAAAGAATTTTTAAAAATATTGACACATATCGGACAACATATACACTGATACTGATATATCTGTGATAGGTCAATATCTGCGGACCTATATATCTGTCTCTAGTGTACTCTAGTACACACACACACTTGGATGCATACATTAATGGGAATGTCAACATCAAGAATTTGAAAATGTAAATAAAAGTCATGTTTCTTATTGAATCGGAGCTGTTCAGAGCTGATTGTCATCACTCAGTTTTAATGTTACATACATACACATACAGGTTCAGCAGCAGCCTGTCACCACATAATAGATAATTTACAATTAAATCCTTCTTTCATGATCTCAGTATGGCGTTTGCACTGTACGCTTTGTGTGTTGGCAATTGTCATGATTAACAATGAACTGCTGTGGGTCGGTCGGTATTTAGCGCTTTCGGGTATTTTGTTCTCTGCGCCATCAAATAACGCACACAACAGTAAACAAAGGAGGGAGACAAACTCTAATGTATAAACAAGAGAAAGGAGGAGGGACAGTAGATGGAGATCGTACAAACAATGGACAGAAACATGAAACATAAGGAAGGCGTAGAGCGGTGCCGGTGGGAAAAAGGGCGACCGGCTGCATTTTTTTTCTCTTCCGGTCTCTGTGTCCTCATCGCACTTTCCCCCCCATGTTCCATCTTTGCTCTGCCAGGGCTCTGTCTCTCCTTTTCTTTATCTCTTTTACTCTCTTTCAGATGCTCCTTCTGCTTACTCTTCTTTTACTTCACCTTGTCTGCTCTCTGATTTTTTTCCCTCTTCTCTTCCCTCTCCCATTTACATCTTTTCTCTTCCTCTGCCCTCCCCAACCCCTTACACACACACACACACACACACACACACACACACACACACACACACACACACACACACACACACACGCACACACACACACACACACACACACACACACACACACACACACATATCCTTCAGCAGTGATGGCATGCGTTCAGCGGATGCAGTTGGCTAAGCCCAGAGCATCTGCTGAGATAGACGAACACTACTGACATCGCTTCACAGGGTGTGTGTGTGTATGTGTGTCATGCACAGGGTCTGTGTGCTGTGTTTTTATGCCTGTATCTGTGTCAGTCGCGATCAATTGCGTATACAGTCTATGTGTGCTTATGAAAGAGTGTGTGTGTGTGTAGCGTAGATTTAGCAGCACGTGGGCGCAGGCATTTTCACTCTCGTCTGTGCCGGCTTGCACATATGACTGTGGGTGTATGTCATGTGGCCGTGTGTAAATGAGTGTGTGCCATCTGCACAAGACTACACTAGTGGAGGTGTGTGTGTGTGTGCTGTGATAGTCAGCCTGCATATAGGAATGCCCCCCCCCGCCCCTCGCCCCATGTGCTTCCCAAACCCTTCATTAACTAAACATGACCCTTAAGAACATTATTAGCCTCATTTCAAGACAGGATGTCGGAAGCCATCAACTGAGGGGGAAAAAATCCATTACTATAATTGCATTGAGCTGAGGGAGGGAGGAGAGAGGGAGGGAAGAAAGGATGCATAGATGGATAAAAAGGAAGAAAATGAGTGGGACTGAGGGAGTTAAGGAGGGAGGGAAGGAGGGAGGGAAGGAGGGAGGGAGGGAGGAGGCGGAGGGCCATCAGAGATGCTGGGATGAAGTGAAGGAGGGAGAGAGAGAGCGGGAGGATGGAGGAGAAGGCCTGAGAGAGAGAGGGGGGGGGGGGGGGGGTGTCAGCTGATGGTGGGAACTGATACTCTATATGAATCCATAGCTCCTTCTCGTGGATCCCCCCCGTTTCTGAATGCTCAGTTGGTACGTCCCTCTGACAATAAAACCACCTCCAGTGAGTCTTGATGTGGCACTTCCACTCGGTTCTCCGGCTCACGTGCAACAGTCACTGGCCTGCTTTCGAAACAGGGGAAAAGGCTGCAAGCGGACGGCCATGCCGGCTCGACAGGGCACAGGGAACACGCCCCAGCATGGCGGCCACTGCTGCTGCCCTGGCACAGCGACACAGAGGGATGGAGAGGTGGAGGGGTGCAACACAGTTCGGTCTGGGCTGTCAAAGCCCAGATACCTGGGTAGACAAAGAAACGAAAAACTATTTTTTACTCTTCTTCGTCTCATCCTGTCTTCTTGTCCGTCTGCCTGCCAGGCAAACAGGCAGGCGCTGAGCATGAGTGAGTATTACCTATATGCACACGCACACACATATACTCACACACCTAACTGTATCAGACAGGCATGTGCTTTGTCTGTCACACTTTTGTCATCTGTCTGTCTTTCTCCATCTCCTCTCTGGTCATTCTACGTCTGTGGCTGTACGGAGAACATGGAAATGACGACGATGATCGTATAAACTGATTTTTAATGATTGGAAGCAATCATTATCGTCTCAAATACATATATGCACATATATGTGAATATATGCAGTACTTTTTAATGTATATATTTTTTCTACACAGGAAGTGAAGGAGTGAAGGGTGGGGCTACTTACGCACGCGCACACACACACATGCACGCACACACACACACTCGGGCACTGGTCGGCTCATTGTGTCATGGCAAGTGAGGACAGAAAACCTCCTACTCTTACTTTCACGATGCCTGGCACAGAGAGCGAGGCTCATTTCCCCTTTAACTGCTCTTTGACCGTGTCTTTATGTATCTAATAGATTTCTCCAGTCCATGTATCCCTACAACACATCTCAGTGTGTGTGATAAGCATGAAGCCAGATCAAAAGAGTGAAAAATCGGGCCGGCTGATTCCCCCAAACACGCAGTGAAGCTTTTCACTCAGGCGCAGACAGTGTGACTATCATGACTGAGGCTCATAGAGAGGGCCTTGTGTGTGCCGGCCCATGTGTGCATGTTAACATGCGTATTTAAAGACACAGGCTCACCACATACATGCAGTTAAAGGAGTGCTTTGTCATACGATTGCCAAAAAACAGTCATGTTGTTCCTTGGTTTACAATAAGGTGTATTTTTAGAGACGCACGTCCACTGATCTCTCTTAACATCTGCGCATCTTAGCAGAAAAGAAAGATTGTGACTGACGCTTCCATCAGTTCTATTTTTAATTGAAGCTCAGATGAATCCTCAGTTTTACCTGCAATTTTTGTCTTGTACTTCTCGAACACGCGCCTCCCATTTGCGTTTAACAGCGATGGAGAATTTCCTTTTTTATCTCCAGTTGTGAAATTCTTTTCCGGGGCTGTTTCTGTTCCTCTAGAAGCTTCTGGGCTGTCTGGCCAGCAGGCTGTGAGTGCACAGTGGGTTGCAGATCTCTCAGGATACACAATACAGGGGTGGGGCAACAGAAAACATACTGTACATCTTTTGGAAACCTATAACCCAGTAACTCATTCGATCATTGGAACTAAGAAGCAAGCAGTAAACTTAAGATGTCTTCGTTTACTCTATGGCTCTTAATGTGTGTGCGTGTCTCTTTTAAAATGCCTCAGTTTTCAGTTTTTTTTCTCTCCTGTTATGTATTTTTATCATTTGGGAATGAGTGCGAGGAGGAATTGAAGCGTCGGCAGTGTTTAGTCTGTGTGAAGTGCCGGGTACAGTGTGTCTCAGACTGAATAACACGCCAACTCTTTCAGCCATCTACAACCAATCAGAATCAGCAGTAGTGATTTTAGCTACAATGGTGGCTGTCCTTGGTACAGCTTTGAAATCTTCTCAAAATTTTGTAAAACTAGTAAGCTTCTCTACTGTGTCTATATAATGTTTTATTATTAGTAATGTCATCCAGACATATAAATCTAACCCACATTTTGAGTTAAAAAGACTTTTTCTTCAAGGGAAGAGCCAGATAATGTTGGCCCCAACTGTAGTCTAAGATGTCAATTTACATTTGGCACAAAAAATGTCATATAGGCAAAGTGCTTGGCAGAGCGAGCGCAGCTGGCAACAGGCAACAGAATGACAGCAATGCCTGCTGCCGTATTTCAGCTGAGGCAAAAAAAAAAAACAAAAAAAAAAATGCTGAGGCTACTGCCCGGCAGTCATCCAGAGTTGCCCAATGTGTCACCGTTGTTTAAGATGCTTTTGGAAAGAGAAGCCCTGCCTGCCTGCCCTGCCCGTTTTTGGAAAAGATGTCCGTCTCATTTTTCACCATGAACAATACAGACTCTTATCCTCTTGTATTAGATGTATCCAATAAACCCTGTTAAAACTATTCTATTTTATTATTTCTATTATCTTCTCTTTTATTCTGTGGTCTGGTTAGAGTTGTTAAATATAGACCTATTCTCAGCCTCTCCTGGGGAAAAAAAGTGAGATGGAGAAAGAAGGAGAGAGGAAGGCAGGGAGGGAGGGAGCGTGGAGAAACCAAGGGCATGAAGAAAGGAGCAGGAGGGTAAACGGGCAGGGTGGGGCGAGAGGAACTTATTTTCCTCCGTAATGGATTCAAATAGACTCGTGGTATCAGACCTTTTTAGTTTTAGCTGCATAATGCCAGATGATGTCACTCAACGCGCCCACAAAACTGAAAGTAAACTGTTCACGAGACATTTTTGGTTTTAGCCGTGTCGTCAGCAGCTCACTAGGAAACTGAAGAATTAGCTTATTGAAAAAAACGTGACTAGTGTTCACATCTGACTGTTAACGCTACTTAGTGACCTGAATGATCGCTGTTACTTTAATTATTGACCCATTTAGAAAAAGCAGATTGAAACAACGTTGAAGTTTAAAGTTTTGCACCCCCTGTGTCATGGTTTCTATAAAGGACCTAAATAAGATAAAGTTAAATTATACTGCTCATAAACACACAAAACAGCCTCCAGTTATTTTCCATGTAAAACCCCCACACACCTGCAGCAGCCGTGCCGCAACACAATATACCTCTGTCCTATTTTCCGGAGAGCACTCGTGTGTGCTTCCCTTCTTTGTGTGGCACATCCCAGCCACTGTACTTTGACTTCTTCTCTTGTCAAGCGACAGACAAGCTTGAACTCATCCTTAAGATTTAAAAAAAATAAAATGCTTGGACCAGTACGAGCCACAGTTCTACCTTTTTTATATATAGTATTAAAAAAGAGTGGTGACATCCTCTTCAGTTGTTTAATCAAGTGAAATAACACACAAAAGGCCAAGGAGCCACTTTACTTCATTACACTGCGCTTAATATTCTGATCAGACATCTTCACCGGTCCTGCCACTGCAGCAGCAATATGGTTTAGATTTAACACATTACTTCCTGCAAAGTAAAGAATGTTAAGATAGATTTCCTTTGGTAAGCACCACAGTATTTAAGCCTTCATTATTTCATCGCTATCAGTTTCAGCAGGTATTCAGAACAACTTTTAATTAACATCGTAATAGCACGATACATGGAGGCCATGTTAGTCAACCAGGACCCATCTTCTCTTTTCTAGCTTTGTAAGACTGCTGCGTCATTAGGAAGAAAGAACGAGTTTTTGATGCAGTCATTATCAGTCACTCTATTGAATTTTGGTATTGACACGGTTTCAAGTTTTTCACTCGCAGCATGAACAATTGTGCTTCCAACGTGCTGTCTTTGTAAGAACAGAGGGATGAGAGTGAGAAAGGAGGAGGAGAGGAATACATTGCCAGAGAGCTCGGAAAGAAAGAAAGAAAGAAAGAAAGAAAGAAAGAGAGCAAGAAATAAGGAAGAACGAGTAGGAAAGGCAGCCGGCAGATGGGGGTTATAGGGGACACAAGAGAGGTGATGAGAGAGGAAGGAAAGAAAGGAGATGGAGGGAAGCCAAGAGCACCCACATCCTCGTACAGAAGAATAATCTCTAGCCGGCTTTGAAAAATGCACTTTCTCTCACCAGGTGCACTAAGATGAAAGCAGATAGAGCCAAAAATGTCATCAGTAAATTAATATGCCATTATCTGACGGAGGGAAGCAACGTTCCACCTACTTGAGATGCTGTTATGTCAGAGAAGAAGGCCTGTGGTTACATAAAGGGTGAGAACGCAGCCTTTTCTAAATAATAAGCAGCACTACTTTACATCCCAGGAATGCAAATTTACACCCAGCACATCTTGGCTGCAGATGTATTGACCTCCAAGGCAACACAACTAACAAATAATGGAGGTCGATCCAAGAAAACCTATCATAGACACTCAAATTATTTCAGCGTGTACAGATCGTCTCCTCAGTTCTGCCATTTTTAATAATTAAGAAGAATGATAACGGATCAATATTAAAGTTCATTGAAACTTTCATTGACAAGGTGAACAGAAAAGTCAACATGTTCATACATTTTTTTCCTCATTTCTTTTTTAAAATGGAAAATGGAAAAAAAGATTTTTATAACCGACGACTGACAAGTTGAGAGTGACCCTGTAAACTTTTGTTAAACAAGATAATGATGCTAGGGTTGGAAAATAAATGGATATATATCGATATCATGATATTTTATAGATATCGTCTTAGATTTTAAATATTGTAATATGGTGATATGGAATTTAAAGGCTTCATTACAGAAAAAATAAAATTTGCTGAGCTTAAAAGACTGTTTTATTATCTGCCTTTATCCACTTAGTCATTATATCCACATTACTGATGATTATTTATCAAATATTTCATTGCGTAAATATTTTGTGAAAGCACCAATTGTCATCCTTACAATATTGTCAAAATATTGAGGTATTTGGTAAAAAATATGGTGATATTTGATTCTGGCCATATCACCCAGCCCTAAATGATGCTGTTGCTCTTTGTGCCACAGTAGTGAATATTTATGTTTATTCATTTTAACATTTAGATGATGGCAAAAAAAAATAAACATTAACTAACTGATGAACAATTATTTGTTGGTTTCAGCTTCTATAATTAATAGATTTTATCGGTTTCTTCTACCTCATATTAAAACCCCCAGAATAGATTAACCAGTCTTCGTTTGTATAGATTAGGGGTGTCAAACATATGGCCCGCAGCACAGAACTGACCAGCCAATGGGTCCAATCCAAACTAACTCTCTCCCACCCTGACCAGAATACAATCCTCTGAAAATAACAATTATTACATATTGTGGTCATATTCAAATCATTCATATATTGAACATCGACCTAATATTGTTGAAATTGCACTCATTCTTCTTAAGACATCTCAGGCTGTTTATCTGTTGTTTGAATAGATGGTTTATTATTGTAAAGTTCTATATTATATATATTGTATATTAGTTCTAGGTTATTATGCATTGGTTTTACTGGTATGGCCCACTTGAGATCAAATTGGGCTGTACTGTATGTGACCCTTGAACTAAAATGGTTTAGATGGTACTAATCAGTAATCTTAAAATGACTCATCATGCTGATCATGTCATTGTGTTAGGTTAGTCTGATTGATGGCTAATGATACAAGACAATCAGTCGTGTCTTTATTTCAGCTTTAAACAAATGTTTTTTGTTTGACCATGTCATCCATGTCTCCTCCTGGCATCGCACCAGACAGAGCTATAAATACATAACCAGGAGCATTGTCATGTCTCCAGTCTGACAGCAGGAAAGGCTCTTTCCCGTCAGTATTTCTAAATAAAGAGATGAGAGAATGTTTGTTGTCGGTCCAGACTCATTTACAGCTTAATACGCTGCAATTGTCCATATATGAAAAAACTGTATCGCAATATTCTGCTCAGGAAAGAAGAGCTTTCGTGTGCAAACTCACATTTATCATACAGCAACGCAGACAGTGAACCTCTCTTGTCTTTGCTTTTAGAGGACAAAGCACATAAAACACAGCTGCCATTTTGCTGTGTTTTCTCAAGATGGCTGCCCCTCATTGCACGTCTGCGCTCACTGACTTTGCTTGTGAAGAGCGCCTTCACGCACTCTCCCGCACACTCCAGTTGTTACATAAGTAGCGCTTCATCACTTGATTGCTCAGATTCTGCGTATAAGAGAAGTAGTTTTGTTATATTTGAGTGGGATGTGAATAATTAGCGTTTTCATAGGGAGAGCCGGTAGGAGGAGGGGTGGTGGATGGATGTATATATGTATGTATGCAGGGGCAGCCATCTTGAGATGACACCAAAATGGAGGCTGCGCTGCCTGCTGTGTCATAGCAAGATGATGTGTGAAGAATTAGGATAGCTTAAAGTGCGGACTCTTCTCTGTGCTCGCTTGTAAGTCTGTATGAAAGCGCCACCGTACGTTTCACTAATCTTGGCAGCGCATGAGAGCGCACATGCGGACATGAGAGGGGCAGAGAAATTAGGATGGAAAATTGAGCTGCATCTTCTATTTCCCGTAGAGCAAATGATGGTGCGCCTGTTAAATCTGTCCCCTTAGAACTCTGTGCATTTTTTTTTTTTTTTTTTAAATCTCTGCCTCATTTTGTCCAGCCCAGCTAATATCTCTCCCCATTTTTCTCATTTCTCTGTCTGTCTCTCTCTCTCGCTCTCGCTCTCGCTCTCTCTCTCTCTCTCGCTCTCTCTCTCTCTCTCACTCTCGCTCTCTCTCTCTCTCTCTCTCTCTCTCTCTCTCTCTCTCTCTCTCTCTCTCTCTCTCTCTCTCTCTCTCTCTCTCTCTCTCTTTCTCTCTCTCTCTCTCTTTCTCTTTCTCTCTCTCCCCGTCTCTTTTTCGGTGTCTCTCTACAGGGCTTCTTGAAGAACGAGAGGGACAACGCTCTCCTGTCAGCCATCGAGGAATCACGCCGCAGGGTCAGTATCCTCCCAGCAGTGTCTGACTGCTACACATGGATGACAGCATCCAAATCCAGCAGTGTGGGAAACCGGTTTAAAAGCACCTCCAGAATCAGACAGGACCATAAAACCCACATCTCAGTATTATTTCCATTATTTTTCATTCCTTATTGGTGAAGTATCATCAGTTTTAAAGCACAGGATACAGATAATTAGACTAGGTAGTCATAGAAACAATAAAGTTCATTATACCTTTTATCTTTGACATAATGTGTTATCACGTAGATTATTTTTCTTGCGTCTCATCTCTAAACCTGTCCTTGTCTCACCCTTGACGAGACAAGTGGCTCAGTTTACAAAATCAGACGAGTTTTCAGCACTCGAGCATTTACATCACAATATGAGAGCACTTTAAAAAACAACATTTTCTTAATTTCAGCTTGCTGTGATCTAAAAGTCCTTCTGGTGGGAACCTTTAGGGAATGCTTTGGAAATGGCTTCCCTGTTGTGCGGAGCTAATAGGGCCTGCGTTTAATTAGCTGCTGTTCCCATTATCTTCTCTGCTCCCTGAGAGAGGGGGAAAAAGGACTCCTGCGCAAGGATGGAAAAAACCAAATACACTAAAGTTTAAAAAGAGCACAGATGTTAAAACGTTCTTGTAGATTTGATTGACTGGATTGATTGACAGGTGTGATTTCTATAGCTCTGCATTACAATAAATATGTGCTATCTGGCTGTTAAATGGCACACTTCACTCTCCTTGTCCAGTCTCACATTAACCACTCTTCTTTACATTTTCAGTAGAGCTCAAATGATGCTAGACTTTTGATGCAAATTAATTTATATTTATATTTTTAGGATTACATAACACTCAAACCTTTTAGATGAGTATCTTTTTAAAATGCATTATTGCCTGTAAAGAATTGTGAGTACCAAGCAGCACATTTTATCAGTTAAAAAATAAACTCGTCTGTGCTCTCTGGTGAATAAACTGCATAAGTAATGGAGACACTCTTTCTAAATAACCTCAAATCTCTCAGCTGTACTGACATATTAACGAAATACAATTCAAAATGTTAAAAGTAAGAGCTTAGGGATCCAGGCAGTGACCAATTTTACCCAGTAAATGGTGACTCTAGTCTAGATTTGCATCTCCCTGAGCTGGAAGGATTCAATTATCTCCTGTTCCCATTATCTCACTTTGAGTCTCTGTGGAGAGTTAAAATAGACGGCAGCGTGTCCTGGTGGAGCAGCACAATCTCCACATGAGTCAAGGTGTGAGTGTGTGCCCTTGTTGGGCTCATCTTTATGTTCTTTACATGTAAAGTGAATGTGTCTGTGTGTTTCTTAGGTTGTACTGAATAAGTCTACTGTAATGTTCTACCGACGCTGTTAAGGAAAATGTAGGCACATCCCGAAAAACATTGGAAAATTGTATGTTTCAGACGTTCCTGTTGGCTGAAGAGTACCATCGTGAGTCCATGCTGGTCCAGTGGGAGCAGGTGAAGCAGAGAGTGCTGCACACACTGCTCGGAGCAGGAGAGGACGCTCTGGACTTCAGTCAAGACGTGGAGGTACAAAACACACAACACAGCTGCTTTAACAGAAAAAGCCTCATCAGTTAAAGAGGTGAAAATGAAATAAAAACATGTTTGTTTACTGCTACACACATGAGATGCTAGTGTAATACTTAAAGGCAAGGAGCATTTCAATTTTGCAAAGCACTTGGCGCCGACACTAGTGAGAGTGAAATCCTTTGCTCAAGGTGAAGTTAAAAGTATGTCACTGACAGTATATGTTGTATAGGTTAATTTGAGGTTGTGGAATTCACTTCCCCAAAGACCCGACTCTGCACTGGCCCTCTGTTTGACAAGATCTGTCATAAAAAATGAATAAAAGGCTCAAAGAAAATGGCAGGTCCACTGCTGTTGCTTTTTAATAACGAAGAAGTCAGAAGAAATGTCTATTTTTGGCCTCTGTGAGTGTTTGGTAGGACTCAGAATACAGGTTTCTTTCCTAAAGCCAGTCAGCTCTCAACTCACTCATCTCAGATTTTACAATTAAAGAACTCAATACTATATAATTTAACACCAGTGTCAGTTTATTTATGAATATACAACAAATTCAACAGCAGACGTCTGGAATATTACAGCGTTGTTTTCTTTTTATTACACCAGATCAAGATTACAACATATTCTATTAGCCATTTTAATCCAGGATTAATGGGATTAGAAATGTTCACATACTATGCTTTTTGTTAATAAAGATGTGTGTAGACTTATATGTTCAAAACTAGACTAGAGAAAGAAATCTTCAGTGAGGCCCATGGGTCAGAGCGCACCTCCTCCTGCACACAATAAAGAACCAGAACAAAGACAGAAGGATGCATCGCCTCGTCTGCTGTTAAATGTTGCCCTTGAACACACCACAAAGGCTACAGCCTCCTGATATGCACCCACCTCCTTCTACTCGAAAGGTCAATCTAGTCAATAATATGTGTTCCTGATCTAAAAAGACAGAACAGAAAAGCAAATAAGGCCAAAGTAGGCAAACATTTTTATACCGCTGTGAATGTGATTTAACCGACAAGATGCTCGGAATACAAATCCAGAACATATTTCATCTAACTGTGCTTTTTATAGGTAGATTAAAGAAGGAGGGAAATAGAACACCACTCCTAATTTTTAGGCTACATTGATTCTCTCAACATTGATTATCTCTGCTGTTAACATTGTGAAGTCTTGAGAAGTCTTACCATGAGCGACAACGCGATAACACAGCGGGTACAATTATGAACAAAAACTGTGTACCCAAGCAGAGTTTCAGCCAATGATTCACAACATGAGTTCAAGTGAAAACCCAGTGGTATCATAGCAAAGCTCCGGTCTTTTCCACACTGCACTACAGACAAGGACACAATGACAAATGACCTGAAGAACTTTAACAGGAAAGCAAACGCATTAAAAAACATCTATATTTTAATATATTTTAGCTTCTTAGACCGAATATATCTACTTTAAAGCAAGTCTCAAGTCTCTTAAGCAGATTTCTTGACACTGTGTACACTTAGCTGTCCACCCACTAACTAGAATAACTGCATAATATCCTAAGACTTTCATCCTGTGAGTCCCAGTATGCATCAGGTGACAGGAATGGAAACACTGTGGTCCGCTTGTCAGTCTATCATGGGTTGAAGCATCCTCAAAACACAGAATATTCAGCATGAATAAAAGAGGATTTATATGAGATGTTAACTGATAATATCACATTAGTCACAAATGACAATATCAGTGGTACATGATTAGCATTTCTTTTAAAAACACTCTCTGGTGTGCAACATATGAAGTCATTTGTGACCTCTGTGTGTGTTGTAGCCGAGCTTTGTGAGTGAAGTGACCGCTCCAGGAAGGAGTGCCCTCGACAGCGTGGAGGTGGCCTACGGACGACAGGTGAGTCATAATGAGTGTAATCATAGTAGTATCACACAGTCTTTTCTTTATACTCAAATGGTTTAAAAGGTAGTTTATTTTTGGCTTAAAATGTACATAAACTTTAATAATAATGAACTTTTTGCACACTAAAGCCTGAATCATGTTGGATTTCTGATGCTGATATCAATGTTAAGAGTAAAACAAATATCTGATAAGGATATAGAAACACATAGCATAAAGAAACAATTTTGGATGATTATATTACTTTTTTCAGATCCCCCTGCTGGACAAACTGTGTAATAGAGACACATTCTAAATGATTGCAAACATGTTTTTGGTATTTCTATATCGCAATTTCTTTTAACTTTTTAGACATATATTGCCATCAGCACACATCTCAACCTCAATGTCTGCCTGTGATAGATTCTGTTTCATCTAAGAAAAGAATTAGCTGTAGAATCATCAAATGTTTCTACTGAACATAAAGTTTTGACGCAAACTTAACTGTTTTAATACTTCTCTTTCTAACCTGACTGTAGTTAAAGTCAATTGAACTCAGATGTGTAAATTCTAACATGAATGCAGTCGGAGTCTGTGATGCCTGATCATTCAGTTAAAATTGGGTCACAGCAGGCAGGAAATGCCAGATCAAACATTGATTGATCGGGGCAGTAGAGGGGAATTCTGGGTAATTCGCGCTCTCTCCCTTTGTCTCTATGTCTCTCCACCATCCCTCCTCCCTCATCATCCTGTGTGACCTTCTCTCTTTCCCTCTTTGTTTGTTTGTCTGATCTGCTGTATGACGCATTTCTTTAAATGTGGTTTTTGGTCCGACCATGTGTCGACACATTGCATGCGGAGTCATCTGTCTAGTTTTTTTCATCTTTTTCGATGACCTCCTAAATATTTTGCTTCTTTTTTTGTTGTTTTTCGTCGTGAACCATTTCACTCGGTGGTCGTAGTGTTTTGCTTTTACTGGTGATGGAGTTGAGGGTGGAGTTGTAGGCAGATTTACATTTTTTCTTATTACAAATGTAGAAATTAAACCTTAAACTGAGCCTTTGTCCATTTGGAGAGTTTATAACCTTTATTTTTCTTCTTTTTTTCTCTTTCTCTCCCTTTACAACCACGTCCTCCTCTTTCAGATCTATATTTTCAATGAGAAGATAGTGAATGGACACATTCACCCCAATCTAGGAGACTTATGTGCTTCAGTAGCAGAAAGCCTGGATGACAAGGTAAGAACATTAATATCACATGTGCTAGCATCATATACGTTTATTTTACTCCCTGTGACAGCTCATATACATCCTGTTTTCTGTTTGAATTTCTGTCACTGTCTTTCTCTTTCCACCAGAATGTATCAGACATGTGGCTGATGGTGAAGCAGATGACAGATGTTTTGCTGGTTCCAGCCAAAGACACCCTCAAGAGTCGCGCTTCTGTGGAAATGCAGATGGCCTTTGTGCGTCAGGGGCTCAGCTTCCTTGAGAACAGGTAAAAATCCAATGCCAAGTCTGCATTTAAAAGGATTTACTCTTTTAGGATTCAACTTTTATTGGATCTAAGGAAGGCCAGGACATGTAGTAGCCCAGATCTGAGCTAAACTGCACCATGGTGATAAACTCCTGTGTTTTTGTCCTCTCTCGCAGTTATAAAAACTACACCATGGTGACCGTGTTTGGAAACCTCCATCAGGCCCATCTAGGAGGGGTGCCGGGAACGTACCAACTAGTCCGCAGCTTCCTCAACATTAAACTACCAGGGCCCCTGCCTGGCATGCAGGTAATCACTATGATCACGTGATTTACCAAAGTGTGCGACTGATGTTATGATATTCAGCATTGACTGCACACACCCCAAAAAACCCCCACAGTGAACACAGTATTTAAGTGACAGTTTTGCTTAAAAACTATGAAATGTCACAGCTTTTTTCAAATGTGTGTGTGTGTGTGTGACAGGACGGCGAGATAGAGGGCCACCCAGTATGGGCTGTGATCTATTACTGCCTTCGCTGTGGAGACCTGAACGCAGCCATGCAGGTGGTGAACAGAGTGCAGCACCAGCTTGGAGACTTCAAAACCTGGTTTCAGGAGTACATGAACAGCCCCGACAGACGGTGAGAAGCCCTCAGATATCTGTATTGCTGAGATGTCTAAATAGGTTAAGGAAGTTATAAACTGTATCGTAACCGTTGTGTTCTTCTTGCGTCCGCTTTGTTTTTTTCGTCTCTTCCCTTCAGCCTCTCCCCAACTTCAGAGAACAAACTTCGTCTCCACTACCGCAGAGTGCTGAGGAACAGCGCCGACCCCTACAAGAGAGCCGTCTACTGCCTGATCGGGAAATGTGACATCAGTGATAATCACGGAGAGGTGGCAGACAAGACTGAAGACTACCTTTGGCTTAAGGTATGTATATATTCCTTTTGCTGCTTTTCTTTTGTAGCTTTTTTGGTATTAGAAGCTGGTCTTTTCTCCCAGTTTAGAAAGCCATGATTACGAACACTTGTCAGCTCCCTGTGTGCTAAGTTGTTGAATTTCTTGTCATTATTTTAACATCATGCGTTCCTTGTCTTCATCTGTTCCCTGCAGTTGAACCAGGTGTGTTTTGATGATGACGGCAGCAGCTCTCCTCAGGACAGACTGACCCTGCCACAGCTACAGAAACAGCTGTTGGAGGACTATGGTGTGTACCAGCCTGTCTCTTTCTATCTGTCTCTGTCTCTCCCAACTCTAGAAATGAGCACAAATTTAAAATTAGTTCCTTAGCATTTGGGATATATTATATACCCATTTACCTCCCCATCATACCTCTTTTTCCTGTATCTTTTCCCCTGTAGTATTTGAGAAACAGTTGCATCACAATTTTGGAAACCTTTTTTCCAAAATGTGTTCTTACTTTGTATTTTTCCATCATTCATTGTCCTACTTACTGTAAACTGAGAGAGAGACAACCGAAGACGAGCGTCAGCACTGACATCAGATTTCTACCGTGATTGGATGAAGGCCATTTATTATTATAGCTTATGTCAGCGCTTGATTAAAAAAGGAACCTCCAAAACAGCAGGAGTTAATGAGTTTCACCGAAAAAGGAAAACGAGTTATTCATGCGCCAGAATTCATGCGTAGCACCCTTAGCTGTCGGGGCGGCTGAGGACCGCTGTGAAAGCAGAGCGGTCTTAAGGACTGCACACATTCACCAATTAGTGTCCCACCAGAGCAGAGCAATTGTTGAGAGATGAACATTGAGTTCATGATTCTGGGTCAAGGTGAAAGAAAGATTTGGACTAAGCTGTCATTTCTTTGTGTGTTTAAACAGCTGCGAGCCAACACACATTAAAGCCAGTCAGATGTTTTTTTTTAATTAAAATGTCAAGCCCTTAGTTATTTTTCTTGGTAGTGAATTGCAAAAGCAGCAAAGAGTAGAAATTGTTTGTAGATACAGTATTTGTTTGCTGACAGGCAGAAAACATTATTACTATTATTATTTTTTATTGGGAACTACCAAACAAATCACAGCAGTATCTCTGGGGCAAAGTAATAGTAGTGATCTAAATAGAAATTATATCTTTTTTTTCTGTGATTGTACTAACAAGAAAGTGATCCACACCTGCGCTGGACTGCAGAGAAGCCTATTCTAAAAGCCAAACAATCAATCCTTTTGATTGCTTTTTTATTTTATTTTTTAGTGTGTTTCACCACACGGGACTTGACACATTTTCACATGAATCCTGAATTGTTTGAGGAAATTGCTGCACTCACAGATGCACCATGTCTGATGTAATCCTGCTGGATTACTTTATCTAAAGTAACACTAATAAACAGACAGTTGTTTTGTAAGCTGCTTTTTTATTTCATCTAGAGTAAAGTCTGGTTTGTAAGCGAATGATAAAACAAAGCGTGTAAGTCTCCTGGATGATTTAACGACTTTATATAATATTTCATCTTTAAGATCATCATGCTTTTGGTACTTTTAAACACTTACAATACCCATGACGCTCAGCAGCTGTAGCTATGAACAAGAACCGACCAGAAGCAGAAGCAAGCTCAGAACACTTAGGTGTTAAGTTCACGAGATGAAGGAAAACCAACCCAGAATCTGGAGGTGAATTGATTTTAAAGCTGCCAAATGTAGAAATAGCAACAGAGTCGCTCATCTTTTTTACTGATGATTCAGCCAGGAGAGTTTCTTGGCCATCTCAGCCTTGGAAGCGCTACAACCTGCCAGTCACCTGCTGTCTGTGCAGAAAATGAAACAACGCCTCTCACTTTGTCTCTATAAAATGTATCAGGTGCTTAAATTCAGGTGGAACTGATGTCTCTGTTAGTTTATTTGTTTCCCATGGCAACAGATACAAACTACATGTCAGAATTTGTAGCGACGGTGATGGTTCTTATCAGATTATGAGTGGCAGTCTCATTTAATGATGCTGACCTTTTTTAAAGGAGTAGTTAAACAATTTTACTGAGGAGAGTTTTTTAGAATATCAATACCACTCTTCTTTTGTGTGCACTTCAAAGCTTGCTCCATCAATTTCAGATCACCCCCAAACCCATTTCTAAATGAATAAACAGCATGCGCAACAGCACACACACAAAAAAGGGGGGGAGCGTGGGGGGCATTAGGGTTTTTTCTCCCACAGTTCAGAAAGCACAGTTTTCTCCCCTGGGTGTGTCCTTCTCCACAGGCCGATGCTGCTCGGTTCAGATAAGGCTGCACTCCTCTCCTCTTCCTCTCTTCTCCTCTCCTCTTTCACCCCTCTCTCTCTTTCTCGGTGGGGAAGTGCAGCCTGAAGCCTCGTTCTGTTTTCTCTCTCTCTCTGCGGCTCGGCTGGCACAGTGCTCCTCGTTGTCCTCCATCTTGCTTCACAGCGGGACGTAAAGCCCAGAAAACCCCCCTCCCTCTCTCTCTCTCTTCATTTCTCTCACATACTGCCAGCACTCGCATCCCTACTCT
Organism: Scomber scombrus; assembly: GCF_963691925.1. Lineage (NCBI taxonomy): Eukaryota > Metazoa > Chordata > Actinopteri > Scombriformes > Scombridae > Scomber > Scomber scombrus. The sequence goes on from NC_084975.1 coordinate 25,212,455, forward strand.
GTCTGTCCCCCCCTCAGTTTCTCTGTCCCCCGTCACTCGTTCGCCGCATTTCCATCCTCCTCTTTTATCCTCGTTCTCAGTCTCTCTCTCTGTCTCCTCACACCTGCACCGTTTTCCCTCCTCCTCCCACTGATTTTCAACCTCTTTTTTTCTTCTTCTTACGTGTCCTCTCGTTACATGTGCGTTTGTTCTTTCTCGTTTCTTGTTTGCACGCTCAGCTGCAGCCCTCCAACCCCCCCTCCCTCACACCCACACTCTTATCTCTCCTCTCTCATCCTTTTTCCTTCTCTTCATCCCTCTCTTCCTCTCTCTCTTCTTCTCTCATACACGCTTGCTTTTTGAACTAAAGCGCTGTAAGTCTGAGATAAGGCTATAAAATGGCTGACATGGTCCACCCTGTTCTACTCCTCAAACTTTCAGCCAGCAAGAGGATTAAGGATTATAATTAAAAAGTAAACTTGATGACTAAGTACCTGTGCTCGACAAAATGTTTTTCGAAAATTCCTGCACGTCGGTTGCCATAGCAACTGTGGAAAGTTGACCAGTGACCCAAGTTTCTCTGTTAACCATGAAATATTTATCAGTTTATTTCCGATTAAACATGAATATAAGGAAATCTTACGCACAGTGTTAAAGCTCCTGCTGCACCCACAGAGGTGATTTCAGTTCTTTAGTTTGACTGTCCACTCAGGACCGTGCAGACTGTTTGATTGACAGCTCTCTCACTCTCCTGTGAGCTTTGTCGCCGATGTTTGCGTGGGACAAATTATACATATATTCTTATTAGAACATGTTTATTCCAACTAGAAACACCTGTGTGGGTGAGCTTTTGTTCATAACACCACAGTATACCAGTACATTTAATAAGCACTGTACGCTTAATACTACTGTGAGCCCACTGTGAACAAAAAAACAGGGTTGATCAGTTCAGAGGAAGCAGCTGCAGTTCAGAGACACACAGACAAAAAAATCACTTGGTGAAAATATTTAAAGAGTGAATAACATTTTTTTTTTCTGCAGAGCTTCAGTCAATCAATCAATCTTTATTTTTATATAGCGCCAAATCACAACAAAAGTCATCTCAAGGCACTTTATACATAGAGCAGGTGTAGACTGTACTCTTTCCATTACATTATAATAACATAAATCAACTGATTTACAACCAAAAAAATTACTACAGCTTTTGAATAGCTGCCCACTGTAGTGACCACTATGAGTGAAAGGGTTAAAAAGACCCAACATTCCCACATGAGCAAGCACTTGATGACAGAAATTCTTCACCAATAGTTTACAATTTAGCATTATTGATTAACCCTTACATACTGTTCAGTTGACCCATTTTTTTATATTTGAGAGATGTAGAAAACACCATATGCACATTTCTGTTAGCTGGGCTTTTCCTAATGTGACTACAGTATACAAAAATGGAAATAAAATCTTTTTTTAAATGTTTGGGCAGCTGATGCACATTCCTGTATATGCAAATGTACAAATTCGACTTCAAATTCATCATATTCTATAAAATGTTCTCCAAGACCATAAAATTATTAATGACTGATGGAGAGTTTATGAATGTGAATTGGTGTAGAGACTAATTATGAATCAGAATATGAACAGTACGTGAGGGTTAAAGAGAAAAAATGTACTTGAAGTCAAATATGTGTAGAATTAAAAACTAAAATATAAGGAAACACATCTGATGTGGAAGGTGATCTCTATTCTGAATCCTCCTGAATTTCCCTGCAGGTTTAAATAATACAAAAATACTTTGTTGAACTACTTTAAAGCTACAAACTGTTTTAAGGTGACATTTTTTTTCTGCCCTTAATCTAATCCACCCCTCTTCTTTCATTTGTTGTCCAACAGGAGAGTCTCATTTCTCAGCGAGCCAGCAGCCCTTCCTGTATTTCCAGGTGTTGTTCCTGACGGCTCAGTTTGAAGCAGCCGTGGCTTTCTTGTTTCGTGTGGAAAGACTGCGGAGTCACGCCGTGCACGTGGCGCTGGTCCTGTACGAGCTACGGCTGTTGTTGAAGTCTTCCGGTCAAAGTGCTCAGCTGCGTGAGTATGATCTCCTTTGTTTTGTGGAGAGAAACTTTTAGGAAGAGGTTTAAGTTTTTAAAGGTGTCGGCCTCTTCTGTGTGCAGTGAGTCAAGAGCCAGGTGACCCTCCAACGGTGCGTCGCCTCAACTTTATCCGTCTGCTCATGCTCTACACTCGCAAGTTTGAGTCCACCGATCCACGAGAAGCCCTGCAGTACTTCTACTTCTTACGGTGAGTAACCCCTGCAGTCTAGGATCCAGAGTTTTTGAGGTTAGAGAGAGAGAGAGAGGATATGACAAATACTATGAGCTAAATGTATCTTATATTCACTAACTTGTGTTGATGTGTTTCTACAGGAATGAAAAGGACAGCCAGGGAGAGAACATGTTCATGCGTTGCGTCAGTGAACTCGTCATCGAGAGCCGAGAGGTGAGTGACCCCATTTTCCACAGACTGTGCAGTCTTCTATTGGTACTGTTAATACAGGGACAGGTAATATCAAGCTGATATAATATCAAGCTGATATTACCTGTAGATGATGTGGCAGCTGCTGTTACAAATTCTTGTTTCATTAAGAAGCGACCTCGTCTGAGAGATCCTGATCAATGTCAAACCTATTCTGTATTTTCATCTAACGAGATAGAAACTAGAAAATAAACTGAACTTTACTCTACTTATAAAACAGTTAAAGCTAGCCATTAAACATGTAACTAAAAATGGTATTATTAACTTTCTGACCAGAATTAATTAATTAATTTATTAAAACTTTAATTTTAAATCTTTTTGAACTGGACTACTAAGTCTCTACTTTTAGATTGATAGTGATAGTTTTATATTTATTTCGAGGTTGTTGTCATTATATAACACAAGCGTGCCTACGTCCTTGATGTAGTATTTTTTATTTTGTCTCTTTACAGTTTGACATGTTGTTGGGGAGATTAGAGAAGGACGGCAGCAGGAAGGTACGACTGACTCTTTGAGCTTCCTCAGCTCCAGTTTCATCTCTAGTCACGTCTCTCTGTTTCTTCTGCTCATTCTTATTCTGGCTCTCTTAGCCACTGTTTGTCTCTCCTCTCTGCTCAGTGTGAGAGTTTCAGTCTGCCAGACATGGTCAGAACTCCCTCAAAACATCCCCCGACAAGTTTTGACACTCCCCTGTTTAGCGGCGCTCTGTTCCAGTTATGGATCAACAAACACTCACCACGGCGCCTCAGTGTAGTTTCCAAAGTTTCTTGAAGTTTCCCACAGTGTCTGCAACCCCACCCACAAACACACACACACACACACAGACACACACACACACACACACACACACACACACACACACACACACACACACACACACACACACACACCCACACCCACACCCTACCCCTCCCCTCCTCAAATTCACACTGCTACATATTTCCTCCCACCCACATGGCAGCCACACTGTGTAACATTGTCTTGTGAAACTACACACTGTCAAGTTAATGCCGCATTATATTAACTCCTGAGCTCATGGTATGTTAATTATATATGACCGTGGTGGTTTAGTTACAGTATGAATATAATCTTGCCAAGTACATTTAACCATAAAAATATTGGTGGTTCTAATATTTTCACTTTTATCACAGAAATGTGTAGGAAATAAGCTAAAGGGTTATTAGTCACTAAATCAAGTATATTCAAAGCCCATTATAATTGCTTTGCTAATGTAAATGCTTCCTCTGACATACAGTAATTCATCAGCATGTAATTCTGCCTAAAGGCTAACAGGATCCCATTTCACGCTTATGAATAAACAGTGTATTAAAATGTCCACCACCATTATTTATAGCATTATTCATCCTTTTCACTGTCTGGATGTCATATAAATACATGTTGATATCCCCACGCTGTATGTCTCATGTTAAGTTTCTGGAATCAAACCATCAACTTAAGTTTAGTCACTCACTCATCTGGTGATCATCTGCTCCACCATCAGCTCTGTAATACACTCATTCTCCTCTTCTCTCCAGCCTGGAGTCATAGATAAGTTTGCCGGGGACACCAGAGCCATCATCAGTAAAGTGGCTCTAGAGGCTGAGAACAAGGGTTTGTTTGAGGAAGCAGTCAGACTCTACGAGCTGGCCAAGGTGATTACATCTCTCTCAGTGCTTCCATACAGTGCACCGTATCCCTGCAGGACTGCTCTAATTTGCATTTGATGGTCCGGTTTTAAACATCCTCTATCTGTTTTCCTTTCCCTGCGCTCTCCGTCTCTGTGTAGAACCCAGATAAGGTGTTGGAGCTGATGAACAGGTTGTTGAGTCCGGTCATTGCTCAGGTCAGCGCTCCTCAGTCCAACAAGGAGAGGCTAAAAAACACAGCTGTGGCCATCGCTGAGAGGTAAAAAAACAAAAACAAACGCACACCACGCACTATTTAACATCTAGTCAAGCTCATGGAAATGCTTTAAAACTGCGACGTTTTCTCTTTCCTCTGAAGGTATCGTTCTCAGGGTGTAGCAGGAGAGAAGTCCGTCAATAGTACGTTCTACTTGCTGTTAGACCTGATGACGTTCTTTGACGAGTACCACGGCGGTCACGTGGACAGAGCCTACGATGTGAGTACAGCTCTGAAGATACAGGGCGAGGACTGATACTCTCTATCCATACTTTATGTTTAGTATGCTCAGTTTACATACAATAAACGCATGTAAGCAGTCAAGGTCATAGCACAGCTCCTCTGTTCACTTTTTCCCTCTCTGTGCTTCTCTGTCAGGTGATGGAGCGTCTGAAGCTTCTTCCTCTCAGTCAGGAGAGCGTGGAGGAGAGAGTGGCTGCCTTCAGGAACTTCAGCGATGAGGTTTGATCAAGCTGCACTGAACAAGGATTTTGAGACTTCCTTATTATTTCTTTTATTCTTTCTAAAAAAATAGTAATATATAGTATATAAAAAAAACAACCTTCCCTTGTGTCCTCAGGTACGTCACAACCTGTCAGAGGTGCTGCTGGCCACCATGAACATCCTGTTCACCCAGTACAAGCGCCTGAAGGGGGTGCCAGCAGGAACGCCAGGACGGCCACAGAGGACCATAGAGGACAGAGATATGGTGAGGAGACATAAAACACCATGGAGAAATCATTTTCATTACAGCAGGATGAACTAAAACATTCACCACAAAAGATAAACCACTGTAAGAAATGCAAAGACAGGTAAGGTGCAACATACATTGGAGCCTAATAGATGTCTATTTATAAGGCCAGCACCAATATTGATATTTAAGTGTCAATGACGTGATGCAACCCAGTGTCAATTAGTGTAGTCAGTATTATTTCATAAAAATCTGATAATATACAGGAAAATAACTAAAATGACTAAAACTAAAATGTGGAATAAATATAATCCACTTTTGCAATGCAACACTGTTTTTTTAATACATTTAACATAATTTGTCACACAATTATTTAGAAACAATGGTTGTTTTTAGGCTAAGTTGTAAATGCTCAATATTGACAAAGCGCATTCAAATTTAAATGTAGAAATACTCCAAAAAAATTATTTTTTAAATGAAGTAGTTATTTGTATAAGTACACTTAAATACACTGTAGGTGGATAAAATATTTAATATTTTGTGGTTACACCATTTGACATTTTCAGCATTTGAGCATTCAGTCTTACTTTTGGTTAAAAAAAATGTTGCAAATGTCATTTCAAATGACATAAAACCAACAAAAATACATAATGTACATTTTAACAAACTTGATGCTGCTTTTAAAACTATTTTTAAAAATGTTTTGGATTGCTCATCTTGCCAACCCTTATTTGTCACTGACCCTTAAATCTGATTAAATCTGGGCTTTTTGTAAATGAAACCCATAAAATGAACAAAACATTATTAATAAGGACACGTCAATTAGGGCATTTAGGAATAATGACCAAAATACTGTACGTACAGAGTGGGACATTTCTTCATAAAAAAATAAGCTTGTCAACGATATCATAAAATAAGTAATGGTGACACTTTGTAAATACATGAAATATAGTTTTGTCTTTTTTATGTAATTTGTTGCTACTTACTGGCTGACATATACATACTCTGAGCTGGTATACTGTTCAGGCTCCAATATAAATAGGTGTATCATCATTATTACAAACATTGGTGTTTTCAGTGTCTCAGTTCTATGATCTTGCACCTGTCAGTCTTTGTTGTCACAATCAAACACAGAGAAGCAGCAGCTTGTTATTTACAGCCCGACTTTCCACCATAAATTCTCTTCAACACATTTGGAGCTCATCAGGATGCGCAGTAACAGGGTCATCGTGTGTGTCAGCAGTGTGTTAACGTTCCACATGTCGTCTTCTTCTTACAACAGCAACTGCGCAGCCAGGCCAGAGCCCTGATCACCTTTGCTGGTATGATTCCCTACAACATGGCCGGAGACACAAACGCAAGACTGGTGCAGATGGAGTTACTGATGAACTGAGATGCCCACACACACACACACAGACACACACACACACACACACACACACACACACACACACACACACTTCCTGACAACCAGGAACCTTTTTTTTTTTTTTGGTGACAGGCATATTGACACACACTCACTCAGTTGCAATCATCAGTCAGATAACATCTTTACATCACCCGTTCCTGTTGTCAGTCTTTTCTTTTTGTTTTGTTCCTTTTCCCATTTTGTTGTTTCATATTTGTATCATTAATGATTTGGAATAAAAAAAAAAGTTTACCTTTCAGTTGTCTTTTTTTTTTTTGAAACACTTATTTCCATTTCATTCACATTTTTTAATTTAGCCTTTTTTTTTAAGTGTGTGTTTACAGTTCTGCATCTACCATCAAATTAAATCAAAGTCCATTTTGCAATGGTCACAGCAGTTATGTCCTGACAGTGAGCTTCTTATATAACTCCTCATAGTTTAATACACATGCTCACACCTTGCATTGTGCTTGTATCAACTCACTTTGCAGTAGGAAGAAACATAGTTGTCTATGCCATCCTTTCTGTTTCCATTTCTGTCAAACCACAGCCAACACATTAGTACAGTTGCTTTGAAAGAGGAGACATTGTGTTTTCATATTGGATATATAAACATCTCCAGAGGGACAGTCAGCAGTTCAACTGTTAGATCAGAGGAATATGCAGAGAGATACCTTTTGTCAGACACTAAGAAAAGGCATGTTGCTGCAACACTGCTGTGAATACAATCTACACAAAGAACTCTTGACACTACCTCGAGCTTTTCTATCTACAGTGTTGATGAAATATAGGATTGAGGGTGTCTTGAGAACACAGGGATGTGTTAACTCCCTCTGCTTCAACATGTTACTGTCTATAAATCATTATGTTGTATGCATTGCGGGCCACAGCCATGTTTTTTTCCACAGGCTGTAGTACAGTATCTGTGACACGTCCTGTCCTCTGGCAGATGGTTGGTTGGTTGGCTTGAACTTAGCCGCAGGACTGGAGGGTTTTTTCTGTCTGTCTTTGTATCAGAGGGATGATTTCTGGGGTACCAAAGGAAGGAGACATATTGAACACAAACTGCAAAACATGCGTCCTAACTAGTTATATTAGGCACATTTAAATTTGTGAGGAAAAGCAGTGAGAGTTTGAACCTATTCAATAAGAAATTCTGCCTGTTTTAAAGAATTCATCCCAGAGGTTATACTTTTTAAGAAATCCCAGTTTAGGATTATATTCCTTTTAAAGAGTCAATGTTCATGAATTGAATAGTATTGCCTAACATACACCGAAACCACCCAGCAATACCTTTTGTAATCCACCTGATCTAGCTGAACTGTCTAAGCAACAACCAAGCAACGCCCGGTCAAATACTTTTTAACTCTTCAGAAACGGTCACCCACCAACCCCTCTGTTCAATATGTGGCCCACACTCTCTGTCCTTCAGTCTGGCCTGAGAGAACACAGATGGAGGCTCATTCTGTCTTGGCTGCTCCACATACTGTACAGAGATGTTGAGTTCATTCAGGGCAACAGACAGAGCTGAGCTACATTATTGCAGCAGAGACCCTCCAACACTTGGTAATATCTCTAAAAATAACCTGGCAATAATCACAAAACTATTATTCTTTGCAGTTTTACATTATTATACATGTGAAGTGTGCTTTGACAGTGACTATATGCTACATTTTCATTTGAATTGTGGATGGTGGAAAGTACCAATAAGCCAGTATAACATCAGTCATGTCTTTTATTTGTCATTGCCCCAGGCAGTTCCCTTATTTAATGATGCCTGAGCAATGGTAGCAACTCAACATTGACTCTTAAAATTTGAACTTCTTTTTTTTCCTCTTTTGAATGGAAACAAAGATTGAGGCAAACAGGGATATATGCAGACAAACTGTACAAGTACCAGATTACTATAGATAGATACATCTCTAGTTAATGAGTTGCTCTCCTTATGATGCTGTTTGTATCATCTCTAACAGAGAAGAGAACTGAAGATCTATTTTGTCATTGTGTGAGTGTGTGTGTTTCACTCCGTCCAGCAGCAGAAGATGAGCCTCTCAGGTGTGTGTGCTGCAGCTGGTGTTGTGAATCAGGCCGATGACAGACACCTCCTATTACCCGGCTATTTCACAACACCAGGGTGGCACCGCACCACTGCCAACGAGACGAAGAATCACTACATGATGCTGCAAGAAAAGAGCTAATTACATCAGTTGACCCCAAGCTCCCTAGTTGTTGTTTTTTTCAAAGAAAAAAGGTTAGATTTTATTTTACATCTTTATTTTGTTTTGCTATGTAACACAAATGTAGTCCTGTCAGTTACACCTGCTGTGCTGATTTTATGATTTTCCCTCCCCTTCATAACATTTTGTTTCCACCTCATAATCTCCATTCACTCACATTCACTTCCAGAATCACACATGTGCTGGACATAGAATTAAATTATGTGAAGGCAAGAATGTGTGGACACTGAACTAAAGTCTGTAAAGCTTAAACATGTAAAGATTTTCTGACTATTTATTGGCTAATAAATTCTTCAAATATACCATTGTTTCCTCCAGATTCTTTCAGTTTTTTAGTTAGGTTTGAAGGCTGTAGTGCTAAAACATTATAGCAATGAAATAATGACTTGACATTTTAAAACATTTTAGTTTGACATAATTATGCATCTTAATCTAATTTCTCAGATATAAAATTTTTTATTTAATGCTAAAGAGAAATGTGTTTGAGGTTTTACTGGAGCGATTTAACTGAAGCAAATAAATCTTACAGTATATGTTAAAGCTGCAGCAGTGTGATTAGTGTCTAATAACTAAAGGGTAACTTGTGCTTTGCAGTTAGTAATGATGGGAAGGTCTGCAGTGGAAAAACAGTAAATTTGTCCTTTACCACAAAAACAAAAAGCCAACTCAATAGAAGTCATTTGAGGGACAGGAGATGTCACGCATTATCTCAGGCTGCTTGCAAACCTGGCTCATCAATCATCCTTCCTCCTTTATCCACAACGTCTCCTGTCTCTGATCTGCACCGTTTAAAACAGATGGTCTGCATCTTAACACCAGAGAGGCCCAGATGATGTCAGAGAATATGGATTCCAGCCTCGGGGTGTGACGAGTTGGCGATGAAGGAAATACAGTGACCCACTTTATGGCATTCCCTATAGATGCTGTCATTTCCTACCACAGACCAGGCAGCACACCCTACTGATGTGACCTGCTGACACTAAAAACCTGATTTCTATCCCCTCTACCCAAATCTTTCGTTGGCTGCATTTCAGTATTTGACTGTTTTCTGAAATGATTCATGTGAGATCCAAAAGAAATCAGCTGCGTTTTCCCACTGACTTTAAAAATCTGAGTATTGATTTGTGGTATTTAATGTATTAATTGCTGCATTACCTTGTAGTGCTGAAACATATACACCATATAGCCATAATGGTGGACTTTGTGCTGATAATGACATCTGCTGGTGAATTCATGGTGTTGTATTATTCAAGACAAACGCTCATGAAGTCAAAATTAGACTTTTATACTAATTAATCTTATATACATGTGAACTCACTACTATCTTTTTTCAGTAAAGCTTATATTAATACATGATGTAAATGTGTGCATGTCCAGCTATGGATAATTATAACTATTGCTTTGGTAGCAAGTGTGTCATTCCTTTGAGGTTGAGGTTTGACATCATACTGCACTTTTACAGTTCCCCAAAACACATTTGAATTCTTGAAGTGAGAAATACCACCATGTTGAACATTTTTTGTATCATTTTTCCTCCTCACAGGGTCATTTTGGCTGATTTTTTAGCTTGTGTAGATTTAATGTGTTGAACCATACACAAATACATCATAGTGAAACTGATATAAGACTATTTCATGTTTTAACAGACACACTTCATCATTTAGTTGATAAAATGCCAGTAAATCCTTACATTGGAGAAGGCGATGTGTGATCACACCTGATTTTTGAATCTTTTTATAGTTTTATAAATATACTAAACCCTTACATACTGTTCATATTCTGACTCTACACCAATTCACATTCATAAATTCCCCATCAGTCATAAATAAATGTTTGATTAATCCTTCTGTCTGATTAATGTTATGGGGGAAAAAATACATGCACATTCACTAATGTATGGTCCAGGAGAACATTTTATCAAATATGATGAATACAACAACATGTTTGAATGCTGATTTTCCCTTTTTGTTCTATGAATACAGGTCGAACTTGTACATTTGCATATATAAAAATAAGCATTGTATCTTCATTTTTGTATAACGTAGGTCATATTATGATGAGTCTAAAAATAAATGTGTATAGGAAGTGTTTTACAGCTTTAACATGTAGAGAACGGGTAATTTGGCCCTGAACAGTATGTAAGGGTTAAATAGTTAAATTGGCCAATTAATACAATTAACTGAGGGTTAATACAACACAATGAAAACTAAAAACGGTAGAAGTAATTGCCTTTGTGGAGAAAGTTGTCACTATTCCTCATGTTTAAAAAAGCTCAGGGGCAGTCCAGCACTGCCAGAAACAACAGGTGTTCATGATTGGAGAGCAGCAGGTAATGAGACCAGCTGCAACAGAAGAGAACTTCCTGTCTGAAGGCAAATATCACAAGTAGTCAAAACAACAAGATATTTATCATTTTTGTGCAAAATATTACAGCAATGATGCTAAACGGCTTAAAGGTGAGTGTAGAGAAAACAGTGTCATAGGCTGACAACAAAGAAAGTGAGCTAAATGTTTGTGTTGCTTTTTTGTACAAGACAGATTAACTCAGTTAAAGTGGAAATGTTCATTCTTCAAAGCAGCTGAGTCTGGCCCTCGTGCTTCTTCTAGGCTTCACGCGCCACTGGGTTGCAGGTAAGGAGGTCTAAACACACTGCTGTGAAATGTCAAGTGTGACCTGTTTGCTTGTGTTATTAAGAGTCATCTCATTAGTGTTTGTGTGTAGGAGTCTGCAGCGTGGAGCATTGCACTGACCCCACAAGATGTGTTCTGTCTAAAGACCAAAGAAGCTGTAAATGTGCCAGAGGATATTATGCTGACCAGTGCGATAAAAGTAGGTTAAGTTTCTATTTGATTTGATCAAATGTTGTGTTTTCATTCAAATGTTGGCTGGAATGACTTAATTTGTCACTAACGATGTCTATAAGATAGCAACTAGGACAAACTGACTCCTGTTCACTAAATACGATGGATTGGTGTGATGTGGGACATTGATTAATATGGGACACCAGTGCATTTATCTCTTTTTTTACACCATTAAAGTGAATATGATTGGTGTTAAATCCAAGCAGGGGTGTCATGTAGTAGAAAACATATGACTTTGTGGGTCTTCTGTCATAAATGGGGGCAGAAAAATAACCAAACAGGATGTACCACTTAAAGATCAGTGATATAGGATTCACACAAAATCAATGTTAATTATATAAATCTGGCATAAATAAAATAATGTTCTTTATTGTTAATTAGGTTTGTGATGTATTTGAGCATCAAATGATATATAAGCCTAAAAACTAGTGTCCCAGATTTCAGCGTGAACTGTCCCAGATTAGAAAATCCACAAATACTGAAAGCATTTTGCACAAGGAACACTAATACAAGGTATACTGTATGTCCCATTTTCCCTTTGAATCCAATATCTAAAAATTGACACCAGACTCTGCAGGTCCCCTTTGCTGAACTTTTAAGTGTCTTTCAGCTTATTGTTTTGGCTTTCTGTCCCGTAAATGTACCTTCACTTTCACTGCTCTTTTTTTTCACATTACTGAATTTAAACTCAGATTAGCCAGATGAAAACTGATGACTAATTGGCATAGTTTAATTGACGCCTTCATGAATTGGTCAAGGATGTTGGATCTAAACAGTTCATGTATCCTTTTCGGAATTTCCCAGATGCTCTCATCAAAGTTATGTGTGACAGAGACTACATAGCAATCAGAGCTGCAGAAGATTTCTTCAAGTATCACAACGTGCCGCTGGAGGCTTTGCATTTGCCCAACAAATCTTGTCGTGCTCAGAGAGAGGTCATCAACGATGTGTCGTACTACATGTCCAGGATATCCAAAGACAAATATGTGACCTGTGGAGGCAAGCCGCTGGAGGTAGAACTTAACTTCTATCTACTTAAATCCACAACACGCGGGAATATATGTCATGCAAAGGTCTACTTTTCGTGGTATATGTCAGATTTAGCTTACAATACACGTTCAAATCAATGCTACTGTTGTTCACTGCAGAAACATTGAAACAGTTATCTTACTGTCTTTTCTTTCTTTCCCTCTTCCAGAAAAACTTTACTCACATCTCATATTCCCTGAGTCTACTATCAGACCCTCAGGTTATTGGAAACATCATCAGAGATCCAGTCATAAAGTTGAACTACACATGTGTCTACCCGTACATCCGAAGAGTCAGCCTGCCATTCCCTGTCATCCCTTTCTCCAGGTAGGAATGGAAAAGACTTTACAACAGGCAGATTTGAGGAGCTGTTTGAAAACAGGGAGCCATGATAGCCTTCAGCCCTTTTTTTTGGGAGAAATGACTTGGTACACATTGCAGCTATCAGTAGTGTTAATCTAAGCTCTGAGTCACTGTACAAACACTGTATTTTCTTGACACTCGTCTGTATACAAACAGCGAGACAGTGATGCGTGTCCATGAACTTGATGCCAAGATAGAGATGATGCTGTATACAGACCACACCTACAGTAAGGCCTACAGCAGCGCTCCCACCATTGAACTCAGAGAAAAGGTATGTAAATATTCAGTTTAACAGTTATTTTTGAACAAATTGGTATTTGCATCCTGTCAGTGAAGGCTTTTACAGTTTTTAAAAAATGTATGCAGGTGTACGTGGAGGTGACGGTGACAGAGCCTGCAGATTTCTTCCTGCTGCGGGTGAATGAGTGTTGGGCCACGCAGTCTCCCCAGCCGAACACTACAGAGGGATCTGTTCACACTCTGCTTCTGAACGGGTTAGACAGCTTATCTCAGTACTGACACTTTTCTCAGGTTTGATAACTCTGACATATACTGTATCACAATGACCCCTCTTTTTCATCTTTTCATCCAGATGTGTGAATGACCAAACTGTCTCCTTCCTTAACATGAGCAAGGGGCAGTCTGGCCATAATGGAGAAAGCTCCACCATCCACTACAGCTTTGACATGTTTCGCTTCACGGCAGAACCTCATGATCTCTATCTGCACTGCACCGTGCAGCTCTGTGAGCCAGACGACCACAAGTCCTGCACACCTGTGAGCTCATCGGCATTCTGCTTACCCATGAAAGGATCTGTGTCATTAATGGGATATATATTGTCCTTGCTGTTATGGCTCCACCTCACATGTTTGCTCCTTTACAGAATTGTAATTCCATCAGTAAGAGAGAAGCAGTGAGAGCAGACCCAGTACAGGGCCTCCTGTCATATGGACCCATCAGAATCGAAATGCCCAATCGACCTCAATCCAGTAAGCCAGTAACTGTTTCCATTCTGTGTTTCCTTTTCACCATATGATCAGGAAGTTAACTGTGTTTGTGATATTTCAAACATAAGTTAACACTTTAGATGTGCACACACTGTTTCCCACTGGATTGGATGAGGATATGTGGATACCACTGATATCTCTTTGGCATTTGTTTCAGGCATACTGATGGCGGTGTTGCTGCCTATAGCAGGTGTCTGGACTGTGGGCTTCTTCTTCATCATCCTCATCACTGTTGCCAAGGCTGGCAGCAGGAGGCTTGCACAAACTAAGTCGCAACAATAATTGCTGCTGTTGCAGCTTGAATAAAACTTTAAAGAGTATCCATGTCCTCTTTTTTCCCCAAGTCCTGATATTTGATTCCCAAAAAAAGCTATAAACTGGGCATACATGTGACCAAAATGTAAGGTATTAGGCAATGGAGACCTTTGTGTTTTCTTTGGGTGGAAAAAAACAACTGCGCTGTAGGTCCTGGAGGTTAACAGAGTCAAGTCATAGCAGGAAAAGCACAGGTGCAACTCGTAACATTAGTAATGGCTGCTATTTGAGGCAGTTTCAGTGCTCCGGTGTAGTGTAACAGTTTTATTTGTCACAGCTGTGCCTCTCCTGCAACGATTCAACATGGAAGTTGCTTTTTTAACCTAGTTGTATTCAATGATACCAGCTATGACATAATCACAAGATAATATATGTCTAAATCAAATCGAACACCTTCACACATTAACAAAGTGTTTAATATGTCTCTAGTCATGCACCAGCTGCTGGTATTTTACTGTAGTTTTCCATTAAGAACAGCAGATGGCACACTGACCATCTGGCCCTCTGCTGTGGGTCTGCTTTATTAAGAGGTAGGAGGGCCCTCTTCTAAGGAAAACATTAGACATTTTTCATCAGATAGCCTCTACAGCTGTTTGATGGTGGTCTCACAAACATTTGCACAACGCTTTTCCGTTTCGACTTAAAAACCGGAGAAGTTTATTATTGGTACAGAGCAGTTCGGAGGAAATGTGATCGCCTGGCAGAGTGTTGCAGGATTGCTTTCCCGTATGCGATAGTTTTCAAGAAGTTCAGAAACTGCTTTACTTTAGAATTTAAAAAAAAATCTGTTGATTAATGTGCTCAGCTGCTTGTGTTTGCAGAGAGAGAAAGGAGACTTGTTGCACGATGTTCTGTCCTCTGTGCTGCTGATCAGCCATTGTGACCGTCTGAAAGGGGCAAGGACTAGTTGATCTTCCTGCTGGCTACACTCCTCTCTGTGTGCATGAACAAACTGCTGTGTGAACACTTGGATGAGCCATGAGGCTGATGTCCCGGGTCAAATCGGACTGCCTGCAACCAGGAATGGATTAGTATCGTTGATTTTTGGAGGGTTTTTAAATGCGCCTTCACTTTAGCAGCGTACTAAACTTTTTCTAGGTTTCTGATGTGCCACCTCCAAAAAATGAGCAGATAGCCGTTTTGTTGCGGAGGTGTGCTTTCAATGTAAGAGGAGAAGAAACGAATAAAAGCGTCCAGCACTTTGTCCTGTATCCCTGCCTGCTGGAGGAAGCTGCCAGGCTGCTTTTCTTCATCACTTCCACAACTCTGTGTCCACCTGGAGATCATGATGATGATGATGATGAAGATGGCACCCCAACAAACCTGGACACAAATCATTGTCACATCAGCCTCTTTATTGTCCCTGATGCTGTGCAGCACAGTGGCAGATGTTCCAGAAGAAGAAGGCTTCAGTGCAGAGGTACAGTACTGTCATGTTCATGTAGAGGGTTCAAATATTCCAATATAGTATTTGTTAATACTTTACAATTGTGATAACATTACTATAAAATGCATTTTGGTGTAAATCTCTCTTCAACGTTGTGTATTTTCTTGTAGAATTATAATTCTTCATAAGCAGTTTAGTAGGTTCAAATCTTCATGTTTGTGTTTCCAAATCTTGAAAACATCAGGTGTGCAGTTGAACAGCAGGCATGACATTTGACCTTTTGAACTTTTTCCAGATAACACATGTGACATGTGAACATGTCGCACACACATGAGAAAAGTTCAAGGTCATATGTTGTTTTTCAAAGTCTGCAGCCCATAACAATTATTCCACTGACAATTTATTTTAATTTCCCTACTTATCTTTTATAAGCAGATTATACACAGTAATATAGTTTATAACACACTACAATGTACTTGGAAGCACAGTTATAACTTCTACTATGAAACATCTGTAACTGGTGCACAAACTGATAATGACTGACTGTCAAATCATTTAAGACAGTTGTAATAATATGAAATGTCTTTATCGTTCATACCAACATGAATATTTGTCTTCACTCTTATGTTTTAGTTGTTTTTTTATATGTTGACCATGAGTCAAGAATTCCCATCAAACCTCTTATTCAAAGCTAAAGGAAGAACCTACAAACTTAACATGTCTTCAAGAGTTATGAACAATTTTAAATTGCTTGTGAAAGATCTGAACATGTATCTAAACAATATTTTATAAAACACTAATCCAATTTGATTAGAGTGATGTTGTACTGTACTACCAATCATTCACTAGCCTTTAATACACCAGTTGCAGATGGAAGAAAGTTATAAATGGTGACAAAGACTTGAAAGTGTCCTGTTATCTGCTTACAACTACATTATAGAGTGTAACTAAATGTCTCCAGACTTCTTATAAGTTTCAGGGGGAGAGTTAGTTTTACCATTTAACAAAATTCATTGTATTGAACATCAGTTTTGTTATTTTGCATATAAATTGTATGAATTTGCCTTGTGATATACTGTACATACTGAAAAAACACAATACTGATTTCATCTTTGTGTTTCCTCTCTTTCGTGTTCTTCAGGCACTTTGGTGAATTAACCTGCTCTGACATTAGATTGGTTGAAACTTGTCATGCTATGCAGAAACTTTTCTATCCTTGTTTGTGCACGCTTGAGGGTGTGTGTTGCATGTGTGGTCCGATCTCAGCCAGCCTGTGTATGTGCATGAAAGTCTAATGATCGACTGTGTGAGAAGACCTGTGGTGTTGTTTCTGACACTTTTCTTAAAAGGCAGATCTACAGCTTTCTATTTTTCTGGCTACGTGGCTCCGCAACACTCAATTTGACTGTCAGTGAACATGAAACAATTCAGTGCGTGTCACTAGAGTGTCAGTCAGGATTTGTGTGTTTATCTTGCGGACCACAGGACCGTCATAAAGTTTCCTTATTGTCATGAACCTTTTTGTTTTACTGTTTCCAGTCCTCCTCTCCTCATCTCTCCCTTTCTCTCCTCTCCTCTCCTTTTCTCTCCTCTCTTCTCCTCATCTCATATTGGCTGTCAGTGAGGAGAAGGCGCAGGAATGAAGGGAGCAGGAATGTCGTAACGTTAATGGAAGCCATCTGGTTTCTATCTCTACTTTGTTTTTCTTTTAACTCCTCCGATGCTTTCTCCAGTCATCGTACAGCGGCTTCTTCCTCCATTAGCATAAACCTGCCTCTCTCCCCTATAGTTGCGGCTGGCAACTGGCAAACCATAAACCATACTCTGCTCACACATGTATAAGCAATGTTTCTCAAGCCAGACTAAGCAAAACTGACTCCTCGCTGTCTCCTCCCAGACGTGGCTTCGTGAGTTCGGCTACCTGTCCAAGGCGAGCAGACAGATGTCCACCATGCAGTCGGCTCAGATTCTGTCCAAAGCCATCAGTGACATGCAGCGCTTCTATGGTCTTGAGGTGACCGGTGAGATGGACCCCGCCACCGTTGCGTAAGTTCTATATTGTTCTGAAGCTGTGTTTTTTATTCTGCAGGATGTTCGCCTCAAAAACATGCAGCAATACCAAACACAGACCTCAAACTCAATCCAGAGATTTTGTGGGATGTTTAAAAAAGTTCAATTTCTTGTTTTCTTGGTTTTTTTTTTACGTATACTATGGTATAGATGGAATGATGGAATGCCACAAGTTTCAGTTGTGAGCTGAGAAAGCAAAGTCATCAAACCTCACATTAACAACCA
Source organism: Scomber scombrus (assembly GCF_963691925.1). NCBI lineage: Eukaryota > Metazoa > Chordata > Actinopteri > Scombriformes > Scombridae > Scomber > Scomber scombrus. The sequence goes on from NC_084975.1 coordinate 25,230,456, forward strand.
GGCATCCTGAAGTCATTTCTTTCACAACACTGGATTTTCCCCAGCACACTACTATTGCCACACTAATGCGTTCATATTACCACTGACTGCTGAAACAGGACCAGCATTTAATGCGTTTTTGTGGTGATAAGGTTTACGTTACACTTTAGTCGTGTTTTGCTCACGTCTCCTCTTGACTAATGTTATTCCGTCACGTCCTGACATTCAGCTGTGACCTTGATTCATTGTGTGAGGCCTTTGTTCTCACACTGTATGGAAACATTACAAAGTCTTAGAAATACAAATTAAGATGACAAATTAAAGGAAAAACAAGGAGCATTGAAGCTATTCTGGTGGCACATAGTGGCCCAACACCTTACTAAGACACTTTATGTCGTTATTTCCTTTAATTTGTTACCTGTCTGTAGTTGGACATTTTGAGAATACACTTATTCACTCTCTTGCAGAGAGTTAGATTAAAAGACTTATACCACTCTCATGTCTTTATGCTAAATAAAGCTACAACTAGCCTCCAGTTAGCTGCTGTCACTGTTAGCAGCCAAGAAATAGTCCACCACCGAACCTGTCTATAAACCACATGTTGTTTTTACACTTTTTAAAAATGGATTTTACAAACAAGATAAAATGTGTTAATTAGTAAGCTTTAGAGGCGCCACTATGCAATAATTGTAGCTTTGTATTTACAGTACAGTCAAAAAGTAGCGTCAGTCTTCTCATAAGACTCTCCCCACAATTTCAAACCAAACCTTCAGTATGACCAATTCAGAGTTTTTCAAGGTTTAGTTTAGTTTTAGGTTTAATAAGTTTTACTGCTTTACTTTTCAGAGATTAGGAAAGGAATAATATGCAATGTGAAGTAGTGCATGCTGTACTAGTTGAGTCCTGACTGAGAAAAATTCTTTCCATCCTGATAAGACTGAAAAACAAGTTTAATCGGATTAATCACAAAACCAAACAACAACAAACAATTGTAAAAGAGAAAAATGACACTGCTTCTGCATTTTGAAGAACTTTTTAGCACTTTTATTTTTTTTTTTACAGCTTTTTTTAATTGTGTGTGTGTGTGTGTGTGTGTGTGTGTGTGTGTGTAGGGCCATGCGTCGGCCTCGCTGCGGCCTCCCTGACAGAAGAGCAGAGGAAACGGACGAGGGAGCGAGGAGGAAACGTTACGCTCTCACTGGACAGCAGTGGGACAAGGATCACATCACCTACAGGTTTACAGCACTGATTTATAGAAACAAACAGACAATAAAGCAGATTGTTGATCATACCAAGTCTAATATGCTGTGTCTTCTGGCTTTAGTATAATGAACCAGCACATCCCCTCCTCGCTGGGAGAGGAGAGGACTTTTGATGCGATCCGTAAGGCCTTCGACGTGTGGAGACGAGTCACACCGCTCACGTTTGAGCAGTTACCTGCTGAGCACAGCATTAACAACAGCAGCCAGAAAGACCTCGCTGACATCCTGTTGTTGTTTGCCTCTGGTTTCCATGGTGATATGTCTTTGTTCGATGGCGAGGGAGGGTCGCTGGCTCACGCCTACTACCCCGGGCCAGGAATAGGAGGTGATACACACTTTGATGCGGATGAGCCTTGGACACTGGACAACGAAAATCCAAAAGGTTAGTCCGATTTCTCTTCCCTAACCCATCCTATTAAGATGTAACCAGCTGATTAGCTTAATACATTAGCTTCATTTAATTAAGGTGTCATCTTCAGAAAGTACAATGTAAACATCATACTGCTACACACACATGCCTTGCAGCATGTCATGATTAGTAACATGGTGAAGATCATATTATGTGTTTCAGAAATGCTTCTAATTGTACAGCAACATTATCAGAGAGTACGGAGCTCACACATATTACCTCTCTATGATTCAATCAGGCTGGTTTTATAAGGTATTTATTTCAATGCCACTCCACCTCTTTGCCTTTTAATCTAGTGAATATCCGGAGCCGGGGTGGCGCGATCTCTTGTGATGTAAAACTTGTAGAAACGCTGTGAATAAACAGTGTCCTGAGAAGTAGGCCACTGAAGCTGGCAGGAGGACAGATGCCACAAATGAAAGCAAATTCCTTTATTGTTTTTTAATTAGCACCACTTCCTGTTTGTTGCAGGAGATTCTACAATCTGTGAAAAGCAAACAGCACAAACTCTATTTAAAAGTTCCTCTGCGTCAAATATGTTTTATTGTAACACTCCATTGTAGCATTTTATTTTAACACATGATATGAATTGAATATTTTTGACTTATATTAATCATACACTGTGTGCATCTTGCAGGTATCGATCTATTCCTGGTTGCAGTCCATGAGCTCGGTCATGCTTTGGGTCTGGAGCACTCAGACAACCCCAGTGCCATAATGGCTCCTTTCTACCAGTGGACTCACACACACAACTTCTCACTGCATGAGGATGACATCAAGGGAATACAGTACATGTATGGTGAGAAGCACACTCTGTATTTTATTTTGATGCTGATATGATTCAATGAATAGTGGGGGTGAAGGTATTTCTGATGTTCTGGTATAATTTACACCCTAAAATGCATACACATCTCTCTTTGTCTCCCTCTCTTACACACACACACGAGCACATACTCCAGCTTTTTGATGTTTTGACTTCATGCTCAGGCTGCTCCGGCTGTAAAATCACTGTGAGGTTGAAGTGCAGAATGTCAGCCGCAATTTGAGCTTATATCACATTCGTATCACAAATGTACTCTTGTCAGCGGAAGACAAGAAGCCTTGTAAAGAAGAAGCATTGTGCGCGCAGACCCACACACACATCAGCTGCACACAACACCAATGGATTTCACTCAAAACAGCATGTCATGCATGCCGTTATGATGTTCTCATGCTTTCCCCATGTGAATGGATGGCATTGTTAATTGACAGATGACATTTGTGCGTGCGTGTGTGTGTGTGCGTTTGTGTGTGCGTGTGTGTGTGCATGTATGTTCATAAGGAGCCTTTATCTATTAATGTACTGTATGGATGTGTTTGTATTGAAGTGACCCTCTTATTAGAGCTGTGATTACAGAATAATCCGTTTCTTTGTCTGTTAAACTGCAGACATGAATTTATCTCAGATATTTATGATTTATTTTGCTTTAGACAAAAATTCATGTTTTGCCTTTTTAGCCACATTTCTTTACTGCCCATTGTGGTGTCCTGGTCACAATTCTCGTATCACATAATGGATCAAAAATCTAATTCAGGTTGGGAATGCTGTCTATGGTTTTAAGTTTCCCTTAGTGCACTCAAAATGTTTCCACACCCACATCATTTTGGCCTATTGATACGCCTACGCTAGAGGTCTGCACCAGAGGAAACTAGATATTTGGCAGGAGGTCGTCTCTTTTTTCAAACTAGATCTGAAAACATCTTGTTGGTTTGCTGCTTTATATACTGTATGGTAAATGTTTTGCCTGAATTATACAGTAGTTTCCTTTATTAGACAGATTGAAAGGACTGTTCTAAAGAAAATGATCTGTGCCTTCTAAATAGAAGCTAACTCAGCATAAACTTGGATGGTATAAATAAACATTTGGGTACTTTGAGAGATTTTTATACAAGAGATTGGCAGTTTCCTCCCTCCCAGCTTAGTTTGTCCTCATCAGCATCTTATCGCCTAATCACTTTGGTGATGGGCACAGATCCTCAACAGAAATGATTATCAGGCTCAAGTCCTGCCCAATGCTGGAGCATCCATTACTTGCCTTGTTACTTGCTGTCAAAGTACAAACACACTTATAAAATAATAATAATATATGTCCTTTTAAGTGTTAAAATACTTGATATTTAAATACACCAATATAGCTATAAGTTGAATTTAAAAGAAAATAGCAGTCATTACTTTACTTCAAGGCTGCACTAATACATATTTTTCTAGTGTAAATGGATCAATGATTGTTAAATGAGCTGCATGTAGTGACAAACAAAAGAGAAATTATCACCTACTTTTTTACTTTTTTTTATCTTTGGGCTCATAGTTTCGGTTCTCAGGCTTCGTTTTGGCTCGCTCTCACCACTTGTCATCATTATCTGCTTCAGTCTTTAAAAACCCCACTTTACTGCCCAGCAACAAACAACAGATAGACAAATTTAGCGAAAAGCTGGTGAGCATATTGGAGCATTTAAAAGCTGATGGGTCACATATTTCCCTAAACCAAAAGCAAAGTTATAAGAAGAGTGACTATTAAACTTACATTTTGTCAGGTGGTGAGAAAAATAACTTTAAAGTAATGCTACTGTTGTTATGTAAGTGCTAAATGCATATTTATGGCAGTTTTTGGGCAATAATATAGTGTAATAATTATGGCTGGGTATCGGTACTGGATACCTTTAAGGTTTCGATACCAAGTAGTATTGAAACGTCTCCCGTCAAAAAAATACCTGCAATGATAGTTTTTGTACCCAGAGCCAGAAAATATTTGTATTGACTTGCCCAGCGTTCTTTGATTTAATGCAACATGTGATTGGTCCACTGCCACAGCAGCTACAACCTGTCTGTGGTGGTGAAGTCGTGGTGAATTTGAGTTTTTTTGATGATTAGTGCGCTTAGCAGTTCAGCAGCAAAGATGCCACCTAAACGCTCTAAAGTTTGGCTACACTACACACCTGATAAAAGCAAGTGCACAACATGTGTAATGGGTATAGTATGAGGTACTCAGTTGATATAAGTATCACTTTAAGGGTACTTGGATTGGTACTGGTATCATCATTTTTTTAAGTAATACCCAGCCCTAGTAATAATATGTCAGGGTTGTATTTACAACTCGTTCTGCTGCACTTCAAGTGAGCAAAAACCCAAACAATGAATGGAGCTTCAAGTTGTAGTAGGACTGTATTTTTCATCAACAGGGTTGCCTGTCACTGCACATCGGCTTTTGAAAGCGTTGTCCCGTCCATTGTGTGAAGCCGTATACATATTTCCATTCCTGGCAGCTGGCAGCAGTCATTTATTTTCCTGTGATGAAAATAGCCAACTAATACAGTAGATCATTCATCAGCTATGTCAGTGAACTGTTGAAGGCTGTAAAATACAGTACACTGTATTGTAAGGAACTGTGTATTGTGTGCCCAAGGACAATAAAACACAATCTGACACAATGAACTGATTACAGAAATTGAAAAATGCACACATTAAGTGACCACATGAAGTAATGTGTGTGGCGTACAGAGATTTTGCAGAGTACCATGGTGCCCCCTATTATTGCTCTAAGTCACTCTAAAGCCTCAGTGGAAAAAGAAGAGCATAGGAAACAAACACATACTTGTTTATCTTTATGGGTTGGAGATTACAGTGCAGGTTGAAATGCTGCAGAAACTGAATGTCTCCACATATTGATATTCACAGGCCAACACAAGCCTTGATATATTCTCAGCAATATATTAGGCTCAGTGTTATTCAATATGTGTTCAAGCCCATCAGCTGTCCGTGCATGTTACATAACTTGCTGTATCTCTGTGTTTTGCTCTCCTAGCAACCAGCAGGGCCGATTTTCCAAAGAGCAGCTCAGTCACAGTCAATCAAGTGAGCTTATAGCTGCTTCACAAGATGGAAAATTACATTTTCTTTGTGTGAGGGGGTGATAGAGAGGATATTGTGAGGGAAAAGGGGGATAGTAAAAAATATGTTATTAATGTCTAATGTCACACAGAGCTGGTGGGATTCATTTCACCCTGGATGGAAATGTGCGTTTTAAATGAAAATATGAGAGATTAAAACGTTTCCCTTCTTATTTTAAACTCTGGTTCTCTCTCTCCCAGGTCCTCCTCTCGTCACTGATGCTCCACCCACTTCTCCTCCCAACCCTGACGACGATCCCGACGGCGAACCCCCCACCTCCCCCTCTCCTCCTGACGACGAACCCACCCCCTCTTCTTCCTCCACCGACCCCCCGCCCGAATCCCCCGACCCGACCGACGATAACCTGGATCGGCCAGCTCGACCTGGGCCCACCTCGCCTCATTTCCTCCCCAACCCTACGACTTCCAAGCCCGAGCCGGAACCCATCACCCCGCCCATTAGAAAAGATGTCCCCCCTCCTCCTCCGCCACCACCCCGGCCCCCTGCTCCACCCCGGCCTCCCAAACAGCCGGACAACCAGCCACCCAACATTTGCGACGGGGACTTTGACACAGTGACCATGCTGAGGGGGGAGATGTTTGTTTTCAAGGTGAGAAACAGATGCAGTGTTTCAATCAAGGCTGCTCTGTGTGTCTTCTACAACCCCCCACCTAGACAGGAAAGGACATTTCCAAATCTATGAACTGACAGGACCTTAGCTCAAGTCACAACCACAGAGTCACGTGAGGAAAAGTGAATGATGAATACATTTGGTGAAAGATAAACATTATTTTGCTTTCTTGCTTGTGCAGGGTCGCTGGTTCTGGCGGGTACGTAGGAACCGGGTCCTGGATAACTATCCCATGCCAATATCTGTCTTCTGGATCGGTCTGCCCAGTGACATCGATGCAGCATACGAGCGTCACGATGGCAAATTTGTCTTCTTTAAAGGTATGTAACAACCGTTTAATACTATTAAATGGAGTCAGCGCTGCATCCAGCCCACACGCATAACAGACTGCTTAATGCACTATGAAAAAACTTTCTCGTTAGACTGTATTTTATAGTTTAGCTGCTCGCTTAAGGGCAAAACAAAAGGTTGGTTAGTTTACACAAAGTTTCACAGTTCTGTCTCCCTGGGCAAAGCTGGAGCCAGCAAAGAGCTGTTTAAGAATATGCTCTATAAACACAAAATGGGGAGTGAAACAAATCTGTGCTTTGATTTGAACTGGTCAAAGTAAAAGAAAACAGTGCAAATTCAGCATTTTTTCTTTTTTCCCTGAGTGCAGTCTGATTTACGAGAAGATGGTAATAATTCAACACAGCAATAACTCTACATATCTGGCACACATATGCACACACAGCAAAATATTTAAAACATTAGAAGTTATGTGAAAAAGAAAATAACTCCTGGCTGAATGATTTACCGCTTCAACATTCTGACAATACGGGTACGAAGAGAGACGGAGCCCTGAGTGTAGGACTGCATGGCTGAGTTTGCGTGTCTATTAGTGTGTGTTACTGAGTTCATCGAGTGTCTTGAATGACGCCTGTGCAGCGTGGCAGCTGCCGCCAGCCCAGTACGACTCCAGTCCAGCTGAGCCCCAAAAGGCCTCAAGAGGGAAGTTGAGGATTGCATCAGCCTTCTTCGCACTGCACTGCTCCAGATGTGCACAGCTGCAGCGCTTTCACTTTTACAATCAGGCTATGAGACGATTTGTTGTGCATTTTCAGAATGTCTGGAACCTTTCATCACATATTACCTCATTAACTTTAACAGAAGAGTTCTGTTAATGTTGATTTCTGTTGTTGCCATTTTTCCTGCTTCATGGTCACGCATGTTTTGCATCTACTCATAAGATCCTTGGATAGTGTATGCATTACAACCTGCAGCAATATTGGCCATATGAATCCAAATTGATTTACTTATTTATGCGTGAGACTCCTCCTGGAGTACAGGGACCTCCAGAGTTCTCGGTCATTAGCTTTCTTTTTTTGTCAGATACTAGGTGTCTCCCAGTCTCTTTCAGTCTGCCTGGAGGTCCCGTCGCCAGGTGTTCTTTGGCTGCCCTCTTTTTCCTTCATGTCAGAACCTGTCTGATGGTGTTTGACACTAGTTTTTGTAGTGTGTGCCTGATCCATCTCCATCTTCTTCCAATTCCCTCTGTTGTATCCTTATCCACATTTTGTTATTGTTGATCTAGTCTGGCCAGTTGATTTGAAGAATTCTTCTTAGGCAGTTGTTGATAAAAGTTTGCACTTTATTGGTTGTGGTCGTCGTCTTTCTCCAGGTCTTGGCGCCATAAAGCAGCACTGATTTTACATTGGAGTTAAAGATTGTTTTTTTTTTTTGTTGCTGTATAACTCTAGAGCACCAGATGTTCTTGAGCTGTAAAAAGACTGTCCTGGCCTTGTCTATTCTTTTATTGATATCTGAACCTCTCTGTCTGTCAATGATAGCCTCCAAGTAGGTAAAGGACTCTACTTTTGTTGCTTTGGTTCAACATTGGTTGCATTCATCCTCATGATCTTCATCCCTCCCTTATGCATGTTAAGTGCTACTCGTGAGGAGGTATCTGCAAGTGTTGTGGTCTTAAACTACATCTGATGGTGGCTGTGACCATAGCACCGAGTCATCTGCAAAGTGTAGATCATCTAGCTGTGTCCACGAGATTCTGTTTTTTCTTTTTTCAGTTGCTCTAGAAACAAGAATAGAGATAATACGCAACCCTGTCTGACCCTAGTCTTGATCTGGAACGGACTGGTAACCTGTCCTTCATGTATCACTCTACAGGACATTCCAGCATAGCTTTTTCTGATGAGGTCCACTAGCTTAGTGAGCACTCAATAATGTCTCAAAAGCTTCCAGAGGGTCTTCCAGTGTTCACATCGTCAAACACTTTTTAATGGTCGACAGTTAACATACAGTGAGGAAGTCCACTCTAATGATTGCTTTATTATCATAGTGGCAATCGAGTTGACACAAGATCAATTCTGTCTGAATCCTGCTGGTTGGTCTCTTAGCTGTTGGTCAATTGCATCCTTCATTCTATCAACAATGACTCCATTGAATACTTTTCCTGACACAGAGAGGAGTTTAATTCCTCAATAGTTGGAAAGGTCTCCTTGTTATGGTACTTTGCTGATAAAACCTTCTTTCCAGTCCAACGGTATTTCTTCTTCCCAGATCTTTCCGAAGAGTGGATAAAGCAGCCCTACAGTGGTATCCAAATCTGCCTTTATTGCTTCTGCCAGGATGTTATCTGGCCCTGCTGCCTTGCTGTTCTTTAGTTTCTGCACAGCCTTTCTGATCTCTTCTTTATAGGGTTTGTCACAGCTCATCTGGAGATCAGTTTCTGCTGGTTGGATATTTGTTGGGTTTAGTGGTGAGGGGTCTGTTAAGCAGTTCCTCATAGTGTTCCTCTCATCTATTGAGTTGACCTTCTTTGGTCATAAGGGTGCTACCTGCTTTATCTTGAACTGGTCTTTGCAGATTGCCATACTTGCCTTTGATGCTCTTGAGTGCCTGTATTTCCCACGGCTGCTTTCTTCTCTTTCCATACTTTGATCTTTTAAAGAGTTTCAGCAAATATCCATTCCTTTTGTTGAAATTTCCTGCAGCCAATAACTTCTTGACATGTTGATGTTAATGTATCTTTAAGATTTTGCGACTTGCTGTCAGTGTTGGTCTCGTTCTCAAACAAATCCTAGAGAACTTCTGTTTGTGTATTTTTGTCTTTTCCCCTGTCGTCTGTCTGTTCTTCCTTAAACTGCAGTCTAGAAGTTAGAAAGAGGTGTTCTGGTGCTATATCCTCTCCCCTTTTTACTCTTGCATCCTTCAGTGATCTTCTGAACTTCTTAGCTTATACAGATGTGATCTATTTTGTTCTCTGTAGTATGATCTAGTGATACACATGTCGCTTTGTAGATCTTCTTATGGGGGTAGATACTGCCCCCAACGACAATGCACAAATGCACAAATATAGCTTTTTCTTAATTCTCACTAATTTCTCCAAGTCCATGTGTTCCCACCTCCTCTGATGTTATCTTCTCCAATCTTTGCGTTAAAGTTTCCCATAAGGCTGGTGACATTTCTCTCCGAGTATTCGTCCAATATGTTCTGAAGTCTCATCTCTCTATCACTTCTCCACTGTCATTTATTGGTGCCTAGCATTGGATAACGTTCATCTTGATCCTCTGCTTATTTGTTTTGAACAATGCTGTGATCATTCTTGGTCTTTGGTCTTCTCATCCTATCAAAGCTCTCAGTGCAGATTTTCATGAAGTCAAAAGTATTTAAATACAAGTGTGCACCAATTACTAAAAGCTCCCATGTTGCAGTGCTGCAGTGGCCTGGCAGTGGAGGTGGAAAGTGGCTTAAAGTGTGTCCGAAGGTTAGGGTTTGTGGAGAAACTGGCTGCCACATAAGAAAATCTTGGAAAATAAGTGTTACGCCAACCACTTCTACCATGCCTGCCCTTTCTGCTTTACATTAGGAGTGAGTCAACCCCATGCCATATGTTCTCACCAGCACTCTCTCTCCATCTGCTCCATCTTTTTCTTTGCCCTTCTTTGTTTCTGTTTGTCTCCCTCACTAACTTTCCATCCTTGTGTTGAATATATATTTTTTTGCCCCCACAGATGATAAATACTGGGTGTTCAGGGAGGCTGACGTGTTGCCAGGATACCCACAGCCCTTACATGAGTATGGACAAGGAGTTCCACCACACAGCATCGACACAGCAATCTGGTGGGAGCCCAATGGATACACATACTTCTTCACTGGAGACAGGTATACCACTGACATGAACACATTTACTAATAATATAAAGAATGAGAGTTTTTTTGTCACCTTTTCATGATCAGTTTCCATATTTTAAAAGGTTTTGTACACTGTATTAGTTTTTAAATGTCTTCATACATCTTATTTTTCTGTGTGTAGGTACTGGCGATACAACGAGGAGACGCAGACTACAGACCGAGACTTTCCCAAACCAATCAGCAGATGGGGCAGGATCCCTACCTCACCCAAAGGAGCCTTCCTCAGTGACGACGGCGGTAAATAATGACTACAATACATTAAATACAGACTTTATTTGGAAGAAAGGAACATCAGAGCAGTTTGTGTTTACATTATGAATACACCAAAAGCTGCACTTTCATGTACTGCAGGAAAACAGCATGAGTGAGGAGAGGCAAAAGAGGAGGGAGGGAAGGAATGAAAGCTTAGAGGGGTGAAATGGGGTGTGTAAAAGAGAGGAGAGAGGGGGAAAAAATTACATTTGAGACCAGTTAGGCTGGAGCAAGCCGAGCAGAGAGAGAGAGAGAGAGAGGAGGGAGGGAATGAGAGCTCTGGTTTGAGGGTTGGCTCGTCTTTCCTTTGGAAATTAGATTTGTGGCAGAGCTGCTCTAAATGTGCTATGTAACAGTCAGATCTCATTTCCACCCCAACTTTAATATATATGTATACATATCATACATGGAAGCAAAACAACTTATTGTTTTACTGATTGATTCTTTTAGTGTGATATGAACATTTTTAGTGTCTACTCATGTGTTCTACTTATTAGAGAAAGTCTTCGGGGGGGGAAATGTGGTAATATGAGATAATAATAAGATAATGCTGAAAGAAGGGAAAAGGCTAAAATGGTCTCTAAAGAAACATTCCTGTGTCTGCTTTTTGTTTGCACAAAAAAGTGAACTTCATTTACCCCGTCAAGACAAATGTTTAAATAAATGACAAAAATGGCAAGAATTAGTGCACTGCCTGTTTTATGGCTTTATATCAGACTCTGCCTGCATGCCTGCTAATATCTACATAGATTTTTCTTTACATTGAATTGTGTCTTGTGTTATATCTTTAACTGTTTCACGTTACTAAATAGAGCAATGATAATCCAGACTATGCTGTAATGTAACTTCATAGCACATGCCTTTATAACAACAACCTGAGGCTAAAGGTTACCCATAATGCATTGGGTGATCCCCACTACGGAGCTCATAGTAACCCAAAATACACAACATCTTTTGTTCAGTTAGAGCTGATCAAACAACTGAAAGCCTGAAACATTTTTTAAAATGTTTAAATCATCTCTTTTACCTTTCTCTCATGCAGCGTTCACATATTTCTACAAAGGCAGCAATTACTGGAGGTTTGACAACCAGAAGACGGCAGCAGACAAAGGCTACCCTCGCTCCATCCTGAAGGATTTCATGGGCTGCGTCGGGGTCCCCGACCCTCCGCCCGACACAGACATCGACCAGGAACCTGAAGACAAGCCCGTCAACCCCTCAGACAGAGGCAAAGACGAGCACAATGAGCCGGACAGGGACTCGGACAAAGACACAAAACAGGACGAAGGCAAAGACTCGAAGCCCGACAGCTCAGAAGAAGAAGACGATGACAAAGTGAACGTCGTCGTGACGATGGCCGACAACGAATCGAAGGTCATGACCCTGATCATGGTGGCTGTTCCTCTGGTGCTCGTCCTGTGCATCCTCGTCTTAATCTATGCTATCCTCAGGACTCTGCAGAACAAAGAGACACCAAGGGCCTTGGTGCACTGCAAGCGCTCATTACAGGAGTGGGTGTGAAGAGTTAGAGGAGATAGAATCGGTATTTATGTGGTGCAGTCGCAGGCATTAAAATTTGACTCATGGCAGAGGTGGAAAGAAAGCTTCGACACAGTACTTTAGTCTCATAAAGCCAATGAGGACTTACCTCACCATTTTTGGCCCCTTGCTTCATTGTGAGAAACTTTTATAGCTGATGTGAAATAATGCAGGAGTTGTTAAGGTTGGAGCTGCAGTGCGTTTCCCCCTGCTGGCCTTGATTTCGGTCTTGACAGAAGTTTTTTTTCCTGCGCCTCCAAATGTCTGAAAAAGTACGTCTATGTCATAAAAAAATTTCCATCGCAACTTTGAAAAAAAAAACAGTGTGTCAGCCACTTTAGGTGGACTGTAAAAGACACATGACACATTAGCAATGGCCGTTTCTATCAGTTCTCATAACACAGAGGAGGGACAGGGTTTATTAGTAGTGTAAATGCAGACAAAGTCAATAACGCACATACATTATACAGAAACATACTGTACAGTACATGCACACGACCATGATTGCTTATAGCCATGAAAACAAATATACACATAATATGAACAAATCTTCCGTATTTTTTGACCAATCTTTGCATTTTTCTTTCTGTTTAGAACAGATTTTTTGCACTTTTAATGTTCATCACTCTGTTTTTGTTGTTGTTGTTGTTGTTGATGTTGTCTTCGTTTTGCCGAGGTTGCTCGACCACAGACGTGTGCGTGTTTATTAAACACACAGACACTCACAGGGGAAGCTCGTCCTCCGTCCGGCGCAGGAATGTCAGACAGCTGTGTGTGTCCATGGCCGGCCATCTCCCACTGAGCCCATCATGTCTGCCTTTCTCACACTCATACGCCAACACATGTATGTCACATGATCTCAAACCCCCTCCCCCGACTGCACTCGCTTGTGCATGCATGTCCACATATGCATACACGCACACATAAGAGACCACTTACCCAAACAAAGGCACATATAGAGTTTTTGCACACAGACACGAGGGCTCCAGCCTCCCCTCCTCCCATCACACCATATCTGTTCAGACTGCACCACTAAAAACACAATCCCAGCAGAGACATGTTGATATATGACTGGTGCCAGCGCCGGATGAAATACAAGAGGGGAGTTTTATTCACTTTTAACGAGAAGCATTGCGAAAAGTTGCAGTTGTTTTTTTACAGATTGTCAAAAGTCAACCTGCGAGGAGCAAAAACCAAGCAGTATCTGTCTTCCTCTAACTCTCTGCATCCCCTTTTTTCATGCTAAAGCTAAATAGAGTCAAATATAATTAAATGTACAAGAGAGAAGCCTGCAGGCTAGAGAAGAATGGGGTCGAGGTCTGGTTTCCATTAAGCCCACATGTTGCTGATTTAGTAGTGTAAGGCATGAGGAGGGGGGGGGGGGAATGCAAAAGAAGGAGGAGGAATGAAAATGGTGGTGGGGAGTGAGGAGAAGGAGGAAATGAGAGAGAATGAGATGAAGAGGGGAAGAAAGAAACACAGATTGAGGAGGGGATAGAGAGGTCTCTGCCAGCATTTCCTCTTCAGCCTTCTTTTTGAAAAGGAGGAGCGAGGGGAAAGCGGGGGGAGAGCAGCGCTGGCGTTGTGCCTCCTGACCTAGATCAGCCAAAGTCCGCTCCTCCTTTTTTTAAAAACTCATCTTGTTTTTACTCTGCTCATTGTTGTGAGATGGAGATGACTTCCTTTGAAGCCCCCCTCCTCCCTTCCTCTTCTATCCTTCTGTCCGCTCCCTCTTTTCCTTGTTGTTTGTCCGTTCTCAGTCTTTTTTTTTCTCTCTTTGTTTTGTTTCCATGCTGTACCTAAAACCTCTGCCTGTGCTCCCAATTGTATTAATCTTCTTCTCCACTCTTCTGGAAAGTAGGCTGAAGCATTTTACAGATAATTAATGCACATCTTTCATATGTGCAGGATTTGGTGTGTGTCTCTCCTCCCACTAGATGTCTGTCTGTTTGTCTTTACCTCGCTTTTTTTGTGTGTAAAGTGCTTATTAACTTCATGTTGGTGCCTTTACATTTTGCTTACTTTGCCGTATTGTGCCTTTTTTTCTGTGAATATCGGGGGGCATTTTTTTTGTACTACAAATAGCATGAGGGAAAGTCTTCTTTAAATGCTTTTCTTCCCTTTTTTTTATTCTACTTATCATTTGTAGTTTTGTACATTTTTGTTTCTGTTCTGGATTTTGTGGAGAACAGCAGTAGATGACATTGTTGATGCATGCAGGGCATGTTCTGTAAGGCCTGTGCACTCCTGTGTAGAGTACGTTAAGGAATTCACAATAAACTCACAGGTAAAAGCAACACACGTCTTGTTGTTTGTCATACTGTGTAAGTTAACAGCTTCATGTTGTTTTAATCATGCAGTTTTAACCTGTGGTGCAAATGTCAAGTTCAAGGTTTTGTTTTTGACCACAAGAGGGAGTCATTGCCTCTAAAATGTCACACTAAATCTTTATAATGTTTTCCAGAATAAACACAATAATAAACTACAACAGACAGTGAAAGCTCATAAAAAAACATGTGTGTGCTTATACACAGATACAGTATTAGAAAGGTGTAGTATTGATGAGTATTATTTTGACTGATTGATAACACTTTTCTATTTTAACAACTGGAGTTAATAGTTGATACTTTTCAGGTTAAGACTTATTTTACCTTTTTTTGTATAAATACTGCACATCTGAATATCTAAATATCTTAATGTCTTCAGTTGCTTAATATAACTGATTTCATGTGGAGTATTACTGAATGTCCTGAGGCTGATAATATAAAACCTTCAAGAGATGTGATATCTATAATAATTCACTGCATTTAGGGACATGGTTGTACTCATATCAAGTTATAAATAGTTCAGTTTAAATTGCAAAGAAGTGCAAACATTCGTTCCCTTCAAAAGAATTATTTTTAGTGTAGATGATGGCAATGTTTGTCTAGCAAGACTTCATTTAAAAACAAATGAACAGTTTATAAGATATGATGCTCATTTATAGATTACAATAGCACTCTGTAAAGTACTTAAATTACACCTTAACCAACTACAATAGTAATCTAATCAAATATTACAATATATAATATGTGTGATTATTAATGTGAATGAGAATTTAAATACATAACACACTTTCTCTCTTTACAATGAGAACTTGTACATATTTGGTGCTCATCCTTCTCAATTTCTCCTTTTCTTTAATGCAGTACTATATTGCGATGTAACCACGTTTAATAAAGGAACTGTGTGTGTGCGTGTGTGTGTGTGTGTGTGTGTGTGTGTGTGCGTGCGTGCGTGTGTGTGTGTGTGTGTGTGCATCCCTGTGTAATTCTCTTCTCTGTTGTGAGTGAATGAGTGCACCTTCCTGTGTGTCTTTATGTCAGAGGTAATCAGGATTAGTTGCTGTCACAGATCATCCACTGGAGCTTTACCTCTGCACCCGCTTTCTCTTTCATCTTGTCTCTGATACCCTTCCCTCATTTCTTCACACTTTCATAACCCCTTGTTTTTTAATACCCCCCCCCCCCCCCCCCCCATTGTTTTTTTAAACAATAAAATGAATTTATTATCAACACATTTAGCAAAAAATAAAAACTTTGAACTATATAGTTTCCTGGAAAGTGTCACCAAAGTTGGAGACTTGTTCAGTTTGCATACTCTCACACACATCCACTCTTCTCTCCATCAAGGCTTTTTCCATACTGCCCCGGTCCACTGTCTTTACCAGATGTTAAATTAGGATTGAGGCCAGTGTGCAGTGTGGTGCTGGCATTTTCCAGCCAAGGGTCTGTGCTATCGACCTTTTCACCCAGCTTATCTCCTGCTGAGCTGATAATGGGATCTTCGTGCTACCTCCTGCTTCATCAGCACCATAAATTGTTCCGTAGTTCTCATTCTCAAACACAAAACAGCAGGCCTCACTTGATATGGGATGGAATGTTTTTCTTCCCGTTTGTGGTTTTCTGACTTCCTGCTTGTCTGTCAAACTCACCGAGTGTCCACATGTACATTTTCCACCGATGCTCTCGCAGGTTGTTTGGTTGGATGTGAGGATGGAAGTTCACATTGTTACAACCAATAAAAACACATGTGCCATGTGTTGTTTACCAGAGGCTCAGTTAACGAGGGCAGCCCTTGATCCCTGCTAATCACTTTTTGACACAATACCAGGCTTTGTCTCTTCCTCTTCCTCCACCTCCATTCTTCTCATCTAATCATCTTTATCTTATTTCTCCTTACCTCCCCTTCCTCCTCTTTTTTCTCTCTCCTTCATTCCTTACTGTTTGTCTCACTTTCATCCATACCACCACATTCCTCTCTCCATCCATCACTCTTAAACAGTGGTGGAAGAACTATTCAGATCTTATACTTTTTAAGTACCAATACAATAAGCAAAAATGCTCTTTAACATGCACAATTTCTAACTGACTTTCATGTCCTCCTGACTTCAATGATCCCAGAAAATTAAAATCTACTCAAAAAAAGTACCTCAAATACAAATCTGTACTTAATTACAGCGCTGTAGTTAATGCACATATTTACTTTTCACCAATGCTGTTAGACATCTCAGGCTATCTTGGAGGAATTTGCTCAGATATTCCTTTCCGAGCTGGGAGCATTAGATAGAAAGTCAATCATCAGAGCCCTGAGCAGACCCTGAGACTAATAAGCTTTGCCTTCCTGTCTGTCCCCCCCTGACTGTTATTTAGTCATAAGGTTGACTTTATATAGCTCATCGCTGGGCGGTCTGCAAGAGGCCCTGCGTCACTTGCTGGGGATAAAACTGTAATGAGGATGGGATAGGAGATAATAGGGGATGCAGATGACAACGTGGAGAAAAGAATAGTAGACTGTCTGCCATATGCACCAAGAGAAAGTGCTTATTGGACAGAAAGGGAAAAAGAAAGAAGAACATTTGTTTCTCTTCTTTGTAACTTTATTGTGACAAAACTGACACTGAAAACAAATGATCTTCTTTCTGAGACCAAACATATAACAAAAAGTTCACTTCTTTTGCATAATGATCCAGAAGCAACAATTTAACCCTTACATGCTGTTCATATTCTGACTCATAATTAGTCTCTATGCCATCAATCCTTAATAATAAATGTTTGATTCATTCTTCTGTTTGATTAGAAAAAAGACATTCATGATCTCTATTTTATGGTCCAGGACAACATTTTATATAAAATGATGAATACAAATAACAATGTGTTTGAATGCTGATTTTTTAATTTTCTTAATAAACACAGGTCACACTTGTGCATTTGCATATCTAAAAATTTGTATTAGCTGCATAAAAATTAAAACAAATATGCATTTTATTTCCATTTCTGTATACTGTATCTGTATCTGTATTTCTATCACATAAGGAAAATTCTAGATAAAAGAAATGTGCATAAGGTGTTTTTACAGCTCTCAAATGAAAAAAATAGGTCAAATTCGAACCCTGAACAGTATGTAAGGGTTAATTAACACAAATAAATAGCTTGAACCTCCAGGTGATCATAGAGAGAAACATCACTTGCATGAGAAATGGTTTGGGAGGTCATTCATTAGACTCCAAGATGAAAAGATGAACACCTACAGAAGAGTTAAAGGTAATACCTGACTAATATTATAGCTTGTTGAAAAGTGCATTTTCAGTGCAACAGTTTCAGTTTCACCAGCAGCGTTTAATTCATTGAGGTGACCACATGTTGCTTGTTGCCTTCCCTCCTGGTGGTGGGTGACAACAACAGTTTCTATGTTACGGGGATGAAGATACGTTTTCCTGTTGTTAATCTGCAATAGCTCACAGGCCAGGATTGTGCCTCGACCTTCAGGTGGTGCCGGTTAATCCCGTTAGCCCCAGGGAACCACATTGGAATACCCAGCAGACCTGTGCTGGCTGTGCCGCACTCTGGATCTCTACGCCACCGGCATGCAGAACCACCTGTAGACACACAGGTAAGAAAAACAGGTGTGTTATCTTGTAAGCAGGGAAATACATCATTTAATGTATAGATGGCTTGAGTGGTGAAATGAATACCTGAGAGCTGATGTGAGGTGAGTGTCTTGGTTTAGAGACAGTGATTGAAATACAGTGTTTTTGAGAGCTGAAATGTGGATGTCATTATGGTTATATAGTACATAGAGGTGTATATAGTATACAGTTGAGTCTTGTATAAATTGGAACAAATGATTCCCTAATTCTTAAAATCAATAGATGAATTATATCTTTAGAATTTCAGTTGTTTTTCTTTTTCTCTGGTTCTTATTAATGAATGTTCTTTTTTTAATGGCCAATGAGGAGGACGTACAGTATGTCAGGAGTTGATTTAGGCATTTTAGCAGCAAGCAGGGCTGTAGATTAGTTGGTGGGCAGCACTGCACCATTTAATCCAATGGTACAAAAATGAGATTAGGCCAAGAAGAAGCCCCTCTGATCTCTGCTGATTGGGACACTGTGTCAAGAATCATGTTGGGATCACAACAAGAGGTCAAGCAGCTTTGTTAAGAAGTCTTATATGTGGATTTTCCATGAACGGATTCTGTATAGAAAAACACTCTCACAGTTTAAACATGTGACAACTACGAGAGCTGTGAAATTTGGAGGACATTTGTGGAGAATACACATAATGCTCCAAGATGTGTGTAAGAATCTAGTTGGAATCCAGGAATAAAGCAGTGGATTACTGGAAAGAATGATTGAAAGGCAAATGTATGCTTTAGTTTTGTACCTGGAACAATGTGACATTTTAGATTTGTTGTTATTATCCTTATTGTTTTTCTCTTCACTTTTCTGCCTTTCTGGCCTCATTTTGGTTATATCAGATATACAATTAATGTCCCCTTGGTTGAGGACATTCACTAGATCTTTGATGATGCGATTTGAAATATTTTCCTATGCCCGAATACAATGATCGTATAGTATGCTACCAAGAAAAACAAAAAACTTATACCGTACCAACCAAAAAGTTCTCTTTGATATATAAAATTGTGATTATGGGTTTGGGTCCCAGGTACTTTTTGATATTTAGAAATAACCATTGTGTTTGTCATGACAGATAAGTTAAGCTGTCCTGGTTGTCCTCAGCTTGCTTCCTGTGGTCCGTTAGCAGGACATCTTGCAGGTTGAGTGGCTCTTTGCCCCGTTGCTAACATGGATTATCTCAACAGGCTGATAAACTGTCACAGTGGATAATACGCAAAATTGAGATTAAGACAGACAAGGAGATTTACAGAGCTGACTCTGTAAATCTCTCTCCTCCACAGTAGGTGTTCATTTGTGACTCATTTCTTCCCCTATCACACTGATTTAACCCTTTGTCACCTGTGGAGGCTCCTGGTAAAAGCAGCTTATGGTGCACTGCTGCCTGACTCTCCTCTGACTTATGACTGCTGTTCACCTCATCTCTCAGTTAACTGGTAGACTCTGAATCACATCCCTGGCAGCATGTACCACTGCAAACGTTTGTAAAAGCCAGTTTTCAATTATGCCTCAGAAAAGAGACAGGCCAAAAGTGTCTCCTGAGATAAAAGCAAAGGAGGAGGAGGAGGCAGGTGAATGACCTTCATCAGTCCTCATTAGTTCCAGCTGAGGGCTCTCTGAAGTGGCTGCTTTAATGAAGACATGAGTAAAGAGTTAATTGGGAATTATCTTCATTATCATCATTTTCATCAACATTATCAGCAATGTTTGATAAAGGGCTTTATTAAAAGGGTTGACTGTGTGTGTGTGTGTGTGTGTGTGTGTGTGTGTGTGTGTGTGTGTGTGTGTGTGTGTGTGTGTGTGTGTGTGTGTGTCCGTGTCCGTGTCCGTGTCCGTGTCCGTGTCCGTGTCCGTGTCCGTGTCCGTGTCCGTGTCCGTGCGTTCGTGCATGTGTTCAACAGGATGTTTAACTGGGTGGTGAAAGTGGTCCCCCAACCCCCCGGGACAAATGAAGCTGACAACGACCCTGCTGCTGTACGACAACACACACACACACACACACACACACACACACAAACACACACACACACACACACACACACACACACACACACACACACACACACACACACACACACACACACAGTTTTACCTCTGTCACTTTTGGGGTATTTACATAGACTAACATGAATTTCTTTGAGACTTACCTAACCATAACCAATAACCACTACTTGCCTAAACCTAACTCTTACCCTAACCTTAACCACTGACCGAAAAATCAGTGTTTTACCAGTTGGGGACATGGCTTTTGTCCCAAGTTGCAAAAGTTGTCTCCAGTCAACTGGACTGGTGTTAAGTCTAGTTTGGGGTATTTACACAGACTTAAATTCATTTCCTGGAGACTTACCCTAACTCTAACCTTAACCACTGACCCAATCAGGTCCCAAATTAACCCCCCACCCCCACACACATACTCACACAAAAAAAACCTCATAAAACTTTGTTACCACACATATTGACAATAACACACTTGCACACATACAGTAGAGCATCATCAAACAGACTAGTGAGACACAGTAACAGGATGTGTAATGTGTCACTTTCTTACACCACTTCTCTGTGTCTCTCTGACCTTACAGGACTGCTCCAAAAACAAAGGAGGTGAGAATTATGACTTGTGTCATGCTTTTTTTGCACCCATAAACATGTGTGTACACCTAAATTGGATCACCCCTTCACTGTCACTCTTTTTAACTTATAAACCCCCACAGCAAAGAATCCTGCAGTGAAAAACAAAGAGGAGGCTTCAGAGGAAAGGTAAGCCTCCACCAACACCATTATGTATATGAGTGTGTGTGTGTGTACATGCAGTGAGATCTTACAGTCTTTCTTCACCTCCTCTACAGCCAGGGCCAGGCTGGAGTAATAGGCTGGCTGTCTAATGGGTTCGTCAGCTCCCTGCCGCAGCCTGCTAACTCACCTCGACTCAGCAGATCCAACTCAGAAGCCGTGAGTGTATAGATGTCTGAGTGAACAGGTTGTCCACCAATAATACAAAAAGTACAAATGAGCTGTACAACTAGACACCCAAATACCTGGAAATACCTGCTGGTATATCAGCCTGATGTTTGGCTTACATTAACTACTAGATCTCAGCATGTCATGAATACGACTGCCCCCTATGACATTCTTATGACATCTCAGACAGTGATAACACTGACATTTTTTAAAAAACATTTTAAAGAATTTTTTTTTTTTTTTTTTCAACTGAGTGGAGTTAGTGGGATGTACAGCAGATTGAAGTAAGCATCAATCAAACATATTCAGAAGTCTTTCCAAGCAAAGATAAATGACTTAAAAGTAGAAAAATAAGGAATGATAAGATAATATAGAAAAAAATCTTTAAAGATTTCAGGATAATATTAATTTTGCCCATGAAAAGGAAAACAAATGCTAAACATAACATAATGACGATTGTCTTTTCACTTACTTTGATGACCATTCACAATAAGACAGCTAAATGGATACTCCAGTGTCATATGTTGGGTGATAGTATTTTGACAGACCTGTATGAAGCACAAAGACTACTCTAATGTGGAACGTAGCAGCATTTATTTAAATGACAGTATATGACACAGATTATCAGACTTTTATCATTCACAAAAATCAGACCAAAGGAAACCAGGCTCATCTGTGGGGGAATAACGTGTTGCCTTGTCAGTTCTCCCCATCATGATAGAGTAATAGTAGTAATGGCTTTTTTTCTGTCTCTTTTCCATCCACCAGGTCACAGAGGATGGAGAAAGGTAGAGTACGACTAGATAAGTGAACATGTCGCACAAAATATGCCATCTGAAGATGTAAATGAATAAAAGCTTGTTTCTCTCCAAGGTCTGGCGTGATAGGCTGGGTGGCTCAGAGTCTGACCAAGGTGCTGCCTCAGCCCGATGAGAAGTACAGAGAGACTAACGGTCCCGATGATGATGAACACACTGAGGTGAGACCCAAGCCACTTAACCAGTGATTCAACATTACAATAACACCTCAACTACCACACAATACTACCTTAAACTCACATGCCATAAAATGATTTACCAGAAAACCAGAGCAAATAGACTAATAGGACCGAGTGATTCAGCCAAGCAACACAAAAGCTACGTCACTGAACCGTGTGACACATGACTTGAGCAACTTAATGCTGTCTCACGGGTTTTTAAGACGTAATCATTTGGAAGGATTAAACTACAAGGGATTTATCCTGTTTGAACAGAGCAATACACGCAATACACTCATTTTATAGTTTCTCACTGAATAAATACTGTAACAATGTCAGATGATTAATATTAAAGCATTTCATTGATGTTTTGTTATTGTAAATTATACAAAAAGTAAACATTGTTAAATTGATCAAGTGAAAAGTAAGTTAATAATCTACCTCTGTTTTAAACCAGACTTGGGAAATGATTTGAATTATATCTACAGTCCTCCTTTGACCAAATTCTGTGAACCTCCAATTGTATCCTAGTCAGACCCCATCAGTGTCCCACTCACACAGACATGGGATCCATACTGTGCAGGGAAATGCCAGCCTGTCACTAACCTCTGTAGGGCCCTACCCAACTCCTAGAAAAAATGTCATCATAAAGAATAAAATATGAAACTAAACACAATCTGTTGTCTGTTGGTTTGACTTTGAATGCATTTTTCTCTGCGGTTATAGGTGTATGATGTAAAAACAATGCCAGGTAAGTTTTTTCATCATGTTTCTATGTTTTTCCAATTTATAAAGCCTGATGTTTGAATAGATTCAATCGATCTCAACCCTTACATACTGTTGAGGTCCCTTTTTTACATTTGAGAACACCATGAAACGTTTCTTTTAGCCAGACTAAATTCCTAATGTGACCCAGAGTGTTCAAAAATGGAAATAAAATGCATCATTTTTAACATTTTTATGCAGCTGATGCACAAGCTGATTTTTATATATGCAAATGTGGGAAAAAAAATTCAAAAATAAGCATTCAAACAAGTTGTATTCATCCTTTTTCATAAAATGTTCTCCTAGACTATAAAATTGTGATTTTAATAATTCGATAATATTAATCAAACTTATGGAGAATTGATGAATATGAGTTGGTGTACAGACTACTTATTAGTCAGATATGAACAATATGTAAGGGTTAAAGTTTGAATGTATAAAAGAGAGGAAATATACAAATGGATACATCATATCTTTTTGTGAAGAAGTAAGCTTTATAATATTAGAATACAGTCAAATAAATTCCTTACTGACTGAGCTGTCTCATCAATCTGTCTGTATGTTCAGATTTTGATCCCCTCCCTCACATCCCGGTGGTGGAGATGGTGTCAGAGGACGAGGAGTCACAGGTGGAGATTCCAAACCCTCAGTTCACTCCCAAGTGAGTATCTCTTACTACACATCCACAATTAATCAAGCTAAACTTTACACCAACATATACTAACAGCAGCAGACACATGATGGGCACCTTTGCCCAAAGTGTCTGTTAGGCACCCACCCAAAGACATACACACACCAATACAGGTTGTTGAATTAGCTATAAAATGTAACTTTCTCTTTTTCTGCTGCAGTGTGGTGAACTGGATAAAGCAAATAATCCCCCAGCCAGTTGTACCTGGTGCTGTACCAGAACAACAACCCAGCGGTTCCTCCCGCAACTCTCTGGACAAAAGTACACACACACACACACACGCACACACAAACACAAACACACACACACACACACACACACACACACACACACACACACACACACACACACACACACACACACACACACACACACACACACACACACACACACACACACACCAGAGACATTTTAATTTTGATTTCATTTAAGGGACACATGTTTGAACAGCGTTTTGTCCTCTCTGCAGTTCTGTCTCCACCACCTGAATCTCTCAGTGGAATCTCACTGGATACTGACAGCAAGGCCTCGAGGTACGTTTGGATCCTTCACTGTCCTTTTTAATGACAGGGAGTAACTCTTTCTTGCCACGAGATAAAATGACACATGATCTCCATGGGTCTGACTGTGTGTGTTTATAGGTGAAGTGTAGGTCATCCAGAACAGGCTTTTTCTCACAGGAGACATTTTGACTTGTCATGGCAGGATAGGTGTAGGTGGAACTAATAATGCTAATGAGGACTCAATTTAATTAAAATGTCCCAGAGAGCAACACCAGTGAGCTATCGTGCAAAATATCATAGCATTGAACTGGCAAAGTAAATGGTAAATACAGTCATGATTAATGCTATTAGTTACCCCTGTGAATTTTCCTCTATGACATTTCAATGTCTGCTATGTATAATATCTATTGGTTGAGGCCTTTCAGAGGCTGGCCCTGTACTGAACTTATCTCTGCTTTGTCTCCAGCATTCCTTTAATTTTCAACATATTTAAGCAACTAAAAATGTTGGCTGCCCTGAGCAAAACCTGCTCATGGACAAAGGCTAAAACATGCTTCAACATAATATTACACAGCAAATAGAGCTTCAGGCATGAGGGTCATAATTGGCTTCATTTGTCATCTATTCATCTGGTATCTTACTACCAGGGATGTTTGATTTATATCGTATTTCTAAAGTAAACAATTTAAGAGTGTACAGTTCATTAGTTCCACTCTCCACAGTGTGGTCGGCTGGTTCGTGTCAGGACTGGGCCTGAAGATACCTCAGCCCGTCACTCAACCCAAAAATGAAGCTCCGGTAAGTTTTTTTTTCCTTTCATCCCTTTTAACTTGTCCTGTAATTCATCATTTATCATCTAGTCTTTCTAGACTCATATTTATAGCAATTCAACGTATACCATTGCTTTCTTTTGTATTTCAACTCTCAGGGTACAGCTGAAGTTCTACAAAAAGGTGAGTTGAGGTTTTATTCCCTTTATTATACTTTGGTTTAGTTATAGAAAACCCTCCGCACGCCATTCTCTTATCAACACCGCTTTTCTTTAAATGCCACAGTTCACAGTTCAGTCAAGTGGATCTGCAGTATTTTACATATTTTTTTAAGTCACTAGAGAATAATGCCCCCAGCTGGCAGAAAGCATCTTTTTAACAACATGGGGTGTTGCAAGTGATGAACAGATGAAAAACATGAATCATTTACACAGATGTCTTTTCTCCCTCTGAGTAACCCTCTGCGGGTCCATGTAACATTTATCATAAAAAATTTAAAAAAACGAAAAAAACCCATTGCATGTGTTTTTCTGTTGAAGCACCCTCTCGTTTCTGCCCCCCTAGTTTATGAAGAGGTGTTTTGGTCGGACGGTCGGAGTCTAACTCAGTACCTCTTCTCCTTCTGTTTCAGGGGGGAAGGCGCTGCGAGCCCCTTAAACAGCAGGAGGAGACGACTGGGGGACGCTCTGATTCTCACAGACAGACAGACATATACCAATAAACATGTTGTATTGTTGGCAGAGACACGGTTGCTTTAAAATGTGCAGCTCAGTACAGTCATTAGGCAGCTGTCAAACACTACAAGAATATAGAGATATATTCAACTCACCTTACTGTACTCAATACAGTTTCATATGAATGTATTACAACTTAGCGTTTGTGCACAGTTTGAGATAAACTTTAAAACTTGTGTACTGTATTATATTTAGCGTAATTAGACGTGTTTTGTCTTCAGTGAGATGGATCTTTGTGATTTTGCACATTTTCTGTTTGACAGAAACATTTAGTGATGGCAATTGATTTGAAATCACTGTAGGTTTCATACACAGACGATTGCAGACAAGATACGTCTCTGCATCTTTATTGTGTTTTAACCTATGGCAATGTGCACTATGCATTCATGTTGCTATTTTCATATCCAGAAAAAGAACAATAATGGGAGATCAAAAGATGATGCACCATTTATAAATGAATACACAAACATGGTTCTGTCCTTTCCCACTTAACTGACAGAAACCTGGAAATAATAATTAAAAGGCAGCTATGTGTATTAATTATTGTGTTGTTTCTGAACAGTATAAACTATACCTGTATTTATACAGATACAGATGACATTTAGAGAAGTATCAAAATAGTTCATTTTTCATGAATAAATCTATTATTTATTTTGCTCAAAGCAAGTTCAGTTTGAGTCTTGACATGTAACTGTACATGTAGTTTTTACAAAGGTTTTGTTGAGGTTGCACAACACAAATATAAGATTATTGTGTGCTGTGTAAGGTCTGCTTTGATCCACTTGATCTGTGTCTATGGCCTTGAACTGTGAAATGTGGCCTGGGAGTGTGGCATGGTGTTATTCCAGCCTGGTTTGACATGATTTTAGAGAACATTATTTTCATTGTCAGGCAGAGAAGGTGGTAAAACACACCCGTAAGGTAACATACTGTGATGTAAGGATATTGCAGGAATAATAAAGATTCAGTGTGTGAAATGATCAATGTGGTGGTTTTATCTGACAGCATCTCTCCATAACACCTTCCATTACCAGCTTGAACCCTCACCAGCTCACAGTGAATTAAACACGGTTAGCTGTAGTTATTTAACATTTTAAGTTTAGTCATTTTAAAATGTTAGTTATTTAAAATCTTTTTCTAAGAGTGAAGTAGAATAATTACGATCCTTGACATGTGCAAGAAGAGCAAAACCATAATCTAAAAATACTCATTTACCAGTATCGAAAGTAAAATCAGTCGTTCATAACTGTGAGTCTTTTATTGTAAACTCAATTATTATTCACATGCATGGAAGTGTAACAAGCATTTAAGTGTTGTGGCAGATTAAAGTGGAGCTAATATTAACTTCTTACACTATCATACACTGTTTGATAGTTAAATCTATAACAATGCATTGTATTTTATAACATGGTCAAATGTTTCGTATATAAAATACCAGTTGGCAAACTAACTATAGCTGTTATGGAGGAGGATTAGGGCCACATGTGAAACATGTATTTGAATTCTGAGTTTAAAGCATCCGAAATCGCATACTACGCTCTACATACTCAATATGTGTGCTATCATTCAACACACTAATAAACAATGGTATGTATCTCCTTGACACACTTGAGCTATAATTAACACGTCACTTCCTGAGAGCCTCCTTGCTGATTGGAGACGTGTAACCATGGTAACCTATGCCAATCATAAGGTCTTAACTAATTTAGAAAAAGAAATTACAAGCAAAGCAAAACCTTACTTGAATTGAAACGCTGCATGGGTCGCTGTCCGTCATTGTCTGTTATGTTACTGTTGTCACCATTATTGCATTGCATTGTGGGATATTTATGCCAGTGTAGTGTCCAGAAATAATATGCACATCACGTACTACTGGTTTCATACTACAGTTTTGAACATACTAAAAAACCTCATATACTGTTTTAATGTACTGAACAGCATGTTAGTATGGAGTTTCAGATGCAGGCAGAATTCTGACTATAAACTCAGATGTTTAAAAAAAAGTTCTCATATTGCCCTAATCCTCTTCTGTAAACGGCCAAATAAATATAATATCTCTGAAATGTAGATGTGTAAAGTAGCAGAAAATTAAGTACCTCAGAGTTGTACTCAAGCAGGCTACACTACACCACCAACATGTTTGATGCCACCATAGTTAAGTCTAATCTACATAGGCCCAGTCAAAGTCAACCACACTGCACTGACCTCTTACACACAAAATGACCCTTGTCACCTTCTTATAGCTTCAACCAAACTCAAACCTGACATGGTACTAGAAGATGTGGATTCAGACAACGAGGGGCAGCAGAAATGTGTAACTAAGACCAAAGCTGCAGCAACATCTGCATCACCGCCTCAACCATCACCATCACCTGCAGCACACCAACAACAGGAAGAGATACAGCAGCCACGAATCAGTTCGGTGGCATCCACGCAGTCCCAAGAACCAGAACCAAGAGAGAGCGAGACAAAATTGTCCCTGGAAGACGCTGAGACCCAGACGGGCCGCTGGACGCCATTTATTGAAAGCATCAAGAGGGAGGCTGAAGATGTGGCCATGGCCACCATGGAGGAACGGTAAGGCTGCTGAAAGTGGTCAGACGTGCAGCCTCAACCATTTTTAAAATTGAATAATAATCTAATTAATTTCAGGTTAATTATTAGTGTTAATTAAATGGATTTGATTAACTAAATCCTAAAGTAGTACTGACTCTGATTAATAGCTTCTTTAGTTTCTATGAAGCCAACAAACTGAACTGCATTCAAAATATTTAAATGGGATTTTTAAAGTCTTCTGCTCTTATATTTAATATGTGCAAAATATCTGACATCACCAATGTTCATCAATTACATCCATCCAGTTCTCTTAACTCTTACATACTGTTCAGGGTTAAATTTGACCAATTTTTACATTTGAGAGCTGTAAAAAAAAAAAAACACATTCCTTTTAGCTGGGCTTTTCCTAATGTGACCCCGAATATTCAAAAATTGAAATAAAATGCATATTATTATTTCTATTTTTGAGCAGCTGATACACATTTTTGTATATTCAAATGTACAACATTGAAAAAACACCATTCAAAGATGTTGGTGGTTTAGAGCCAAGTGGTTTAGTTGCATCATCATCAAGTTTCATAAAATCACATTATATGCATCATATCATATCAGTGCACCCTGCATGTCTCCAGCTTGCTGCAGGAACGCACGGAGATGGCACGTATGGCTGAGGAGGTTGCCCGGCATACAGCTGAGATGGCCATTAGACAGATGGCCATTGAGGGACAGTCCATCAAACTCTCACTGGGGAGTCAAGAACTGCTCGAGGAGCCTGAAGTCGAGTAAGATGTTGTGCTTGAGAGCTGTGTGACACTTAGATGGAGCACGTGTACATGCGTGGCAATATGTTGGCACTACAGCATCCTCGTGAAGTGATGTGACTCTGTGTGTTCACTGTGAGCAGGCTGCCGGTGTCACAAGAGGAGAGCGAGATGGAGCACAGCAACGTCTCAGAGTAAGAACACAAATATAAAAGCTTCTCAGTTCATAACTCCTTTTAGATCTGTCCCTCAACCCACTTACCTAGAATCATTACATAGGAGATTTCACCCTCTCCCTTAAGAGGAGCTGTAGCTGTGTCTACTAGATAAGAGTGTTTATAGCACTGTTTTTTTAAAAGCCCTTACACACACGTAGTTCACACACGCACACAGATGTTTTCATTTCTGCCAGCTGATCAGACCTCTCCTCTGGACTGTGTGGGCAGGTGCAAACTGGGCCCTTCTGTGAGGACAGGACAATTTAATACATTATTGTTTTGTATCATTTGTGACACAGCTCCAACTGGCCCCAGCTGCACCGCTCATTTAATACAGAGCAAAGCATCTGTTTCATTATTTAAGAAGTAACCAGCAATCCTTGAAAAACACAAAAGGTCATTGGACAAAACTTACTGCTAATATTTCTAGAATCCCAGAAATCTCCTCTACAGGATGAAAAGATATTCTTTCTTTTTTTCTTTCTTAAAAAAAACACAAAAACATTATTAGTCTTTGAATATTCTGGAAATACTTTTGTCTTCAGGAGCTTCAGGGGGAAAAAATGCTTAGCACTGGGAACCAAAGGTAATACACAAGGGGCCAGCCCTAATCTGACATCTAATCAACCATGGTTATTGAAATATGTGTGTGTGTGTGTGTGTGTGTGTGTGTGTGTGTGTGTGTGTGTGTGTGTGTGTGTGTGTGTGTGTGTGTGTGTGTGTGTGTGTGTGTGTGTGTGTGTGTGTGTGTGTGTGTGTGGGTGTGGGTGTGTGTGTGTGTTCAAGGCCTCTTTTATACATGGAGCTGTAAACTGTAATTGGTGACTGTTTAACCTCAGATATAAATCTCCACATGTTGTCATTGTCTCCAGCATGTAGAGCTTGTTGAGCTGATGAAAGAACTCTTATTGAGAGCTTTGAGCTCCAGTATCTCCACTTCTGGTCGCACTCATGTTGTTTCAGTTTCCAGCTTCTTCATTGTCGGGTCTCGCACTAAATCCCGTGGGCTCTCGTTATGTGATCTCCGCGCGCAGCATCACACTACCTTGTCATAGCAACCGCAGCTTCCCTTGGCAACAGCCTTCCTCCCCCCTCTCAACGGTTCCCCCGGTAACCGTTTGCACCTGCCGCCGCTGCTGCTGCTGCTGTGTCGCGTCTGAGGACACAGGGAGAATGATGATGGATGGAGATGTTATGGGATATTTTCCCAGTTGTTTCTGTAAAATTTCCAAAATCTCCTGATCTGGTTTAAACGACCTCGCGGCTGAGTTTGCTTCACTTGTCGCGTCTCGTCGCTCGTGGACATTTTCTGAACCGATACGCTCGCGAACATTGACAGAGAAAGTGAGTAATGTTACCGTGTTAAATGGTCGGGGTTGAGTAATGGACAGACATACTCTATTAAATGAATAAGTTTGACCAATGACTTAATACTAACTTTATTACTGCTCTAATATAAACGGCCTGCCTGTTACAGGTGGTTAGAGTCTTTTAAATGAGCCAGTCACATATGAATATTATTGGATACATTTGCACAGTGGCGATTTTAGACCCTTTTTATGGGTGCTCAAGTGCCACTAAATTTGATCTCAGCATCACTAAAAATAAATAAATTATTATTGTTGTTTTTTTTCCTAAAAAAATATTAAATACAACTTTAATTATTTCGCGAGCCTGTCTGTTAGAGATGGGACAAACACTTATGCTACAGGTTCAAATGGTTTTATTTTAACAGGTCTAATGTACTTTGGATAGTTCTGTCATAAATATTGTCTTTCCCACAGGGTTCATTATGAATTCAATGTCTGCATATTTTCACACACAGTAATAATCAACACATCACATGTTAACTAAATGTGTTGAAACATGCACTGTAAATGCACTGGTAGATACATAGGCCAAAAACCTACAAACAAAAAATGTGCCTTAAAATATAAACCATGCAGTGTCTTTAATGTTTCCTGTTTATTCTAGCTGCAGTAATCATGCCATCTGATTTACACCACAGGTCTTGAATCCCAGTTTTTTTTTAAATGTCACATACACCTTTAAAAGTGAGCCACATCCAATTCCTGTGTCTTCACTTTAATTTGAGTTGTACTGTAACTGCCTGTGCTGGTAGATATTGACTTTATGGACTAAAAATTGCTTGAAGAGTACGATCTAAATTTTGCTATACTGCAGGTTTTCCCCAGAAATATCAGCATATCCATCCTAATTGTACTACCCTGTTAATTATATTAAATATAACCCACAGTCATTTAATGGATCAAGTTGTGTGCCAGCTATATGTGCTCCCCTTATACTGCCAGCCAACTTGATACATTGACATATTCAAATATTTTAACTCTTGTGCTGTCCTGCAGAAAGGAGGAGAACCTTTCTGTGGAGGAAGAGGAGGAAGAGACTGAAGAACCTATCATCAGCGAACAAGGTAGAGAGCAATTTATCCAGATACCACTGTACATACTGCAGTCCCTTTAGCTTATCACTATTGATATCACTGGAACATCTGGAACATTACCCTGCTTCTAAAATAAGTTTTACAAATGCTAAAATTTCATGAAATCTAAAATTAAAAAAAATCTAGGGCCTGAGGAAGAAGAGGAAGAGCCACAGAAGAAATCCCCTTCTCCACCTCCAAGTCCTGAACCAGTGGAGACCCCTGAGCCGGACCCCGAACCACAACCAGAGACTGAGACCCAAGAAGCCAAAGCTGAGCCTGTAACTGAGCAGCCACAGAAAGCACAGGAAGACGACCAAGACACCAAATCTGACGACGCTGCTGAAAAAGTAACGTACACATCCCTTTGCTTACATGAATTTTCTTATGGCTTCTCTCCCCCTATTCACCTGTTCCTTTCATTTTTACCAACCCACATATATGAGATCCATCCCCTCATTGATGCTCATCACTAAGCTGCTGTTCATTCACGTGCTTTGTGTGTTGTGCAGGAGGAGGAAGCTTCTGGGGACGGCTGTGGTGGTACGTATTATTCACTCACAGTACCAGTCAGAAGTTTGGGCATCTTGATCTTCCCATTCACATGAATGAGAAAACGTGTCCACACTTTTGACTGTATGTTGTTTCTTTTTTCATGAAGATATTTCTTATTTCAGATTCAGATTAAGTTTTTTTTGTTATTACAGATTCAGATGTAGATCTTTCTCATTTCAGTGACTGAAATATTGTTTTATTGCTGCATGCCTGAAAAGTTCTGCAGTACATGATAGTTATCTGTTCTCTTGTCTATAAAAAGTCTGACATTATCATTCTGACACACATTGCTGTTTGCTGGTATCCCACCTTGCTTATTTTCTGCCTGACTGTATATCACCTGTCTGTATGCCACCTGTCTCCTCTGTAGCTCCAGTCAGCTGTGATGCATTTAAGAGCTGCCTGATGCGCATTCCTCACACCTCCGAGTGCCTCGGCAACATCAACGCGTTCTTCAAAGAGAACGGCATCTCCCCTCCCAAAATACCCTCCATGCCTACGCTACCCACCCAGCTCTCTGACGTTACCAAGTACCTACCCTCCCTACCACCTGAACTGCGCCAAGAGCTCTCTCAAATCAGACTCACGCAGGTTCCCCGAAATATCTACCAGACTCTGACTGAGCTTTTGCCCAGAGAATCCGAGGGTTCAGTCAGCCCCAACCTGTCCACCATCTCTCAGAGCTTTTCAAACATCCCGCAGAAGCTCTCGCAGATTCCCAGCCAAACGCAGCAGTACTTCATCAACGTCCAGAACCGCCTCAACAGCCTTATGCCTCAAGATGCCTAAGAAACAACAGCAACAACAACAACAACAGCAAAAACAGAAGCAAGACAAGACTCAGCAAGATTTAGAACTCAACCAGCTCGTCCGTCACTCCCCTCTCCCTCCTCCTCACCATCCCCAGCTCAGATCCCGCTCCCCATCTCCGTCCTCCGCCAACAGTAGCACCCTCGAGTTGCCCAATGTGCCGTCCTACCCTCGCCTGCCACCCATTGTCAGCCCCCCGTCTAAGCAGCTCAGCTCCCCGTCCCGCCAGCTTTCAGGTCTCTCTAACCCGGCGTTCTTCATTGAAGATGACTCAGACATTTCAGCAATAAGACCCGCAGGTGATTTTGCAGCAGTGGAAAGTTAACTGTCCTCCATCATGAGTCCTTTGTACATACCTGAACCCAATCATAATGTAGAAAGAGTTGTCTCGTGATTGGTGGAATCAGAATAAAATAGCTCTAAAATGGCAAGAACAGGTCATTGATATTAAAGTTTATGTAAAAATGGTCATAGATGAAGCAATTTGCAAGCAGTAAGTAATCAAGTGAGTTCAGATGGTGGCTGTTTTGTGTTGTGGTAGAGGATTTTTGTACATTTTTGTGTTACCTCATTCTTTTGTGCCTCAGAATAACTGTTTAGTTTCTTCAGTTGAGGTTTGAAGCTATGCAGGTAAGAAATGGTATTTTTGGATTAAAAAAAAGGAATACATGCACATTCTCAAACTGTACTACAGAGCACCTGATGTCCTGAAAGGTGATCAAATATCTATTAAACCAACAAGGTGCCTTTTTTTAAAACAAAAGACATTTTTAAAATAGTTCAAGAGAAAACAGCATTCACACTGTTGACACATTGTATCTTCAATGAAGAGGACAAACTGTGTCAGTGTACCTTGAGCCAGATTAGCCTGACTGAATGGCTTGCCAGATGAGTAAACCGGTCCTCTGATATAATAGCTATCTTATACATGGCCTAATTCTTGCATTAGCTCAATGTAGGTCCTTGTAAATCTTCTTCCCCCGTTGACCTGTCCTGCCTTGCCTCTGCTTGTGTTTGTGACCTGCTTGGCCCTTCGCAGTGCCGTTACATGAAGCATGATTGTACCGTCATGTCTCATCATTCACTTAGAGTTACTTTGGTTATATTTGTCCCTATTTGACATTATTCGCGATGCCGTTTGACAAATATTTGGTGTCTGTCAACCTCTACAGAGAGCTCGAGCCTCAGCCTCCGTCCAGCCGTCAACGTAGAAGATGTCGACTCAGACAATGAGAGAGCAGGAGAAGGAGGAGCAAGAGTGGGAGGGGGAGGAGGGGGAGAAGGAGGGGAGGAACAGAGCTGTATCCCCCAAATCCTCACCCCTCAGGACCCTAAAGTAACAACCCTCACTGTTCCTGTGACCCCAACAGGAGGTCGTCAGAGGTGAGAAATAGCAGCACGCACCCCAAATTACATACAGTAACTTACAGGATATGAAAATGAACTTGTTAAATATGTAAACACAACACTGCATCTCTGTTTGTACATTATAAACAGACTAATGTATAGTATGTTTAAATAATGTTGACAGCTTTTGGACTATAGAGGTGATGTAGATCCCTTATTTCTCTGGTTGTACTGTAAAATATGTGTTTTTTGTGTGTTTTTCTCTCCCCTCATGCACTGCATCTACAGTAAAGGAGACAAAGAGTAAGAATACTGCATGGATTGTAGTTGTCTCTGTTGTGCTGCGGTGTGCTTTTCATTTTCTTACAACAGTGTTCATCTCCTTTCTCCAGATATACATGTGCATAGCTCATATGCATTCATGATAAAACATTTCCTAACACAGAAATGGAAAGTGGAATTTGTCAGGGTATTAGCTTCTCTGTTTGCAAGTAAAGCAATTTGATCCAAAATCAAATATTCATGACTGATGAATTCTAATTGCAAATTCAAAACACTTGCTCATAAAAGATAAGAATTTTAGTGACAAAATGTAGGACTGTGCAATATGGGTAGAATCAAATATCACAATATTTCTGATTAAATACCTCAATAGCGATATTTTGACAATATTTACGTGATGACTGTTGGTGTTTTCACAAAATATTTACGTGATGACATTTTTGATAAATAATGATCAGTAATGTGGATACAATGACTAAGTGAATAAAGGCAGATAATAAAACATTCTGTTAAGCTCAGAAAATTACATTTTTACTGTAATGCAGCCTTTACAAGTAGGAAAAGACACTTCACAATATTACGATATTCAAAATCTAAAACAATATCTATAAATATCACAATATTGATATAATATTGATTTATTTCCCAGCCCTACTCTTATGCATCATTGTTTTAATTCATCAGCATTTATTATTATCATTTTGTGACTGAAACGCTTCACACGTTTTCCCTCTGCTTAGTGCTGTTTGAAATGGCCTTTACTGCATCTTGCTGCTGTACAGTCTGTCCAGGGTTGCTGGAGGCGTCGTCTGTTGCAGTGTCCTGCAGAAACCACCATGTGTATGCAATAATTGTTTAGGGGAATGAGAGATTTTTTTTTCAATGAGTTCCTGAGGTTATGAAATCTTTTATGCACATACAAGAAAATAAGAGCAGCCAATGTGACACACAGAAACCAGCACATGGGGTTTTTGCAGGATGCACACAGTTTGTTATATGGATCATTGTGTTTGGGAAGATGTTGGGGGTTTTTTGTCTCATGTTGTTTTGTTGTAATGTGTTCTGTGATTGTGATTATGCATGAAAATGTGAGGGTTCTGTTCACTTTTGCATGATAAACTTTGGTGCTTTTGGCTACTGTATGGATGTCGGCATGATGAAGCAAAAGTCAATAAACTGATGCATGACCATCTCGCACCTGCATCATCACTGTGTCACCTACCTGAAGAATATTGTAGGTGATTTACCATTGCCTGTTATCTCTTTCCTGGATTAACATCATGCTTTTCCGGACACACACACACGCACACACACACACACACACACACACACACACACACACACACACACACACACACACACACACACACACACACACACACACACACACACACACACACACACACACACACAACCCCCCCTCACCCACCCCTCCTCTACCTGTCCCTCTCCTTTAACAACACACTTGAAACCCTGGTCTGAACATCCACGACAGTAGTGGGAGGAATCGTAGGACTATCTGGACAAAGATGTAAGATATCCAACCCTTACTAAAATACTATATCATCTAGTGTTCATCTGTCTCACCATCCACACATTGTGCCTCTGGGTTGATACCATCACCTGTAATAGCTGGTCTCCATGAAACAGTAGTTTAATTCACAATGACAACAACAACAACAACAACAACAACAACAACAACGATGGCAACAAAAAAACAACAATAATCTAAATAATGCAGAACTGTCTCAAACCAATCTTGAACCAGCGATGTGTCTACTTAACTTTAACAGTAGGAGGCTGCAGTCTCAAAGTGAGGATGATGATGATGAAGCAAGCATCCCAGTCAGAGCCTGGCCTAGTCAGTCCAGCCTCCACAACACAGATGAAGTGTGAGTACTGTACACTTATACACACGCACACACACACACACACACACACACACACACACACACACACACACACACACACACACACACACACACACACACACACACACACACACACACACACACACATACACCAAATGGATGTTCACAATGATAAAAAAAAGTTCAGCGTGATCTAAGATTATTTCTGCCTTTATTTCCAAGTTTGAAAGAACGTCCGGCATCTTCAGCCAGTCAGACCAGCACAGTGGTCAATGAGCGTCTTCAGGAGCTGGTCAGGATGTTTAAAGAGAGAACAGAGAAGGCCAAGGAGAAACTGATAGACCCTGACAGCTCTGATGAAGATAGCGTCATCCACTGTGAGTGAGAGACCCTGTCTTATCTCCTACACACCTTCACACTTTTCAAAATGAATGACAAGACAAAAATACACAAGCAGATCATGCTGTTGGGATAGTGGCAGCTGTTATAGTACATTGTATTTACAGGTTAAAAGAATCAACCTTGTCCAGCCGGGAAAACACACACTCCTTAAAGTCATACCTACATCTTGGACTGCCCTATTTTTACACAAAAAGCTTAATGAGTAACCTGCCCACTGACAGTCACACACAGGTGAGTTGAAGCAGCAGTAGCTTCTCTCAAAGTTTTCACCTCTCCTTTATCCCCAAAGTTGTAGCACCAGTATCCCTCATTTATCCCCTCAGTGGTGTCCCGTGATCCCACAAAAGCACCTCAGCATTACATGGAGATAATCTTACATTAATAACCTTTTGGCAAGCCTGTTTGCAGATGTAGCATTCACAGTATGCTAGCACACCTTTAGTTGTAGAGAAGATAGACAGTGTGCATCTTTAACTCTATTTAGATGTAAGCGCAGAACAGATAATACAGTGGAAAAAGAGTAGTACAGTGTGCACAAGATTATCTATTGAAGGGTGAAATGCTGTTGTAATAAATAATGCAGAGGTTGTAAAATTGAGTGTGTGCATGACTTCTCTTTTTCCACATGTATTAGCCTTGCCTACATTCAGTCTGCCATAACTGTGTCAGTAAGTAATGCAGAAAGCACTTGTAGGTCTGTGTTTGTATTTTCTGTCAAAGAATTGTATTTTCATCAGTACGGTTTGGTTCATAGTCTATTAATGAAAAGTAAAGCTGTGCCGAGGTTCTCAGGGGAAAATCTACTAGAGTTGTTGTTTTTGACTTATATAAAGGAATGCCTGCAAAGTCACTTATTTGTGGCTCAAAGAAGCCCTTAAACAGAGCATCATACAGCTCTACATCAACCACTGAAAGCACAAACTGTATCATTCATCTATAAAACTCGACTGTCAAGTCTCACACCTATGTGACCTTTGTAATCGTAACCCTTCTTCCTTGCATCCTATCTTTCAGGTGGTTATTGCGATTCTGATTCCCAAAAACTTTGTAAATTGGACCTGTATATTTTAAACGTTTCTTTCCCCAAGTTCTGACGTTCTGCCTCTCCTCTTTGATCTATCATCAGCTCCTCCTCAGGCGCCTGCCCCTGCAGCTCAGCCAGCAGACGGGCAAGACAAGGAGGCACAAGCAGGTCCATCAGGAGGAGGAGGAGGAGGAGGAGGAGGAGAAGCAGGAGGAGGAGGAGGTGGAGAAGGATTAAAAGAAGGGGGAGAGAGTGAGGCAGAGGAGAAGTCTAGCTGCTGCTGCAAGGTGAAAGCTCCTCGGTGGATACAAGCCTGTATGCACTACCGCTTCCCTGCCAGCATCGACCCTTTCACCAGTGAGAACCCAGCCGGTTACCTGCTGCCACCTACTGTACTGTACTGATCAGTACTATACTGAAGTGTACTGCACTGTGTAGTAGAATCATCTTTACTCAAGCTACTCAGAAATGAATCCAAGTTGAGACAAACACAAAACAATAAAATGAAATAGAGAGAAACAACAGGTATGTTTAAAATCATACATGCAGGAAAAAAACAGATCATTAAAAGTAATGGTTTAGTCATGTGAGGTTTGAGTAAAGGTGAATCTACTGTACTGTCCTCTTATTTTAACACCTTTAACACCTGTCTTCTAATCATCTCATTTTCTTTTTCATACATTCATAAGGACTCAGTTAGCCAAACCATTTCCTGTTTCATGCTTCCTCCTCCAGCACAAAACCAAACTCCAAATAATGCAAACTATGCTTAAGAGATTTGTCAGGCTCCTCTCCCAAACCTCCCTATGTAACAGTGTGTGATGGTTGTAGGTGCTTGCTTTGTGACTAACGCTCAGTGCTACTTTTGACATTAACAGACAGCACAAGTGTGTAGTAGACTATAAAGCCTCTCTGGAGTTTTCCTCTGCACCTCTGCCAAATCTCACATTTCTCCCTCACTCCCTTCATCCTCTATACTTGTCTCTCTCTCCTCAGACCTAATGTACGTGTTGTGGATGTTTTTGGTCTCTCTGGCGTGGAACTGGAATGTGTGGTTCATCCCAGTACGCTGGGCCTTCCCCTACCAGACTCCAGACAATATTTATTACTGGCTGCTGACTGACTACCTGTGTGACCTTATTTACATCCTGGACCTCACCGTCTTCCAGCCACGCCTGCAGTTTGTCCGTGGAGGGGACGTAGTGGTGAGTAGGAGACTGGGGGCTACCATAGTAACAGAGCGCCATCTCATGATAGAAACCTGGAATTACAGAAAAGTCTCAGTCTCAAAGTTGCTGCTAGTCATAATTACCTCAGTTGTATCCCTTTCACAACACAATTAAAAAATGAAATCTGTATTCATCAACAGTTTTTACTAAATAT
Source organism: Scomber scombrus (assembly GCF_963691925.1). Taxonomy (NCBI): domain Eukaryota; kingdom Metazoa; phylum Chordata; class Actinopteri; order Scombriformes; family Scombridae; genus Scomber; species Scomber scombrus. The sequence goes on from NC_084975.1 coordinate 25,269,651, forward strand.
TAAACCTATGATTTGTTTTTATGTGAAATGACTTGAAAGCTGGACAGGAGCTCTGCACTGTGGCTCATATCTGCATTTTTTTTGTTTTGTTTACAGTATGACAAAAAAGAGATGAGAAAGAATTACATGAAAACCAAACGCTTCAAGGTGAGTAATCACCAGTGTTGGGGAATGTTACTTTTAAAAGTAACAATTACATTACAACATGACTGCCATTAAACAGTAACTAGTTACATTACAGCATTACCTTCTGAGAAAAGTAACTGGTTAGATTACTTTTGTGTTACTGAAAATGAAAACCTCTTCGTGATTCCTCACGCATGTTGTTTAAGTCCAGACCTCCTTTAAGTATAATGACTGTACCATCATCACACAGCCAAGTCTGGTCCATAATCTGTACATCTTTAAACTAATAGCAGGAATGACAGACACAATGTCCGATTTACAGCTCTTTATTGTACTAAAGTGGCTTCTCAAACATATGCCCACATACAAGTTATGTATACAGATGCAGTGATATAACCGTAGCATGTAGTCAGCTGTCTGCCTGCCAAAAAAGTAGTAACGGTGCAAATTCATGGCGGATTTACTTTTCTTGTGGCAAACAAGTAGCTACAGGAATAGTTGGTTAAAACAATAACAGATTACCTTTTTGAAAACTAAACAACTGAGAACTTTAATTGCGGACATAACGCGTTACTCATGACATCAAAAAAGTAATCCAAGTACTCTAACCCATTACTTAGTAACATGTTACCCCCAACACCGGTAATCAGAGTTTATTAAAAGTCTGTTTCATCACATATTCTGTGCTTCACATCAAATCAGTCAAACAACAAGCACATCCAGCAGTCAGAGTGAAGTTTCACCTTCCTGTGTTTCAGTTTGATTTAGCCAGTCTTGTTCCTCTGGAGTTCTTCTATTTCAAAACTGGTATCAACCCTCTGCTCCGCTTACCCAGGCTGCTGAAGGTGAGGCTCTCTCACTGCATTTTCAATCATTTCCTCTTAAAAATCCATTAAAACAGCAACTATCACACTATGGACTTTTTCAGACATAGTGGGTGTAAAATATACTAAGCCACACATAACCACATGACACTGACAATATTAAACACAATATCAGTAATTATTTATTTTTATTTCCAAAGCTCTGTATCCATTTTGGTCAATTATGTATCATTTTTTAAAATATGGAGAGCTAAATTGGAGAGCCCAATTTAGCCCGAAACTCTACAAATATTGCGGTGTTCTCTATCAATTCCTCCACAGATCAACTCTTTCTTTGAGTTCAACGAGCGTTTAGAGGCCATCTTGACCAAAGCCTACATCTACAGGTCAGCAGACAACTGATTGTATCTTAATGTGTTGGCTCCAGTCTGTCCTGCTCTTATTCTTCATTACATACTGGCAGAATCCTTTCACCTCTATATTCTTTTCTTTTTAAAGCATCAAGAGACAGAAAAAAACCACACAGTTGAACAAATATCTGTTTTTAGATGATCAGTTAATTCAGCTGTATTGCTCTATCACTCTCTATCTCTCAGAGTGATACGTACCACCACCTATCTTCTTTACTGTCTCCACTGTAACGCCTGCCTTTACTACTGGGGCTCTGCCTTCACAGGACTGGGGTCCACCAAGTGGGTTTACAATGGCAAGGGCAACAGGTTGGTGGGATAAACACTCACACAAAGAACATCTTTCTGGCTCAATTATTGTTGTATCTTTTGACTTTACTGACTTTCTTTTTCTGCCTTCCTCAATTGCGTATCCTCCTTTCCTCTGCCCAGTTACATCCGTTGTTACTACTTTGCTGTGAAGACCCTGATCACCATCGGGGGTCTACCTGATCCCACCACCCTGTTTGAGATAGTTTTCCAACTCATCAACTACTTTGTTGGAGTCTTTGCCTTCTCTATCATGATTGGGCAGGTAGGTGCAGAAATATAATGGAGACTTGCAAATGAATTTACTTTTCAAGAGTCTTAATGCAGCAAGGACACTAATACTTCACAGATCTCTTTGCACAATGGTTGATTTTAGCTGTTTAGTGGCATGTGATTCTTCCAAAATATGACGATTAATTAACAAACTTTGTCTTCTGATTGGCTAAATTTGCTCATTTGTCTCTCAGATGCGAGATGTTGTTGGAGCAGCCACAGCAGGTCAGACCTACTACCGCACCTGTGTGGACAACACTATCAAATACATGTCCTCATACCGCATTCCCAAAGATGTCCAGAACCGTGTCAAAACCTGGTACAACTACACCTGGCAATCACAAGGCATGCTGGGTAAGAGGAGCATAACGCGTGCTGTTCATATAGAGTATATTGTATATACTGTACATCTGAGCTTTTAGTCATACTTAAAATCTTCTATTACCCAGATGAGCAGGAACTGCTGACTCAGTTGCCGGATAAGATGCGTCTTGACATTGCTGTAGACGTCAATTACTCCATTGTCAGCAAAGTTCCTCTTTTCCAGGTAGGAATCCTTTAGAAACACATGGGAAAAAATAGCAGAGTATGTGCAATATAGTTTTCTTAAATCTACAATACAAAGTAGGGGAGAACAGGGTTGGTTGTCACATTCATTAGATCTCAGTCCCTAGAAGGTGCTATTAAAAAGTGTTGGTACTGTTTTAGAATTTAAGTGAGATGTTACTTCCAAAATCATTTCTAGAGTAAACCACCTGATATTGAGGTGAGACGACGTTTAGTGTGAAAATGTAAATATCCAGCTCTTCATTGTTTCTCTTCTAGGCTTTTACACAATGAGTTTATAATAAAACAATCATTACCATTAAAAAGTATGAAGAGAGAGCTATAGTTAGGTAGGTTCTTTCTAAGCTATGCTACAACATGTGGTTGTTAGCTTGTTACATTCTCTTTGGGGTTGGTTGTCACATGTTTGCATATACACATATATGGGGTGATATATCTAGTTCTTTCTTTCTTTTAAGAGAGCAGAATGAGCAGGAACTTTGTCAGGAAGACAAACAAGAGCCAGACTCCTCCAGATGTAAAGCGCAGAGCAGTCAGAGAGATGAAATGCACAGTATTGTCATATAAGGACAAAAAATGCACTTATAGGAACGGTTTTTCCTGTTTATGTTCTCTTGATGCAGGAGATGTGTTAGGTTGTATTTCAATGAAACTAAACATTTTAAATAATGTTTAAGATTGTCTACATTTTTTATTTTTCCCCTTTAAAACAACATAGTGACTCCCAACCCCATAGTGTTTGACTACCAACCCCATGATGCACAAGTGCACAAGACATATTTGATGGTACATATCCATTCCATTACAAAAAAAGGGAATCTATTCAGTATACGGTTTGTGAGGAATTCAAAGGAAAATAAAAAGTGTGACTACCAACCCTGTTCTCCCCTATCTCATCTGAATGCAGGACATAGTTGTGGTATACAGCCATATGGAGATTAACCAGACATCAACAGAAAGTTTGACACTTTTCTCCTTTTTCGTCCCTCCTCTCAACAGGGTTGTGACAGACAGATGATCTTTGACATGCTGAAAAGCCTTCGCTCTGTTGTTTACCTGCCAGGAGATTATGTCTGCAAAAAGGTACATTGTGTACTCATATTTGCATGCGTTTTGTTTGTTAAAGACAACTGCATAAGGTAAGTTGTAATGTTTGTGGTGTTTGTTTAGGGTGAGGTTGGTCGGGAGATGTACATCATAAAGGCGGGGGAGGTGCAGGTGGTTGGAGGACCAGATGGAAAGACAGTTTTTGTCACTCTCAGAGCAGGTTCAGTCTTTGGAGAGATCAGGTACAAAATGTTTTAAAACTAAATTATATATTTTCACACTTCAAAGTTTCTTATGCTCTTGCCTACAAATGACAAAATAAATGATATGCTTACTTATAACTCATCTCATTTCTACTCCTGTAATTGAAGTTTTAACCATGGTGGAAAATGTCATTTTTCAACCAAAGGATCAACCAAATCTCCTCTCTCTGATTGGCAGCTTGCTTTCAGTTGGTGGCGGGAACAGACGCACAGCCAATGTGATTGCTCATGGCTTTGCCAATCTCTTCATCCTGGACAAGAAAGACCTGAATGAGATCCTAGTCCACTACCCCGAGTCCAAGAAACTACTCCGCAAGAAGGCCAGGTTAAACAAACACATGACCAAAATATCAATATGTAGAAGCCACAATAACTCTATGATCATTGTACTCTCTCTGCTCTGTAGGCTATCTGTCCTGTTGGGTTAGGGTTAGACCCCTGACCAATCAGTTTCCTAGTCAACTAGTGGTCCTTAGTTCAAGCCATTTATGATGTTAATTTAATTATTTGAATACATACATATATACTATTAGGGCATCAGAGAATGATTTGAATTCCAGGGCTGAGAAAGTTGTTAGAAGTAACACTGTTAACCCGGCTCTACATTACAGAGAAATACAAAACCTTAATAATGAGCCTTTAAAATAACCATTTTACAAGCACATGCATAAAGCTAGCCACCTGTTAATGACAATGCTAAAGGCAAAAGCAGTAATGATTCTGAGTGTGTCAGATCAACCAGTAAAAAACGTTTTTCAATTTATTTCAACACTGTATAACATCACACAATGTATGATCTGGTTACAGACACAGCTGAAAAGTAGTGGATATTTGGAGATGGTAACAAATTGAGATTAAACCAAACTCACACACAATCCCACTGCATGTTTTCTGCAATGCTAGTGACAGCACATAGAGGGCTGTATGACTTAGAGAACAGGTGTGTCTGCTTGGATGTATTTACTACACTGTTCTTCATTCTGATAAAAGTGATTTCAACCACAGAAAAATGCTCAACAAGGGAAAGAAACCTGAGCCCAAAGAAGAGGCTAAGGAGCAACCCCAAATACAGGTGGCCCCTGTCAAGCAAGAGACCCCCAAACTGCTCAGAGCGGCCCTGGAGATGAAAGAGAGATCCTCTGGTCTTAAAGGAGCTCTGGCTAAAGTCAAACAGAAGACCAACAAGTCCAGTATCTCACTGCAGGTAAACGTACACAAAAGCAAAAAAAAAAAAAGCAGTGTGTGAGTGAGAAAACTGAGTAATACATCTTCTCTTCTCCTCCCTTGTCTAGCCGTCCATCTCCTCCTCCCTCCCTCCTCCATCTCCCGCCTCCAGCTCCGGACCTGAAAGAGACGAGGACACGCCGTCACCCATGTCAGCCAGCTCTACGTTTCCCTCTGCTTCACATTGCCGCAACCACAACAACAACTCTGCGATGCCTCTCCCTGCATCGCAGTGCCACAGCGACACAGACGAACCTGCGGCGCATCAAAAGGAGGAGGATGACAGTGACGAGGAAGGGGAAAAGGGCGGGAAGGAGAAAGAAAAGAAGCGGTGATGATTTTTGGAAAGGAGGCAAGGAGAGAATAGGGAGTCAGGAAAGAGGAGTGAGGAAACAATGAACTTTGAGGAATGTGGAAAAGAGGAAGATAAAAAGAGGAATTATGTAGGGCATAAATAAAAGTGACAGCTGTGTGTGTAATCAATGGGGAATAAAGGAACACCAGAGGAATAAACCATGCAGAGTCTATCTGCTATAAAAGGACATAATGAAATAAAAAACAGAGGAGGTGTTGTAAATGAACATGTACAAAAACGGTCCTGTTTTTAGCCTGATCTCCTAAAGTAGTGAAGGTGTGCAGCTTACAGTAATTACTAGCTATCAAAGTAGTACTGTATTATATTCGGACCCATTTTGCATATTATATCCTTATAGCTCACTATGTACAGTATGCTGTGTAGTTGCAATTTACTGGTAAACTCTGAAAGCTGCAGGAAGTCATCTTTTATCACTTTTATGTCAAATATGATTTACATAACATACACTTTTGCAGGAAGAGCCATGTCATAAACTACAACTACTACGTCCATGTTATCTCCTAGTTTTTCAAGCATGACTACAATAAAGCACAGAGGTCATGATTACATTCTCCCACTGCTTTTCATTCTCCTTTTAACCTCAACACATCTTTATGAATGTCATTATTAGCTCAACTAATGTAGGAGAAAGCCATTTCTCACCTGGTTACCTCTTCAGGATTTAAACACATTGTGTCTACACTGAGTTTAAAGTCTGTTTTAATATGAATTCAGCGTAGCTTACTGTGTGATGAAGACTTGGTATGGGATGGCGTAGCTAAGCCATAACAGTTAACTCAGATGAGTCATTTCTACACAATTGAACGTCTTGTCTTTGTCTATGTTTTTGCTGTTGTTGAATACTCAATGTTTACAGATTTTTTTTGTAAACTTGAAAATACAGTTTGCCTTACTTTTTTTGTCATTTACTTCTGTGTTTGTGTTGGCGTGAGTAGCTCGCACTGCTAATGCTTCTACAAGTTTGTTTAAAAAACTGTACTGACCTAGTAAAGCAGCATTTAAGGTTATACATGACTATAAACAGCATTGTCATCCATGTTGTCATCATAACGTATGTTACAAATATGTTAGGTCATCTGATATATATTTTTAGTCCATCTTTGACCTTTATAACTTTAAGCATAGCAAGCTTGAGCATCATTTAGCTTTTTATTACCTCAACTCTGCATTTTACACGTATATACTGTATGTCATCTCGAAGCAATCAATATATCACTTATCACTAAACTTAAAAATGTAGTCATGAATATGTTGACTACCATTGCTTTATACATTTTGCAAGTACAAAAAATATAGTTATCTTCATGTTTTCTTTTATTTGTTTTGTACTATAATGTAAATACATTTGTTTTTTGAAATTTAGATTGAATACATTTTCATCTTCTCAGTTATGTAAACTCCCAGTACTGCTTACGGTGTAATGACATGTAAAAATGCTAAATGTTAAATTTGTGCTGTAAATGTTTATGACTCAGTAATGATGTGTGAACAGTCTTTTATGTATAAATGCTTTAATGATTTAATACTTTTAAAAGCCACAGAAGATGGGCTTTTTAACCAGCTAACTAAACTGCCAGACAATCTGTAGAAAGGAATTCCAATGTTATTTCTCCTGTGTGTGTGTGTGTATGTGTGTGAGATGATAGATGAATGGACTCTTAACAAATGTATGTGTATAATAATACCCATAAACTCAATTTGATCACTTAGCCATGTCTTTTGTGCATTTTCTTTAAATAAACAACTGTTTTCAGCCTGACTTTTATGTCTTACTAACAGGGTCGGACACCTTGACAAAACAGGTTGGATTAGTACAACTGCAATGAGTAAAACTGAAACCAAGACAGCACATAAACAGGATGCAGTGGGTTTGCAGTCAATGTAGCCTACTGTGAATCTGTTCTGATAGATATAATGTGGTAAATGTAACTGGTTAACCAGCTGACCACAGTTCCCCTTTTCTACAGAGTAGGCCAACGTTTCTCAGTTGGGGAATTGTACAATTTTTGCACTCCAAAAACGTCCAATCATACATAACATAAATCCATGCTTCAGCGGAAGAAACACTGACTGAAAATACAATCATGTTCCAGTTTATTTAGGTCAAAGTGTTCCAACTAACTGTGCGGTTGGAAAATCCAGTAAAATGGAAGACTTCATTTCCCACAATTCTCCGCCCGTGACGTCAGAGTGTTTTCCCTTCGGCCAGCTGACCAAACTGAAGTCGACGGAAATGTACAAGCTGATGGCACCACCGTGTAAAGTAGCTTAGTGAGATGACAGCGGGCAACATGGCTCTTCACTGGCCTCCACTCATCAGAAATGACTTATTTTATGGACGAGTGAACGCCTTATCATCAATGACTAGCTGCTAGCTTCTGTTAAACGTTAAGGCTTGTTTGTTCGACAGGGCGTCTATATATTGGCTCGTTAAATCACTGGTGATGGTCTTCAGTCCTGTATGATGTAACTACATGATACGCTGCAATGGAAGACAGCGATGGGGAAGACTCTGTAGAAACACTTGAGCTGCCTCTGGAGGTAAGTGAAGAAAACATTGAGTCTTCCATCTGGTTTACACAAACAGGCTGCTTCATATTCATGCAGTCACACACACACACACACACATTGTATGGTAGCTGCAAGTCATATGGGATGACTTGACTGTTCACTGTCATCTGAGTTTGGGTCATCTGATCTGTTTTTCTAGTGTAGGAAATGATGATTATTTTCCTTATCGATGAACCTGCTGGCTATGTCTATCAATCAATTAATAGTAGGCTATAGACTGTTAAATGTCAGATAATGTTGAAGAAAGCCTGTTGTAGTTTTCCACAGCCTAAAGTCTTGTTTCGTCAGACCAATAGCGCAAAACCCAAAAGTGTTCAATTTACACTATTGCAAACGGGTCAGTGTAACCCAGTGTCAAATTGGTGTAACCAGTATTTTTTCACAAAAAACTGATTATACACAGGAAAATAAATGTGAACTAACATGTGGAATAAATATAATCCACTTTTGCAAAGCAACAGTTTTGTAACAAATTTTACATCATTTGTCAAAATGAATAGAACAAAATGGCTGTTTTTAGGATATGTCCTGCTCAATATTGACAATGTAAAATGTTCTTTTCATTTGATGTTTTAAAATGAAGTAATTATTTTTATAAGTGCACTCAGATACATTGTAGGTGGATAAAATATTGAATCTTTATCATTCTTTTGTGGTTACACCATTTGATATTTTCGGGAGTATTCAGTCTTACTTTTGGTTAAAAAAAAGTATATGACAAATGACATGAAACCAACAAAAATACAAAATGTAAATTTGAACAAACCTGATGCTGCTTTTAAAACTATTTAAAATATATATATATTTTAATTACTCATCTCGCCAACCCTTATTTGCCACTGACCCAAACGCAAAAGCAGCTACCTCAGTCCACTGTGCTGTCATTTGAGTTCATAAAATGCTGTGAGGTAACCCTGAAATGGACTTCTTCCCCTCCAGGATCAATAAACATTCATGTAATATCTTGCTGTGTTTCCACCTCTTCCTGCAGATCATAGTGTACATCCTGACCTTCCTTCACACCTCAGACAGAAAGGAAGCCTCACTCGTCTGCCGCAGCTGGTACCATGCTAGCCAGGACCTTCGCTTTCAGGTAATTTGCTCCAGAGAGGTGGATGCCTGCATAATAAATACTTCAGACAGCTGAAGTGATGGATTTGAATAGTTAACCTTTCTTTCTTCTCGTTTTTTGTGCAGAGGAATGTCACATATAGCTTCCCGGCTTCAGCCTGGTCTCTGGAGCTGGTCAGAGGTCTGGGCAGAAAGTCTCGCTGCAGTCTGATTATCAGTCAGCTGGATGGATTCAGCATGTCCAGATCTCTGCTACTGGAGGTGCGTCACACTGTTCAAAAACATGTCACTGCTGAATTATGGGTTAGTGCTTTACATAAGATAAAGTCAGAGTAGTATTTTGACAGCATGGCCCTTTAAAGGAGATAGATATTCTTTTCAATTTCTCCAACTGTCCAACCTTCAAACTGAAAAGTATTAGGGCTGAACTTTTCCTCATTATACTGAAGAAAATGTGAAGCTCCCTCACACCCTGGATTACCCTTCATACTCAGAACTGTTGTTTTTGTCATAAAGCATATTGCTGCTGTCATCTGAAGACCCAGTTACTCTGATTTTAATTAGTGTTGTGTTTTCACTTCAAATGATCACATGCTTCTTTGTGGCTGGAAAAGGAACCCCCCCACACACACACACCTCTAGGGCTTATGAAGGCCTCCTGAACCGTCTGTCCTCCTGGAAGGCTAACGTTGTGATAGAAGCCAGGAACACGACACTTTCAAAGATATTTTTTAAAAACATAGCCTACTTTGTTCTGAGTGTTTGCATGGTCTTATTATTTTAATTTCCCGTCATACTGACCACAGTGAAGTATGGTGAAAATTTGACATGCTGCAGTTCAAAGTCCAAAGCAGCTGCAGGAGTTACTTTGATAGTTTGTACATGTGAACATGAAAGCATTGATTCAGTCCTCTACCAAGCTGTAAAATGTCAATTGCTGCCCAGAAAGATAAAGACAGTCTAATCTAGCAGTGTTTATGTAGAATTAGTGTGTCACTGTTGGATAATTTGAGGGAAATTGGGTGATGAAATCAACCACAGTCCATTTTTATGACAAGAAGATTGCAGCAAGTGAATGACACAGCAACTCTTTCCCCTCTCGTTTCCATATTTGCTTATTGCCCATCTGTTTCATCATTTCTTGTTTCTGCCTGTCTTCCAACATTTTGATGATATTTTCTTTTATTCTGAACTTGCAATTTCTCACAGCACTTTTTTTGAAAACTGTGACATTTATTTATTGTTTTTATTTATTATATTTGTTATTGTGTGGAATATGTTTGAGTGAATGTGTGGAGGATGTGTTCTTTTTTAACTGGCAGCACCTTACTGGAGTAGCACTCCAATTTTGTTCTATCTTTTTTTTTTTTAACAATGCAATGACAATAAAGGCATTCTATTCTGTTCTATTTTTGTCCCTCTCCTTTTCAGGTGGGTCTGTGTGTGGGCTCTAAGCTGGAGAGCTTGGCCCTGCCTGGTAGCAGTATAACAGAGGCTTCTCTGCTGGCCCTCCTCCCTCGCCTCACGTCACTCCGCAAGCTGGACCTCAGAGGTCTGGACAGCCTCTTCATGTCCGGAGCTTTCCTCTCCAGAGAGGAGCACAGACAGCAGGTATTACACAGTCTGACAGCTGACGTCATTGTTTCAATAAGACCACACTGTACTCTCCCATCAATATTTCTTTACCGCCCTGATGTCTGTTCTTCTATCATAACCTTGTAGTTAATATGTTGTTTGGACACTTGAGATACGTTAACAGCAAAACAATAAATGAACAATAAAACAGTAAAACTCAGATAAAGCCATCATTTCTGGCCATGGAGACACTGCAAATGCAAAAAACAATTGAGCCAAAGCAGCATCTAAAATAACTGAGCTAAAAACTAACAGTTGCAAAACTCGTAGGATCCGATTTACTAAATTGCACGTTCGGTTAGCGTGTGTTTTGCAGGTGATCTACTAAGAATAACAGGTGCAGACATACAGAAATACAGCAGTGTTTAAATGAGGGTTTTGTGTCTTAATCGAGAGTTTGGATGAGCAGAAAGCCCACAAGCGCAAAATGAAACCTGATCCCATAGAATTAGAGGTTCTAGTGGAAGAAGTTAACAAATATATTAAGTTATAAAAAAAATATTACCAGAAAAAATGCTATATGGGAGAGTATTTGTGACAAAGTCAATGCTTTTAGTAAAACCAAAAATATTCCACTCCAAAAATATGAACAGAGGTGGAAAAAACCCATTCTCTGTGTATTGTGTTATTGTACCTCTGTGTCCTCCTCACTAGAGTAACAGCAGTGATCTGTGAGCAGCCGGTTAATACTCCTTTTCAAACATAGTATTTATAGACGCAGTTACCATCAGCAAAATTACCTTCAGGTTTGGTAAATCACAATGCGTGTGCTAAATAACATATGTGCATTTTCTCCTCCCTGTATTTTGCACACTGGGGTTGAAACGCCCCATATTACATATTCATTATGGCAAACGTACTAAATGTACAGCGCGTACTACCTTGCACAGTTGAAAGACGCAAACCTCAGTGCACATTTTTTTGCAGGTGATGTCAAGTTTGCACACGTTTTTACACACATAAACCTTTAGTAAATCAGGCCAGATTTGCAAAGCTGGTGGTGGAGGGGAGAAAATACTTGTCTAATCAATCAATAGATGTCTGCGTCACAAGAAATGTATTTTTGCACCTTCAAAGTGCTTCATGTGTATGTTGTGTTAATCAAAAAGCAAAAAGCCCAATAAATCAATTTGAATTCCAGTTTATAACACCGGGGGATGAAGGGACTGTAGTTTATATGGCAATGACATTTGGATAGAAAAATCACCCTGATGGGGAATAGAATGACATATAGATAGATAGATCATACACATTACCTTTCATACTTATTCCCCCCCCCCCCCCCCCCCCAATATATTTTTATAATCACGTTAACACAGATTTATTGTTTTTCCAGCTGTAGTAATGATCAGTTTTTAGTCACATTCCATGCTCTTGTTCCAGGTCAGTTCAGCTTTGTCTGGTCTGGAGGAGCTGGACCTGTCTGACCTGCGCTACCTCTCTGACCTCACCTTCAACCGGCTCACCGGCTGCACCCCGCGCCTCAAACGTCTCTCGCTGGCAGGTTGCCACATCGCTTTCGAGTTTGACCCGTACCGAGGGTGCCCGGTGGGTGCCGTGGAGGACTCGTCTGCTTTACTGTCACTTAGGAATTTGCGGAAGCTGTTAACGGAGCAGAAATCCACCCTGGTTGCTCTGGACCTCAGCAGAACCTCTATCACCCCTGAGTCACTACGCACTATTGTCCAGGTCAGGAAACCTCAAACAAGATACTTTTACACTGGTTAAGTTTTAAGGCACGTCTCTTGATATTCTCTGTGTCGCAGGTTCAGGGTTTGGTCTTAGAGGAACTGTGTCTGCACGGCTGTAAGGAGCTGACTGACTACTCAGTGGAGGTTCTGGTGAAGCACCAGCCGTGCCTCCAGAGACTGGACATCAGTGCCTGTACTGAGCTAACAGCCAGGGCTGTAGTGGCCATAGCACAAGGCCTGAAGTCACTGACGCACCTCTCTTTGTCTCGTGACTGGAGGATCACTGAAAAAGGTGACCAAAGTGCATTTTTGTGTTTGGGCGTATCATAGGTATCAATATTAATTTATAAAATACAATAAAACAAGTTTACACCCTTGATAACAGACCATGCAATGCACAATAGTCATTACACAACATAATGCTTAAAGTCTGTGTAAAGTGATAATAAATAATAAAGAGTTTGACATACCACAGAAAAATGTGTTGTTAACCACCCTGCAAAATTTGAATGATTAACAAAATCGCCAAATATATGAAATTAGGCTTCAAAGTTGTGTAAAAGTCTACCTATTTCTCTTTTCCCAAACGCTGTGGGAGTGGCCGCCGAGTTCGCTGAAACCCCGCCTCCTACCACGTGTCACCTGTCAATCAAAGTCACCACCTCTAACAGAAACATGGACGCTAGGCCTGAGAGCTTTCTGCTGCTAACTCAGCTGCTAGCTCAGCGGCTAACTCAGCTGATAACTCGGCGGCTAGCTCGGTGGCTAACTCGGCGGTTAGCTCGGGGGCTAACTCAGCTAACTGGCTAACTGTAGACTGTAGTAGTAGTTGTAGAAGTGTGCGCTGAATGTATTTATACCTCTACAGCAGCAGGGGCGGGTTTATGCTCCGGTGTGTAACGTGCTATTGGTCACCGGTGACGTAATCGCCGGGCTCAGACCCGCCCATTAAATCCAGACACAGAAATCTTGAAATACAGTTGGTGAAGCCTAGCTCCACAATTCAAATCTAAATAGTTGAAATGCTTTTTACACCTTTTTTAGAAATACATTTATGACCTATTTAATGTGTTTAGAAGAAAATGTCTGAATTCACTTTACACAGTCTTTAATGTATGATAGTTTATACGATCTCGAAATTTGCTGAGCATTAATATGCTGCTGGATTGTGTGCAAAGCTGAGAAAAGCTTATGTCCAAAATAGAAAAAGGGGAACCTGCTGGGGAGCGTGAATTTGCTTAGTAAAAGTTATAGCAACCTGCATGTGATATTTTAAAGGCACCCTCTTGAGTTTTTGACCACTAGTGGCGCTGTGGAGCAGTGTATTTATGAGTAGGTCCATGCAGATCAATACCCCAGCCTCCTGTGAGAGTGATGTGAGAGTGTTATCTACTTCATAATGATGGTTTCATGTCGTCCACAGGCCTCGCTGACTTAATGTCTGTGTCTTCCTTGAGGAGTCTGGATCTGTCCGAGTGTCTGCACGTCAGCGGAGCAGAGATAGTGAAAGGCTTGACGGGATCCAACACCGCCAAAGCCCGGCTGGAGACGCTCAACCTCAAAAACTGCACTTACATCAGGGTCAGTCAGCACCTACTGTGTGGTCAGTTTGTGTTTGTGTATTTATTTGTTTAAATGTAAAAACAACCACAACCTTGTTTCTCCCCCCTCTCTCTTCAGGACGCTGCCGTGTTCTCTCTCACCAAGCTTCTCGGGAATACTCTCCGTGAGCTGGACCTGACCTTGTGCGTCAATGTGACTGATGTGTCTGTCCGTGCTATCACCACCTACCTGCAGGGGCTGGTAGTTCTGCGACTGGGCTGGTGTAAAGAAGTCACAGACTGGGGTCTGCTGGGGATGGTGGAAACGACCAAGTGTGAACCTGATGAGAGGGTAAGGAAAGAAGAGAATAACTTTTGTGCTTTTAGTAAAGGGTGTCATAGCTGTTATAATACTCAACCAATTTTACAGGGAGACAAGGGTCCCAGGTTCACCCGGACCTTTGGCAACATGGGCTTCTTCAAGCCTCCTCGTTTGCCTTTTGAGGATCGGCCCAAGCTGGTGACTCAGGATGACCTGGAGCAATTTAAACAGCAGGCGGGAGCTTCACTGTTAGCCCTCAACAGGCTGCAGGAGCTGGACCTCACTGCCTGCTGCAAACTCACTGACAGCAGCATCGTACAGGTGGGAGACAGAGGAGAGGTTGTTCAAGATGTCAGAGTTTCAAAATATGAAATTATGAGTTTATATTGTTCCTTTCTTTTCCCAGGTGGTGCGCTACCCAGACCTCCAACGCCTGTCTCTCTCCATGCTGCCAGAGATCACTGATGCCAGCTTGTTGTCGATAGCCTGGCACTGCCGCAGCCTCACCAGTCTGGCACTCAGCCACTGCCCACAAATCAGCGACCACGGAGTGGCACAGGCTGCGCCGTACCTTCACAGACTGCAGCATCTCTACCTCTCCTGTTGTAACAACATCACTGACAGGTGAGTGGCACACAGCACCGGGTTTAGTCAGCTGTCCAAGTCTATAAGTCTGTCTGTGGCCCAAGTTGAAAGATGCATTTTCTAAGTTGTTGACCTTTGAACCTGACAGATCCCTGCTCCTCCTGGTTCAACACTGTAAGCGGCTGAGAACACTCGACATCTCAAAGTGCAAAAACATCTCTGTTACAACCGTGGACCTCCTTCAGTCACAGCTACCCTTTTTAGAAAATGTCCACTACAAATACATAGGTGGGATGGATCTTACTCTTACACTCTGACTGACTGACTGAATATCCTTGATGACTGCTGGACCAAAGCCCAAGCTGTGAGTCAGGCCTTTGCACATTTCAGCAATTTGCCCAAGAATTGAATGAAATGTAGAAAAGCTGTCGGTATACACTGTAAGAATCACCTCTTCTGTGTTGGGTTATACTACAAACTCTTGGATGAGCCTGATTTGGATTAACATCTGCATGCATCTGTACATTTTCATCCTATTGTTGTCCGACGGTAGAATCAGAAACGTGTTCACTGTTGGATTCAAACAATCAGACGCAAGAGGAATCTAACTATCTTCAAAGATCATTAACTGTTGAGACAAGGAGAAAAAGTTTGGACTAATTAAGTTGGGTTTATATGGTGTATCACCACTGAAGGTACAGATTTAGTATAACCAGGGCATTTAAAAGGTTTGTGCCTGTGTAGAACTATCCGTGCAAATGAGAAACGTAGAAACTGCCAGTTGAAAGGAAATATTCTCACTGAATCTCATAATGAGAATGTCTGCTGTTTTTTTCCTACATTTGTTTCTAGGAAGTACGTTGCCTAAAGGAGATTTTGTTGGTTCTATAAATTGTCTCATTGTAGCAAGATAATTTTATCTGTAGTTAAAAGGCTAGCAGGATCTGAGAAAACCAAAGGACAGAACAAACTGTCCCTTTAGCTAACCAAAGTGGCTCTATTGGTAAAAAAAAAACCCTGCAGACTAAATTCCACTTGCTAACATTCCCATTATATATCTTAATTTGAGCAAAATTTAACTGTGTGTTTGTCACTTAAAAAGCTTTTTCTCTCGTTTTCTTCCATATAGCTCCGACTTAGATTTTCTCCAGATTATTTCTTGCTTTTAACAACAACATGGGAGAAATATGTTTTTTAACAATGACAGATCTGTGCTGCTAAATTGAAAGTAAAAATGGGAAATGAAGTGAAACGAGAGCAGCTTTTAGACAAAGATAAAGTCCTTACTTAAGGTGAAGGGTTCGAGAATTTGGTTCGCAAAGATTGCTTTTCGTATTCTGTAATTTTTTTCAATTTTAATTATTTAAAGGTGCAGTGTGTAGGATTTAGTGGCATCTAGTGGTGAGGTTGCAGATTGCAACCAAACTGAATACATCTCCCTTCCCTGCCAAGTGTGTAATAGACTGTAGATGTCTGTAGAGCTGGTGTTTGGTATTTTAACGTTAAACAAAACATTATTCTTATTATAAGGTGATTATACACAGATGAAAACATACTTATGTACCATACCATTTCTGCCAAGTCTGTTCTGCTAGATGGCAATAAATTCTGCAGACTGCACCTTTCTGCCTGAATTAAAAATTGCCATCATTGTCAGTAGACATGATAAGCATGTAGTCAAATTGAGAATCTCAAGCTTAAAATGAAAAAGGAAATATTGATTAAAAGGAAGTAACAGACCACTATTAACATACAGATCATGTAACAACCTTTTTTAATTACAATTTGTGCATATTTGCTTTATTACTGCAAAATTGAAGCCTATTTGAATAGTACATACTATAGTCACTCACTAGGCGTTACCTTAAAGACCATCCCTCCCTCCTTTTTGTCATCATTGCCATGCACTGTAGCCTAATTACAGCAACAGTATCCCTTTATTCTGTATGTACACTGTTAAATAATTCTGTACTGTTCTAACACCGTATGATGACAGAGAGGACAGATTATAGATGGTGAAGAAAGGGTTTAATGAAGAATCAAGTATAAAATGTGTTGATTTTATAAATAAACCAAAGTCTGACTACATTCTGCTGAGTAAAAGACACATCCTTGTATTTCTTCAGTATGAATCAAACTGTTTATTCATGTCAAGACACCCAAAGCGTACGATTCAGAGTGAATATTATCACAGTGTGTCAGGAATGCACTGCAGAGGACAATCTTGATTGAAATGAAATAACCCGATGACAAAAACAGGCACAGAACCTTCAAACACATTTCATGATATACTGTAGACCTGTCAGTTCTTGAGTAGCTGCTTCAAGTTTGGCCACTGAATCCTGGTGAGAAAGAGCAGGTAGTCTCCATCACATTATAATTTATACGTACCCTGTATAATATGGATCATTTCATTATTGGACCAGGATTTGATTCAAGTCTGTTCAGTCAAACCTAAACATCACCGATTGCTTGTCATATAGATTTAGAGTGATTATTGCTGGTAGTTTTTCTCTTCAAACTTGATTGTGGCAATGGTGCAATTGAATATTATTATTTAAACCTTAAAGAAAATAAAAAGTCAGTTTGGTACCTAATGCAAATCTGCATTAACATGATAAAAGACACAGATGTTTGAGAACATCTCTGCCCCCACAGTAATCATTACTGAACCACTGGGATCTGTACAAAGTACCTATTGAGTCTCTTTTCAGATATTGGAAATTATTCTAACATGTACCACATCTTACCCCAAAAGAGGGCTTTTAAAAGCTACAGCTCAAGTTGAATTGAGAAAGCAGTGTTCTGGTTAATGCCCTTTTTTTTTTTTTTTAAAGCGAATACAAGAGAGTGGCAGAAGACAAGAAATGAGCAGAGCCAGCCTTCTGAGACAAATCAGAGCATCTGTGGCTTCAAGCAGTAATAAGCCGCTGTGCACACAGGAATATTCCATGTATCATACATAGATTTAGATATATAAAATGATTACAAAACAAATTTAAAGTACCATCACTTGAGTGGGTCGGCTGTACTGTAGCAGATAAACACAGCTCCAGTAACAACAAACACTTGGAAAAACTAAATACTTGAAGTTTCCAGACGAATGAAGAACAGCACAGAGGTGGAGGAGGAGTAATGAATGGAAAGAAGGAGATCTGAGCATCAGCTGATTAAGAACAGAAGTCCCAGATGACGAGTGATAATCTTCAGCATTAGTATAGTCTATCGTTATTTTATAGGAGTTCACATCCAAAACTACTGCTGTGGCTCAAGAGACAAAGTCGCTTTCCACGTTTTATCCTGTTCCATGTTTCACTGGGTGTAGAAGATCAGTAGAGGAAGAATCTGTTGCCATGTTATGTTAGGAATCTGTGTTAAAGTAATAAGTGCATGGATGCACAGGTAAGCTCTCACCACACAATCCTTTTATTTCAGACATCCACACACACACACACATATATATTTACACACACACACACACACACACACACACACACACACACACACACACACACACACACACACACACACACACACACACACACACACACACACACACACACACACACACACACACACACACACACACACGTCGTAGGTGCACTGCAGCATATGCACACACTCTACTGCTCAGTCTGGCTGAAGTCGTAGCAGAAGTTGTAGTTGCTCGGTGGTTTGGGGACGACCGGCGCACTGTCGGGGATGGGGACGTTCTCCAGATCCAGGAGGCGGAGCTTAATCTCCATAGAGAGGAGGATCTCTAGCTCGCTGCGCATGGATTCGCTGCTCATCTCCCGACCAAGGAGGACGCTCAGTCCGTCCGTCCACAGGCAGAACTGAGAGAGAGATAGAGAGAGTTAACCAGTCAATATCTCTTTTTTGTGTGTGTGATTATATTTTTATTTGGAAAAGATATCATTTCAGTGTAGTGTCTACATCTTTCATAGCACTCTTTTCCAGTTGTTTTCTTTTTTACATTTATCTACATATGTAAAGGAAAATAATCTGTAAGCCACAGTCCTCATGAGCTGAAAGGGAGCTTTCATTTCTACATTTTTCTCCACAATAGAGGGAAATGAGTTTGAAGAGTTGGAGTTACACAAAGTGTGTTCGCACTAGGGTTATAAATTCAATACATTTTTTCCCAAATATGGCAGAATTAGTCTTTTTTTGGATATCCTTCCAATATGAACTCGGTTTAGGGCATTCCCAGAATATATGGGAGTGGTTTGACTCTGTTGATACACACAGTTTCCAACACATCAAACTTTTATTCTCATATTTTTCCTGGTGTGGGGGTCTTAAAATATCTAACTATGTTTTTCCAGCAGTGAGTGAATATCTCATTTCTACACAGCGTATTATCATGTATGCAGAAAAGAAGTCAGAAAAAACAGAGTCCATAAAAAACAATACTCTTTTTCAATAAATCTACAGCAACATTAGGAAATGTCATGCAGAATCCACAGCAGGACTCACGTCAGTTCTAGAGGGGGCGATGAAGTTCAGGCTGTATTCCTCTACATCGTACGTGATGCTAAATGCCAGATCCAACACTTCCTATAGCAGAGAGACACGCACACATATAAACACAATGAAACTTCCCATCTGTGACAGGAAGTTGAACGTGACCATAGTCTGAGCAGATGAGGAGCGCTGCTGACCTTGTTCTGTTTGCCTTTGTTCTCCTTCATGTGAGGACAGTCTTTACCCGTCAGCAAGCCTTTAATATCTGCTATTGGAACTAACAAATGAGGAAGAACAGAGAAGATTAAGTTAATTTGAGTAAAATATATCATCATTTATTACATAACATACCAGCATTAAAATAAAGATTTTTGGCTTTAAACATCAGTCCTCTCTTATCCTGCATTAGTACTGTAGCAGGGGCCACATCTACACACACACACACACACACACACACACACACACACAATATATTTTCCAGTTCCCCCGCCCAGCTTTAACTCACTCTTTTCCTGCAATGTTTCAATTGGTGGATTGTCCATGTCTTCCTCCAAGTCGCCGTAGTGAAGCATTTTGTGATTGGGCGACAAGCGGCAGTACCACAGTTTATCTGAAAAATAAAGCAGCCAATCACACACCAAAGTTAGCCATAAAAGGCCAAGTTTACTGTCTTCATAGGGTGTGTGTGTGTGTATGTGTTTGTGTGCATTTGCATCTCACCCTGTCTGCGTCGGCTGCTTATCTTCCTGAACATGGTTCCCTGACACAGCCTGTTGAGTCTTTGCTGGCGGATCAACTCGAGCAGCTCTGGCTTTAGGCGCTCTTTGAGCTCACTGGAAAGAAGCACAATAAAAACAAAATGCTTCATCATATTGTTTTTTTACCATTTGTTGATTGTGGACGGGGTTTTAAAGTAAAGGCAAACAAAAGGGATCGGACCACACACTGCTGGCCAAGACTAAATCCAACCTGTGTGGTTGACCCTCTAACACACTGTTACACTCAGTGTTTAATGACAAACAGTGACATGATAAACAGCGGCACGGCTGCTGACCTATCAGCTGGTTGCATACGGGTGGAAACTATCTTGAGTTGTCAATACAGCAGCTGTTTAGGTTCTGCTACAGACACTTTGTTGCTTCACTTCTTCCACGTTTTGAAAATCAACTTAAATGACAAGAATCTCAACTCATAACCGGCTGATTAGGGTCCGAGCACTAAACAGTGTGAAGGCCCTATTGGATCTGAAGGAATTCTTTATTATTAGTCCTTTCCCCCCAAAACATTTTTTTCACAGTCTAAATGTGCTTGAAAAGTAAAACAAATTTGCACACTTGCCAGACCCTGTGAAAATGTTTATATTTTAGCATTTGTGGGAATGGGCGTCAGGGTGGGGGAGCAAGGGCCTGTTCATCGCTGCCTGCAGCTTTAATTCTTTTTTTCCCTCTTGGACTGAGGTGCCAAAGTAGCTGCTGCAGGAAACTGAAATGGATGGAAACATCTCTAATCTCTGAATCCTGCGTACATCAATCATCAAGTCTGATCAGTTCTGCGTTGCACAAACATCCACTTTAACTAGTCTCCAGCTCTTATTTGCTTTAGACATTATGTTATTGTTCCCACAAGAGCAGTTTACATTTTTTTTCTCTACTGAAGAATCATTCCTCTCAGTGATATGAACTTCCTTGTCATGCTTCATATAGACAATGTGACCCTGAGGACTCAGTATGAGACTTTACATATGTATGAGTCTGTAAACATCCAGCTAACTCACAGTACGGGTGGAGCAAGAGTCTCCTCCTGGTGCAGCCGTTCTGTCTGCCGCAGTTTGAGGATCTCGCTGTAGTTCAAAGCATTGACTTTGTTTTTGAATAGCTCCAGGGAGGTCGGCTTACTGGACAACGTCCTGGTGATCTGCTCCCTCACGACCTGCATCACCTGGGGAGAGAGAGGTTATATACTGTAAGGAGAATAAGAAACCTGTGTTGGGAAGTAATGTTTAGTTTAATGTGTTGTATTTGTCCACTTCCCCTTGTTTCAGAGCTGCCTGAGGTTATGACTGTCCCTTCAAAAACAGAACTGTCGTGTAAGAGGTGATGGGACAGTCCTCCACTCATAACAAACACACCATCAGAAGTTGACAGCAGAATTCAAGTATGCATAAATTCACACAAGGAAGTTTAGACATCTGATTTAAACCAGATCTTTTTCCTTAAGCTCTTTACTTTTTTAATATATAGTTATTATATTTTTATATACCTAAATAATTCATATCCATTGTTTAATTGGATTGTCAAGCAATGCATTTATTGAATAAAAATAAAACTCAACTTTCATTTCCCCCTCCCACTTTTAAATGTATTTTTGCTGGCCATTTTATTGTACATCACATTTAATTAAAACCATGTAATAGAGAATGATGCACACACGTCTGCAGAGTGTTTGACAAAATAATCTCAACTCAAAGCTCCTCTTTCTGGCTTTCTTTTCTGAGCTTTCAACCACACCTCAGTCTTCATCAGCAAATGATGATGAGAGATTATTTAAAGGTCACTTGATCGTACGCACTGTTCCCAAGGTCGAGAATAAACTTCCAGTCTCAGAAGAGCGTAATGTTGTTGAGCAAAAACATTTCTGAATTTATCTGATATGAAATAAAATGACAGAACTACAGAAAACAGCTGGTATTTAGTGGTTTATATGGATACCATTTGGTTGATCACCTTTATTCTTCAAAAATCCTCATGAAGAAGCTCTGGTGGTTTACTAATCCAGCACATGTCCCGTACATTGACCTCTCCTCCACTGTTTCATTCACTGCTCCTTCTAAACCACACCCGTTAGCTCCCATCCATTCATACATTTTCCCGCCTACTTCTATTAACAGCTAAGTTCAAGAGGCAACTCCCCTGTGCTTCCCACCGTCCATACCTCCCTCCCCTCCTTTCTTACCCACGGGGGTCAGTCAATGATGAGTGCACTCTATATTAACCCAATTAACCGCAACATCCAACCAACACCCTCACACCGACCATGGAGCACAATCAATGATGGTTAGGCTGGGCGGTTATTTTATTGAACAATTAAGGTGTCTATCTTTACAACAGGATGTTAACCCCTAATAAAGCTGATGCAAAAAATGGAAACAATGTTTAATTTAAAAAATAAATACAAATTTAAAAAAGTAAACAAATCCCTCCACATTTCGCTACTGTTGCCATGACTCAGCGTTTGCTACACTGGTGAGATAGTTTGTGTGTGTTTTCTGCATGACTTGTTAATTTGAGGCTCACACAGAGGGACGGGTGTGTGTGTGTGTGTGTGTGTGTCTCCCTGAGAGCAAGTAAGCTCAGGGGCAGTTGGTCCAACTGTGTGCAAAATCTATATCTCCTTTCAGTATAAGCGCCTCAGCTGTAAATAGTGGAAAATCTCTATAAAAAAATCTATAGTGCTACAAGGCCGAGCCGACTCCAGCACTATTTGTCCTGCTCTCGCCTCTCTGACCCACACAAGCGGCTATGCTGACCTAGATAATTCCTGTTCACACCCAATTTGACTGATTGTTAACAATCAGTGACTAAAGTGTAATTTGAACCAGTCAGTACAGCTCCGTCCATTTTAGAGACCTCTTGCCACACAGTTATACTCTATTTATACAAGTGATTGTGTGCTACGATGAAATATTTGCCGATTGGTGATTTATATATGACAGTGACAGTTTTTTTTAATGGGACTGAACCGTTTACGTCTATCCATCTTGCAGCGGTGAAATCCAGACCGTCATTCTATATTGTGTGAACATGTTAAAGACACAAAACGAGTGGCTAAAGTTTCACATTGTGATGCTTTGCTGAAGCCCCCCTGAGCCAAAATAACCTCAGTGTCCAGCAGCTTTCAAAGGACACAAGCCTGAGACCGCCAATCCACACTAACTGTTATGTCATTTTAACTGTTATGTCATTTTAACTCTCATGTCTTTAATTATGTCTATCATCTACTTTTAACCTCCTTTGAGTATGGATTAAAACCTGACACATTCACATAAATCACTGATATCAGCTGCACAATAAACAAACTACTTCATACACATTTAAACCAAGAAACAGTGTAAACAAAAAGTAACAATCTTACCTCCATCTTTCCTCCTTTAGTGACAACTACTTCGACAAATGTTTCAATCCCAAATCTGAATTCCGCCCGTTGTCACGACTCAGAGAAATGAGACGGGGGAAAGTGACGGAGGGAGAGAGACGGAGATCACCTACATGACAGGAGAGGGTGCAGGCCTGTGGCTGTTTTGTAAACAGACACCCTGATACTCTCACACACATGCACCCCCCCCACCACACACCGCTGCTCTCCAGCCCCTCTGTCATTTCCCTGCACTGGCCAATAGGAGCGATGACTGGCAGCTGTCTCCGTTCCCTAAAACCCTGCAGCATGTGCACTAATGCTATATTGGTGTGTCTGCGTGTGTGTGAGCTCCAAGAGGGGGGTGTATAGATCTAGACAATCTACGCAAACACGTTCATGTGAGTTCGTCAACAGCAGCTTGTAAATATTCGGCGATCAAAACTGACGGTATAGTTGCACGGCTGATTGGATGGAGCTTTGAGAGAAAGAGTCACTCACACGCAGAAGCAACAGCACAAAAACTTCTAATTTATTCTCCAAGTAATGAAAACCTAAATTTGAGATATCAACACCACTAGCACCTCTTTTTTTCTTTAGTTTCTGAACCGCTCTGCTCCCTGCAGTCCGGCCCTCTCATATTGTTTCCAGAGGTTTTACGTTCCCCTCTGTTGTTGTGTAATTACTGCTGATGCCCTGGGCGCTTTGTTTTTCCTTGTTTCCTTCTCCCTCTTGTTTCTGCTGCCCCACCACGCTTCTCTTTGTCCACCTAATGCCCCTTTGTCTTTGCCCCAAAGCACCCTGGGTAGGGGGCCGTGGGCAAAAACAAAAGCCGGTCTGCTTGCCTGGCGCTCGGGACACTGGCCCCGCTCCTGACAGGTCAAAAGGTCACAGAGTTTTTATTGCCGTCAGGAGAGCACTTTGTCGATGACGGACGGTTGTGTGTGATGTTGAAATGTGAATCAGGACAAAAGCTCTGCCCCTCTCTCTTTCAAGACGCCTCGATGCTCAATATTTCTCCCAGACAAGACCCTGCTGCTAAAGGCTTGGCTCAACCTATTACCATGGTACAAATACTACACTGTGGTTGTAAGGTGACTGTGTGTCCTTAAAGGCATGCTCGACCTCTCTGTGGGGGCAGGTTGGGGGTGATTAGCATAAAAATGGACCTATCAGCAAGGCACAAACTTACACAAATCCACCATAAAATAGTGTTAAAAACTAATTTGAGCTGATCTATCTGGGTCTGAACAGGTCTTGTTTCTAATTGGTGACCAGGCCTTCACTGTTTAGCCCCTGATTTGTGGAACTCCCTGCCTGGAGATCTCAGGCAGGCAAACTCAGTATTCTCTTTAAATATCTTCTCAAGACTCGTTTTTATCTTATCTTACTATAACTATTTAAATTATTTTATTTTGTTTATATCTTTTTTGGATCTGTACTCATATTATGTGTCTTAATTCTAAAGCACCCTGTAACTTAGTTTTTATAAGGTGCTATATAAATACAATTATTATTATTACTTATTTGGAGGAGTTTGCCCTTACAATACATTTTGTTAGTTTATTCATTTTTACTATTTTAAAACATGAAAAGATCCATTAACACCATGACTGTCAATGTGACCCTGAGACATTGACAGTCTACAGTGTAGCAGAGTCTGTAATCTGCCTGAGACTGTATGATCTTAAAAGGCACAAACAATAATATTTCCACTATTATCACTTTCAGTATCCTTAGGAAACAAGGCTTGTTTTAAAGCAAATTAAATCATCTACCATTGAACACAGTATTCTTCCTGCTGGGTCCTTTGAGGAGAAATGATATTTACCTGAATGCAGATGTGGGAAGTAACAAAGTATTTGTAGTTCATTACTGTACTTAAGTAGATGTTCCAGGTATCTGTACTTTACTTGAGTATTTATTTTTCTGACAACTTTTTACTTTTACTCCCTACATTTGAACACAAATATACATACTTTTCTACTCCTGACATTGTCAAAGCAGGTTCGTTACTTGTTTCAACCTCAGTGACTTTAGAAAAAGAATACGTGATGTGCAAATAAATGATAGAAAAGCCCAAAAAAAACATCTTTTTTTTTTCTTTTGGTGTGTGCGCTCTGATAAGATGCCACCCTGGGCAAGTAAAATCCACTACTGGAAGGAAAGTCCCAACAATGTGTGCAGACAGTGCAGGAATATGACAGCAGCAGGAAGACTCCTCCTGACATATGAACACATGATGTGTGTAAGGTGTTGCTGGAGCCACAAAATACAACCTTGGGGTGTATATTTTAAATCTGTGGTCATCCTACCTCATACTTATTACTAGTTTAATCCCTACTGTAAAAAGAAAGCGGGATGAGTTTGAGGCAATGCTTCATTCTCAAAATCTTCATGATGACAAAATAGTTTTATGGTGTCCAGGACTGACTGGTGAAGCAAGCCGTGCTATGCTGTATTATGCAAGGCTAGGCTAGGCTATTGTACCTTGTCAAAGTCCTCCTGTGTCGCTCTCATCTCCTTCCAGGTCTTGTTTAGCAGCTGAATACAGACACAGAAGAGTTCGTCCATCAGCCGATCCTGACTAAAGAAGATGGGGTGGTAATCAGACCCCGTCTCTGAGGCTGTTGACAGAGAATGGGATGGTAAATTAAAAATTAAAAAAAAAAATCAGTTTTAAAGACAGTTGCAACACAAGGCTGTGACAATAGCAGGTTGATGGTCTACTTACGGGGCTCTCCGATACGAAGGATTTCACACAGGATGAGCGTGAGCTGGATGCTGCTTCTGGCAAACGGACACTCGTGTTTGTCTTCTCTACTGCTGTTCTCCAGGACAAACTGAGAGGGGGGAACACATATGTTGTCATAGTGTTAACAAAGACACACACACACACAAAAAGAAACATTTCTCAATTTTAGTCCAACGATTACATCATATTTGTAATGTTAATAATTAAACCAGTTATCAAACTTATTATTTATGGACAGATCATTGTTTCCAATACTGGATACAGAAAGTCAGAAAAAAAGAATACATACATATCAGTGGCACAGAAATATCAGTTTAAACCCTGAACTCTTTGAATAACTGAATAAACACAAGATATATCACACTCACCCTGCTGTAGGCATCAGGATAACGTGTGGCGAAATAACACATGGTGTCCAAAGCTAAAAGACCAGGTGGCGTTCGCACCAAGTCCTGACCGGGGTTACTATTGTTCTGTAAAGACATGATCAAAAACCAATATGACTTTTATCATTAGGAATAATATAATGGGAGTTAAAAAACAAATATTAAAGAATAAGTTCTGACAGCAGACACTTACAGAGAAGCCCAGTTTCTTGAACTCTTTGGCGCAGAGAGAGCGTCGCCTCTCGTGGCTCAGACTGTTCTCACTTTCTGTCTCAAACGCTGCCTGCCGCAAACCGTGAAGGATGTCTCTCTGCTCCTGGAGTGATAGGAGGAGGAAGAAGATGAAAATCTGGTTGTTTACTAGGGAAGTGGATGTTGAGTGGTCTTAAAACTGTTGTTGAATCTAACCTTCACTGTTTATAAAATAAACAAATTATTTGCTATTATTTTACAGTTTTACCATTAAAATGACCTAAGATTGTAGTTCAAGACTGTAGCTAAACTGTTGTTAAGAGTCCTGTATGTAGCTTGGTAGTATAAAGGAAAACGGTGCCTGATCATTTCCACTAAGTGTGAAGTTACCTCTTTGTCTTTTGACTTGGAGTAGTTTAAATTTTCAAGGTGCTACAGTTCTGGATTTTCCATCATTAATCAGTGATACTCCAGTCTAGTTTTCCTCTAGTTATTTCACTTGAATGTTTAAGCTTCACTGTGTTGTATGTATTTGACACTAGGAGACTGTTCACATTTTTCTGCTGAAGAAGGAAAACCTCTCTGTGCTCATATTAAACATGAATTTAAAGTGTGAACCTATGAGCAGGATTTGTGACATCACTAGTTTGAAGCTAATCATGGTCCTCAGTATATAAATGACTCAAGAGTGTGCCTCCAGAGCACAAACACTGAGAATGAATGTCACAGTGAAGTAGGAGACATCGTGTGTCCAGAAGTCAATGAAAAATGAGATGTCTTTTTAAGGATTTCAACAAGGTAATGGGACTTTTGTTGTGGATTAAACTTATCAGACACAATTTTTTGTTAATATTTTACATGTCCAGAGGGGATCTTTAACAATTTTAAAGTTAACAGTACAGAGCACAGTATTTCATAAGGAGATGTGCACAGCATTTTGAAACCTAATCATTTAAATTCTTCAAATCTATCTGTGGGTGTAACAGATAACAAAGTTATACAAATGTTCTTATTGGTGTCATAGCTTACCTGGCTGTAGCAGTCCAGAGGCGTCCGCATTCGAGGCTCCAGGTGATTCAAGGTAAGTGACTGTAGGACATAGAGGTAGTGGGCCATCTCATCCTGGACTGAACCAGAACTATGGATGATGTTCTGCAACAAAGAGCCAAGAGTGTTTACTCACATTCACAACAACTGCACCTCAGTGAGGTATTCTTTCATAATATGGCCGCTGAGATAAAGAAAACTATGTTAAATAAGAAGGAAATTTACTTTATAAATGTACTGCCGGAGATTCTTCTTATTCAGGAACGCAAACATATCCTGGCAAAGAGAAGAGAGACACTGAGAGTTACTAGGACGTAATGACACATTTCTGACATGGGGTGGCGATATAGGATCATTAACAGATTAGTGGGCTGGAAAAGTGTTGGTGAGAGACTTTGGCCTCTGTGACGAAATCATCACTTGCTGGTACATGCGTCTCTAACCCAACCTCATTTTGGTCAAGACTGATTTGCTGATAAGAAAGGGTGGATTTGTTGACCTACTATAAAAGTGAGGAAGTGTGTGTGTGTGAGTGTGTGTAACAAAGAGAGCCTGAGAGAAAGGAGACAGAGGGCTGAATGAAGGAACTGTTTCTGTACAATGAGAGAGGAGCAGGAACAGAACAGAGAGAGAGAGAGAAAGCCTCAACTGTCTACAAGCAGTATGAGATGTAGGGGGGAGTATGTAACACCAGACAGAGTGAGATAGCTGGGTCTATAAGAAGTAGTGCCTGCAGGATTCTGACTCATGTGTACCATAATGGTCTGGCTGCTGCAATCACTGAGAGTTGACTGCATACCAATCTAAGCCTGTCTCGTTGTAAAGAGTTAAGATGACTGAAAATGAAAAACATCAGCCGAGTTAAAAGTGTGCACAGTGCAGATAGCAGCGTCTGGAGAAGCAGACATTGAGGAACTGTGCTCGTGAGTTTGAACAGCTATAAAGAGAAGAAGAACAAAGTCTGAAAGTAAGAAACAAACTGCAGCAGCACCTGTCTGTCCGAGTCTCCGGCTGTCTGTAGTAGTGCCATAAGTAGGGCCATTGCTTTAGTCTGGATTTGCTGATTCGTCCTGAAAGAAGTTAGAGTGTGAGACAAAAAAAAACACCTGAAACACCATCTGATGTTCCACAGAAAGGGCAACAGGTTGAGATTAAAAGGTGTTCTTATTTTAAAGCTTCTGATTACCAGTGCATGGTGACTGACTGTGAAACTTCAATGTGATTAATGGTAAACAAATGGTACCATCTGTTTTATATTAGTGGTATTGTCAGCACTAGTGTTTTACATATTACAAAGAACTTCCTGTTGAAGACACAATGCTGCCAATAATCACCCCTCACCCCATCGCCTCAACAGGGAGTGAGAGTTTGTTTTCTTTTTCCCTTCAGTGAAGAGCAGATCAACATTTTCTGAGTGATTTTATTTTTAGAATTGTGCTCTTCTTTCAGTTTGCCACTGAGAGAAACTCTGGACAGTTTTTGGTGTTTGCTCTCTTTGTGCAACACATAAATACAGCAGATTTGCAGAAAAATCGAATGCAGTGTTGATTTAACCCTTACATGCTGTTCAACATTTCTTTTAGCTGGACCTCTCCCTAAATGTGACCCACAGTATACAAAAATGGAAATAAAATGCATCTTTTTATTTTTGTGCAGCTGATACACATTTTTATATATGCAAATGTACAAAATTGACCCGTGTTTATTAAAAATATTCAAATATCAGCACTCAAACATGTTGTATTCATCATATTCTATAAAATGTTCTCCTGGACCATAAAATCGTTTTTTTCCCATGAATGTGAATTGGTGCAGAGACTAATTATGAGTCGGAATATGAACAGGTATATGTAAAGGTTAAAATGTTAACGTATATGTAAGGGTTAAAATGTAACATAAAGATACAAATGACTACTTTGAATACAAAAAGATTATTCATCCATCAAGTAAATGTATCTGCAGATGCTTTAAGTATTCAACAAATGTATGATTGGCCTTTAAGAGTCAAAATCTGTGTTTTGTTAAGATTACTTACACCTGGAGGTGAGCGATAAGCCTCTCCATGGTGACCCCCTGTTTGACTTGCAGGAAAAGGCTGTGGCTGCTCTGAACCATGCTCTCCAGAATGTCCAAGGACACCTGCTGAATAGACGCGTCGGTCGCCTTGGCGTTGACAAAGCTGGCGATCTGAAAGGACAAGGAGGAAGAAAGGAAGTGCAGTTATCGCTGGAGAGAACAAAATGTGACAAAACAAAACAGGCTTGTCAGGGAGAAGCGGCTCAACTACCTTCTCGATGAAGACTGACGACAGGTTTTCCCAAGAAACTATCCCGTGATCCATCAGCTCCATGAAGCCGGTCAGCGTGTGGGTCATGATCACGGCACTCCTGAACAACACAGACGCACACACATATGAAGAAGTGTATATAATAATATGCAAGTGAACTCACTGACACATTAAAACACAAATGCACACATAGATACACACAAGTACAAATAGCATTCAAGTGACTGCTTTAATAAGTGGAATCCTCTCGGTAATTCCGTTAATGGTTTAAAGAGTAAATATTTATACTAATGCACTCAGCCACATTTCAATCATGTCATGGAGTGCTATTCAGATCTCTGTGCTGTTCCTATGTGCTACAGAAGTACAGTAAGTTTGTCAGTGTTATCTTTGGTCATGGAAACTGCTCAACATTGATCAATTAACAGGCTTTAAAAGTCAAACTCCACAAATTTTACACATCAAAGTCTGTTTATAGGTCTTGGGAAATCTGCATGTGTGAAAAGGTTTTATGAAGCTGTTTGTGAAGAGTACAAGTTTGAAAATGAAGAGAAAAACAAAAAAAAGAAGTGAGGTTATCAGAACTCATCCCACTCCTTATGTCTACTTGAAGCTGTCAGCTTGAAGAACACATTCGAATCGCTGACTGACCTGTTGATTGTGGGTAATGTAGGCACTAGGTTTTTACAAGAAAGAAGAATATCTAGTACAAAAAAGGATTGTAGCCACCTATAACGTAATAACAGCTGATAACGTAATAAGTTTGCATGTTTTTTTAATGTAATAAGCTGATAAGCAATAACGTGATACAATTCCTGAACCAATAACGTCATAAGTTACGTTACTGGCATTATTATGTCTTTTAGGGCCTGTGCTGGGCACTCCATTGTCTCTCTCTCTCTCTCTGTCTCTCTCTCCTCAGATCCTGAGCTGATTAGAGGACGGGGCTCTGATTAGTGCAACTCAGTACACCCGGCCAGTGTCCTGTTGGGTGGTGATTAAAGCCCTGTCTCTTTCTCATTTACTCTCTCGCTCCCTGAGGACAGCAGCGCATCTTGGTTCTGTTGGCGTTACTCTTTTGTTCTTATGTTTGGCATCATACAACACCCTTGCAGCACATTTACCATTTACTACATCACTAAACCACTGACAACTGACTGCCACACCCCACAGTTATTCTTTTGTTGCACATTCAGTTCAGCTTTTGATTATTGTAATAAATTAAATATTTCTTTTGTACCTTTTAAAACTGTGTGCTTCCTCCTTTTTGATACAGCCTTTGAGCCAGGTCGTGTCAAATACGTAATAAGTTATTACGTTATTGGCTGTTTATTACGTTATTGGCCTGTTAAAAAAAATCCTTTACAAATATAATAACTGGAGCCAATAACGTAATAATATACTAATATCACTTTATCTAAGTTTGATTTATTGGATATAAACTTTCACACTTCCATCGTACTATGTTTTTGGCAAAAAGTTATCACATTACTGGTTCAGGAATTTTCTTACGTAATTGGCATATTACATTAAAAAACAGGGCAAAATTATTACGTTATCAGCTGTTATTACATTATCTGTCATTATCGGCTGCTACAAGGATGTTATTGCTAGGTCTGTTGCATCAATTTTGATTCTTTTTGTTAAACTGTCCATCCTCACAATGTTATAAGAGTGCTACAATGCTACATCAGTGCACTATTTCATTAACTGAAGAGAGTCAACAAGTAAAGGTGGAAACAACAACAAAAACACTCACGCAGACACACACAAACACACACACACACACACACACACACACACACA